>NC_072779.1:996486-1596486 GCF_022539595.1 Amphiprion ocellaris
GGTAAAATGCATCGGTGCATTTCATCCCCTGTTGCCTCATTGAAATCAGCTTCTTAACAAACACATCTCCATCCTCTTATTTTGCCGCTGACCCTCTCCTCCACTCGGCCCCGCTTCCCCCATCGCCACCACCAGACTCCCCCTGTGTGTTACCTGAGACAAGCAATTTACCTTTTTTGTTGTTTGCCTGACCTAGAGAAAACAATTTCAGAGAGGTCTTCCTGCACTCTTAACAGCCCTTCGTTTGAACAGGTAAAGGCGACTGGCGTGCCACAATGGCTTTTTTTTTTTTCTCAGAGAAGATGAATTGGCGAGCTGTCAGCTTCAGACAGGCCGAGGAGCAGTGTTTCTGTAATGGGACACTGGAAGTGTCTTTGATTAATGGAAGAGCCATACTGAGCTGTTAGGGAACCCGCCGCGGCCCAGCGAGAGCGATTGAGCGGCGGATACATGCCGACAGATGTGCGAGGGAACGCAGGCCTCGATACCAGCAGAAGAGGAAGAAAAGGAGGAGGAGTAGAGGATGGAAAATGGTAGCGTGTCTGGCTTCAAGCCATTTTTAACCTCAAGCCTATTTTGCCCTGTTCTTTCCTCACACAGATTGATTCAGACTTGAAACTTGTCAATTGGTTCACCAGGAGCTACTTGCATCTCTGCTTGATTTGATGCAGCTCCGCAATCCAATTATTAGAGATTCTAGCCAAAAAAAGATGAAAATCAACAACAATATATTCTCTAATACTTAGTTTACATAAACATTTGTCATAAGGATCCATTAAACGTGTAAATAATTGGCCTTTCTAGGAACTGATCGGGGAGAATTATTATCAAAACAGTTCAGACTTATTCAACCGCTGCTTGCGAGGCCGTAAATTCTACTTGCTTTCATCCTTTTTGGCAGAGAGCTACTGAGAGCAGCCCTGGAAAGACACAAACCTACAGTCAAGGGACACCAGCCGTCCTCCAACTTCTGGAGAAAACCCTTAAAGCCAAAGTCAAAAGAGAAGGATTTTTGAAACAGCGGCAGACGGAGCAGCACCTCGTACCATTCGTCGTCATCCCTCAGCCTGTTCTGGTTGGAGAAACCTCAGCCAAGAGCGAGATGTTTCCCTTTTTATTCCCATCTCAATGTGTTTTGCTCAGGCTTTCATTTCTCTTTGTGTATCCTAATAAACACTCCTTCTTTAGAAAACACACAAGTATTATTTTATTCCCGTTGTAAACCTGAAATACATGTTGGAGCGCTCAGAGGAGACGGCTCACTAGAACAGAGTCGTGCTGTAAACAGGCTGAGTGTCTAATTCCTCCCTGTACAAATAAGTCAGAATAAACACTTATCTCTGAGAACAGCTGAGTAGACTTATGTGGAATTTTTTCCCCTCCTTGCAAAAGATAGCATAATATAAATACAGGCGTTTAAAATGCTCACTGATAAAAATGGAACAAAATCATCCATCCATGACAACCGCTGTTTACAAGACAGCTGGAACAGAGGGTTCCAGGCCGCGCTCGCTCTGCTTTTTGTTTGGAATAATGCTTGTTTATTGGGATTGTGGCATTGCTGTGTTTTAAATGGAAGGAACGGCATTTTACAAGGTAATTAGTAAGGCTGTAATCCCACACTAGGTCTCTGTTTCTGCCCTCACATACACACAGTCGTCCTCAGAACGCTGCATCCTAATACTATCATGTGACAAACCACTTTTGTCACCCTTAATTCAGCTCAGAATGTGTCATGAGCAAACCTCCAGGAGAAGGATGGAAATACCTCTGAAGTAAAAATACATCCAGATAAACACCAGCAGCCAGCACCTGCATTTTTAAGGTGGCATCACACTCTTTCTGTAGGTTTTCTGTAAAGTCCTCTTTCCTGCTGCAACCTCACTATCAGCTCTGACGGGGATTGGAGGGATTTTTAGGTGAGGGCCACAGTGAGGGTTGGGGATGGGTGTTTATGTTGGCCCTTGTTTCCAGGGTCGGGAACCGTCCCGAGGGAGTGCATTCCTCACCCAGAGCACGACTAAAGGTATGTGAACCATCTGGACAAAGACATCAGCCACAATGGCCCTACACAGGCCCGTCCATGTGGTCCGACGGCCAGCCGGCGCTCTCACACTGTCGGCTTTTTCATTCCCCCCCTGGCTCTGGAGGCACGGAGCTAGATATCCATCGGCTCCACCACGGGCCGGCCGTCACTTCCACCACGTCTGCCCTCCACGGTTCCTTCCTCCCGGCCCGGCCAGGGTGAATAGGGTCATTTTGTGAGGCCCGCAGCGATGCCCCGCGCGACTGTGTGGACGTAAAGAATGCTGCCTAAGGTCAACAAATCATTAGCCATAGGGTCAATGAGACGATTGTTTCCTTATTCACTTATTTTATCACCATTTCAAATCATCATATGACTCCGGCTTGCAAAAACACCATACATACCAGCAATGAATGCACAACAGACAAATGAAATGCCTGCTCACCACTTCTTTGTACGACAAAACGCTGATTTTAGCCAGTTTCCTCAGTCCTTAACAAAAATGTACAAGGACCTGCCTGGCGCAGTAAGTCACACTGACGGATGCCTTTATGAGGCAAATCATACGACTCAATTCACCTAAAATACAAAATATCTATTATATATACCCAACTTTTCTCTAACGGCGTCTCATAATGCCAACGGGCTCCCAGAAACCTTCCGGATATTTAAAAATGTTATCCATTTCAATAAATATTGCAAAACTATACCATTTACCAGAACAACAACTTTGCAACCATCTTTAAGCTAATCATGCGTGACGTACCATCAGAAGACTGAAAGCTAAAAATCACTTTACTCCATGTGCCCCAGTTAAAAATGTGTCAAAAATAAACCATTTACATTAAACAGATTCTGTAAAAATCAAAAAAAAAACCTGCACTAATCAACGCAACAGAGAAGCTATCAGTGACTAAACTGGGACCAACAGTCATGTGACAGAAATTCAGTGACTTTTTGGTTGAGCTCGGCTGAACTGCAGGCTGTGTAAAACAAAACAAAAGGTAAGTGATAAAATATTCATAGTGGAAAACCAACATTTCCTTACAAGTATCGGGAACACCTGAGGGCAAACATGTTGTATATGCTGAGTGCAGTAAAATAAATAATCAGAAAATTTCAACTTATGACCATTATAATGTGTCGTGCTGCACTGAGTTCTCTTTACTTCCATCCATGGTTGTTCTGTTTCCATAAAGGTGCAGGACTTTATTATATTGCAGTGAAAAATGAGCCGTCAGTGAGTAAAAATGCAACCAGCAAAACCCCAGAACTTAGCTGGGGATTAGAGGGTTAATTTGGACAGCTGTGGTGATATCTTTAAAGAGTCACATATCTACCTGAACAAATAATGTAAGTCCACATGGCTACGTCCCGCTACAGGAGAGTGACAAAGTCTATTGTTGTCATCTAGTCTGCAGAGTTTAGATGCACTTAGTAGAAGTCAGATTGGAAAAGCATCAGAAACAGACTCTCCACCCAAACCCACAACATCCAATGACTTCAGAGTTAGCCTGATGTGTGTTTAAATGCTAAAAATAAACTGGCACGACCCCTTTAACCCCTCGTGTTCGTCTGGTACTCTGCTCCGCTCGGTGCAGATCATAAATTTACATTTACACTCGGGCAGAGAAGCCTCGGCTGCTGGGTCGGGTCTGATCATCAGCTCACAGAGGACTGCTTCGGACAGTCCGATGAGTGCTGCTCTGGAGCTGAGACGAGCGATGGAGCGTCGGGGCAGCTGCGTCTAATAAAGAAACTGAATTTGATAATCAACTGAGACAGTCAATTTGCTAATAAGGGATTCTAATTAATTAATCGATGTGAATTTGGTGGGAGCAGGCGCCATTGTCAAGAGCGGTCAAGTGTAGTTTGCTGTGCCTCTCTTTCTCCCATGCTCATTGCTCAACACTCAAGTTGATTTCAATTTCATTTGGCACTCGGCAAATTTTCTTGGTGCAAAGGGAGAGGAGGGAGGACAATTAAGTCTGAGCGAGCAAAGAGAAATCTGAATGTGTGCATGGAGATGTGCACCGTCACTGATCTTCATTTGGAACAAGGCAGGACTTTTCTGCAGAACTTTACACAAGGAACACAGTGAAACGGGATTGTTAGAAAGTGGAATATAGGAAGAAACTAAATGAACTCTCCAATGGAACCATACAAGTGTTGATGATCCTATCTCTTCTTCTTATTAATCTGATGACATTCAGATTTCTCCTTTTTTATTTTACTCTGCTTTGAGGTCGTTAAATCATCTTATTCCTGACTTACTGAAGATCACGGTTGAACTGCAAACAGCAGCAGAGCGCGACTTTTCTCCTCTTTACATACCTGATATTTTATGCAGTGTTCACCTTGAAACATTTAATATCTTTGAAATCTGCACTACAATATATATAAATATATAAATATCTCACAGGACAAAGAAGGAGAAGAGAAGCGATCATTTTAAGTAAAAACAAAGTATGGAACCGGCAGGATTAACTTTTGTAACCGAGTGTGACACAATCTAGAGATCAGGCAGTAAATGTAACACGCACCAATGAACAAAAACACTCTTCCGTCATCCTAACTGCAGGCCTGAAACCGTCACAGTCTCGATGTAAATGAGTCTGGCTTGAGGCTTTGCAGAACTCCGTCTCAGCGCATCTTGAAGCAATAATTGACAACACACTTACCAGCTCCAGCCATCGCTGAAGCATGTGTTTGAAGCAGCAAAACGTGCTCCGGTTACTTTCAGCTAAATATTAGAAAGCAACTAAGCGTAATTTAATGCAATTTTGGAAGCACTTGAGTATTTTCTTGTGTATTGCTGCATTCAAATGTGGGTAATGTACTTTAGCACATGAAAAAAACACAATGCATTACTTTTACTTGTAATTACTGCAGTTAATTAGATTCTTTCCTCCTTTTGAACTTGCACAGAGGATTTGAATGCATCTTTTGGAGCATTTTTTGCTTCATTTTGGGGGTTGATTTTAAAGAAATAATTTTACATGCTGCTCATTCATGGGAAATATTGCACTTTATTTCACTACCTGACACCTGTGTTGCAACATCGGAGCCAGATTTTATTTTGAAAACTCGATGCAAGGTCTTCCTGGACCAGCGATATTTGTTAATGCGAGTAGCCTGTTACGATTGCCGTCTTTGTTTCAATAAATCCTTTGCTCAATGGGGAATTCTTGCTACTGTAATACTGCTTGATCATTCTGCCAAAAATTTCTCCATCTGTGTTTGGATTCGACTTTCTGCCAACGCTCCTCTCTCCAGTATGAAGACTCTCCTGCCTTGAATTGTCCTTTTGACGCAACACAGTGTATTTTAATTGCTCTCCTGACCCAACTACCAGCGTTAACTAGTGTTGACTGGCCTCTTCTAAGCTCTGGCCGTGCTGATTTTAACACTTTGCGGCCTCCTTTTGCTTTGCAGTCCAGTTATCTGAGTGTGTATGTTCAGGTTGCAGTGGGAGTTCCTTATGTTGAAGGCAGTAGTGCCCTCTAGGTGGAAACCAGAACCTCCCCCCACCTCTGCACACAGCAAATGGTTTTAACGTGGTCAGTGGGAGAGAGACAGAGGAACCGAGGCACAATGAAAAGCAAAGACCTTCTCTTGTGTTTTTTTTTTTTCAGTCCTATACGTGACCTTAAAAGACCCTCAGCCCCTCACATATGTTTCAGAGACACCGAGGGGGAAAAAGGAATTTATGAAAGAAGGGGATGGTTGACGTCAACTTCTTACATGTGGTGTGGTTGGAAAAAAATGTACACAAACAGATACTATGGAGAAAGATGGCTCAATGAATCCTTAAGGTTTAAAAGAATCGGTTGAAATGACCCGAAGGATGCATTCTTTTGGTATTTTTAGTACAAAGGTATGTACTTAAGTCAAAACTATAATTTGGACAAACACCAACAGACAACAAAGTCCTGCGGAGCTGCAAGGGGAAGGAATTTATAGAGGGGTGGGGGTTGTCCTGCTGGTTGTACTGGTGGTGGTGGGAGGGAAGGAGCCTAGTGGTGCTGGGGGTCAGAGGTCGGCTTCTTGCACTCAACAGCTGTCCTAAAAGCAGCAGAGATAAGGACTGAAAGCATCCTGTGTGTGCACAAGTGTGTATATGTGTGTGTGGTGTGCGACTAAGACCAGCCACTGGGCAAATAGATACAATAAAGCCGGACCAACTGGAATCTTATGACTCGGCCGTCCGCGGCGCTTCTCAAACTTTGGCTTAAGTCCTGAGAAAAAAGGAGTAGATTACCCCACCGAGGGAGTGAAAGAGGAGGGAGGACAAGGCTTGACCGGTAGGCCGGGTCATTCATCAGGCGCTAATGGCCAGAGCTTTATGCTGTCATGATGAATGACCTTTGTCCAAGAGGGAAACCATGCAAAGCTTAACCGCGAGACAATGGCATCAGCAAAGGCATCCATTCTACACTTGTCAATTCAGCTCTGAAGGAAGTGGCGTATGTGCACGTGTGTGTGTGTGTGTGTGTGTGTGTGTGTGTGTGTGTGTGTGTGTGTGTGTGTGTGTGTGTGTGTGGTAAAAAGTTTGCGTGTCAGCTCAGAGCAATTGCTTATTTCCAGCTCTGACGTGACAAGCCGAGGCGAGGCCTTTGCAGAGGGGACAGGTGGTGACAGGGTCTTGTTTAGGCCTGTTGTAGGCTAGTGGGGCGTTCAGTCCCGGATCGTAATCGTGTTGGATGCCATTCAGCTCCCAAGTCTGTGAGATCGATCTGTTTTAGGGCGGTAATGAGGTCGTAACGATGCTTCATGTCGTAGTAGGGCAGCTATTCCCAAAATCAGGTGTGTCGATGAAGTGTCAAGAGAATAAATAAACGTCCAGAGCTGCAGAGATGATTGAAATGTTGCCCAACCAGCCGTAGAGGGTGGTGCACGTTAAGAAAGAGGGTGAGAGACAAACTACATTATAAAATTAGAAATAAAACCCTTCATGACTAGATTCCCCAAACTGGTCACAACCCAATAAAAACCTTCCTCAGCACAAAGAACAAATGTGAGATTTCAGTCGAGAGTGATGTTTGAGAAGCTGTTAGTTTAAAAAAGCACAATGAAGCTATTTTACATCAAGAAACATCTACTGTTCGCACGCAATAAATCCTTGTGAGAGAATAAACCCAGAAAATCGTAATAACACAGACAGGATTTAAAGTGTTACGGCTCTTCGACAGTCTCCACAAAACCACGTTTCTGTACGACCAAACTGTTGCTCCCGAAACATCACCAATACATTTTACATCAACGAGTCTTTATTTCTTTATTCTCGCTCCTTCAATCACATATCTGATGGAACTCGTCACCATGGTAACCAAGAAAACGGAGTAAAAAGCTACAAAACATGCAGTGAAAACGTTGCATTTTAAACTACATCTACTTAACCACACTTCTAACAAGTAGTTATCACCGTGAAGGCGTTAACCAAAGTGTGATATTCTCCTCAGCATAACTGAGTGGTTTTCAAACCCAATCAGACAGCGAGTGGAAAGTGCAACGTCACGCCTCCATCCTCCCATGATATCTCCTTAAGGTAAGGACTCCGCTGCTCTTTCAAACTAAAAGATTTTCCAACAGATTAGAAAATATATTTGTTCCAAAAATAAAACTACGTCTGTCAAAATGTAAATAAAGAAGCTATTTGGTGGAGAAGGCGCTGCTGTCCTCACAAACTTGCTTGATTTATAAAACAAGATGTGTGTGATTAGATACAAGCTGAGAAGTAATTGAAGAATTAAACTGCTATTGTTGGTTTTTAATCAAATCATTCATGTTTTAACAGCTCGTAGAGGCAAATGAATCTTCCAAAATATCGCAATTCTGTGCATTTTCTTCAACACTAGACCTTAGAGTAGACATATATAAGCTTTATAAATGCAAAACACTGCAGTCCTGCCTTTTGTATTTTAGTCAAAGCTCTTATCAAACTGAGGCCTGAACTCTGGCAGTTGTGGTGCTTTGCTATAAAGAGGATAAGCTTGAATGTACGTACGCTTTGAGTTTCTCATGCACAGGATAAGTAGACCAAGTTAAATGTTTCAATAATATATATATTTATATATACATTTACAGTTCTGTGTAGAAAATCTGCACTGAATTCTGCAGACGGTTCACAGATCTGAAGTCATTATATTTGGATTTTTTGGCATCATTGGTTTTTGAAACTTTAATGCCAATAAAGCCAGACATCCAGAGGTAGATTTTTATATCATATGCCCCTCTGTCTCCACATGTTTTCTATATCATCTGTATCTCCAGTAAAGGCATAACTGCCCAGAAAATTACAGAAGTATATTGTGGGAAAAAGAAGTTTCAGGTATGTAAGATGTTCACTTTCTTCTGCATCATGCGTTACCATCAAGGAGGCGTCTGCTGAACCCAGAACTAAATGACAATAATCTCAAACGTGCAACCAGAAAGAAGTTCAGCATCAAGAAGAACGAGGAGTCCTGCAGTTTAGGACTTTTGTTTAGCATTTGTAACATTCATCGTCCATTTTTGGTTGTAGATTTAAAGGTACTTTACTTTTAGTGGGTTGTATTTAACTTGGCACAGGGATACTGTAGAGAGATTAGCCAGATTATATAAACCCCTTTATATGAGGAAAAAGAAAATGTTTTCACAAGTTTTGTTGAAACAAAGATGCAATAAATCCAAATTACTGTAGTTAGACACTTCAAAATTCACTTTTCTATGAATTTATTTGTGACCGGCTGCACATTTTGACAAGTTTTCTGTAAACTTCTGCCTCATGGTTTCTTTCAGAAGCTGCCCTCTAGTAAACCCGATGATGTACAACGTGCTAAGAATAAATCTGGGCTCATGTGAGGGATCCCAAACAGCCGAGCCAACGGAGCTCCTCTTCCTCCATGTCACTATCGCTTCCTCATTCTGAGGTCTGCGCTCATTTCACCAGATGCTGAATAAGTTCAAATGCAGCACGCCTGCGTTATTGTGGAGGGAAGTAGCTGCTTACACACACACTTGCACACACACACGTGCGCTCACACCACTCGAACCCTTCGTGTTCTCGGTCCAGTCCGCTTTATTGTTGAAAGTGATACAGAAAGGAATTGATTACAAAAGAGGATTAACTCTGAACAGTCCATCCAAAAAAAAAAAAAAAGCTGTGAAAACAAACGGCCCAGCGTGTCCATGTGGATCCAGCCACCTTATCATTTTATTAAAATGACGCCGGGTGCATTTTTCTCTGTGATCACGGAGCGGGTGTTGCATTTGGCTGAGCAGGGCTTTTGGCGGAGAGTCCACCTCTCTGATGTGTTTTAATAAACACGACCTTGATTGTTCCCTGGTGTTATTTTGAAGCGTGGAAATGAGCCTTCTTTTCAATAGTCTCTGCTGGAGCCATTCCTGTTGGCAATATCCCGGTCCTCCAAACAAAGTCAGCACTGTGACTGGCACTGGCCGTGTCAGACAAAACACGCCATTTTTAATTAGCTTTGTTACAAAATAGGGGATGGGGGAAGAAAAAAAGGAGAACACATCTGAGCTACCTTAATTGGTTCATTTAGAATCACGGCGCAGCCATGTCAACGTGTAAAAAAAAAAAAAAATTAAAGCTGTTTCTTTCTTTACTTTTCTGTCATACCTCTCTGTTGGAAGCTGGAAAACATTCATAAGACTTCACGTAAACAGAATTAATTTTTTATCAGCCAGCAAACTGGGGAAATGAGCAACAAATGGAAACATTATCAGACTTTTCAAAAGCATGTTTTTTTTAGAAAACACAAACCTCTCGTCCTATAAGGATAATAAATTTGACAGTGAGATGAGATTAGATGGACATATATTATTTTCATGCATGTAGGAATTAGATAAATGTGTGATTACAAGCAATTATCATGTATTTAATAATATATAAATCCCTTGTGGTTTCTAGATGTTTTTACTCACTGTAGGTTCATTTTCAACTGAAATCTAAAGTTCTGCACCTCTATGGAAACTGCACAATCATTGCAAGTAGAAAAGAAATTGCATTTGATATGTAAATCAGATTTAACCCTCTGAATCTCAAGCAGTTTCTGGGACTTTTTCATTCACTCTGGGCTCATTTTTGACTGCAATATAAGTCCAAAAATCATTTTTGTGCAGGGTTAAATATGATATACATGTCATATTTTGATACACATATAATATTAAACCCTCTGAATCCAAAGCAGTTTCTGAATTTTATTTTATTTCTTTGCTCGTGTTACATTTTCACTCACTGCTGGTTCACTTTTCACCATAATGTAAAGTCCTTCATCTCTATGGAAACAGTACAACCATGGCTAGAAGGGGAGAGAACCCGGAAAAATCTTTTTTCCAGTAGAGATAGTTATACTGTCAGTGATTTTGCTAGTGGCTCTATAGTTAGTTACTAGTAATTTTTAAAATTTGTATGTATGTAAATACAGACTACGCTTCAGTTTGGCCAAAATGTCCCTGATGTTTTTCCTCAAAAGACCGTTGGTTGCAGCTGAGTCCATCATGGCTCCACGAAATTGCAGAGAAATGCAGAAATTTTAGTTTTTTAAAGCATCAGATTCAAGCAAATTGTTTATTTTTTGTTGATTTTTAAATGAAACGTAGAATGCAGTGATTTTAATTTTTAAAAAATCACAGTTTTAAGATGAGATTTGGTTAAATTTCCAGACAGAATTGCATGTCGCAAGTGATTAGTTCAAGGACTGTGGGAAAGTTGAATATCTGATGATTCTTAGTGTTTTTTACGGTTTCTGGCTCTGATAAATGGCGTCATTTTTGCAATTCTTTAACGACAACATCAAACCAGCAGATTCTGGGGTTCAGTGGGTAATTTAAAAGCCTACGGATCATTAATATAAGAGTGAAGTTATTTTCTTTTTTTTTTGGAAACCAATTGCAATTTAAATCACTGTTTCAACTCCTCAACTTGCACCACAACTTCCAAGAGCTAAAGCACATCAAGTGGAGCTGCTGCTGCATGAATGCTGCCGTACAGTGCAGCTCTCGCCTGAAGCCACTCGCTGGTACCACTTGTAGGCGGACAGAGGATTCTGTTCTTACACGGCTGAGATGAATATCAAGACAGGTGCTGGCGACGGCGCTGTATATTCCCCCTTGCTAATGCTCGCCACCCTCGCTCATCATTCCTCTGTCACCTCGCTGAAAGGTTGGTGTCTTTCTCTCGGAGGGTGTTTGTTCAGATGTGGGCAGCCAGGACAGTGTGGCATGCCTGGGGCTTACCAATGAGATTAGACGGTGACAGTGACACGGTGGCGTGGCCAAATGATCTCCAAAACTGCAGGCGGGGGCTGGAAAAGGGATGTTCTGAGCCGTGCACATGAGTCACCGAGGCCCTGTTTGCTCTCCTGAGCGGAGCCGTTCTGCTCTCGTGTTTGTTTTTGGTGAAATCAGCGGCCTGGTTGCTTTAAATAGAGACAGTGAGATGCAAGGAGCTGATCTCATTAGTTCCATATTTTGGGAAAAACACCCCTCGACAAATTAGGAGGTGGTAAAAAAATAAACAGCTGCGTACCACTTTTGTTGCTCACCAGCTGATAGATAATGATATAAAACGCTGGAGAAGGCAGCTTAGTTCACAACGATCTCATCATCTGCATCAAAGATGACCAGAGCTGACAAATCCAGGACTTTTGGGTAAAGATGAGTCTGATTCCTGCTGCATTAAGTCACAAACAGCCTGGATGCAGCTGAATTGTTGGAGAAAGATCTTATCAATACACCGCATAAGACTGGTGTTTAATAGAATGCAAAAGTACATGTCATAAACGCCTCTTATTTTAAAGAAATAAACAGTGTGAAGCTTTGAGTATCCACACTTTAAGTATTAGGTGATTGATAGCATTGGTAGAAATGCTCCGTGAGCTTATCAGTCTTGTTGACTTAGTCTATTATTAAATATTCATTGCTATTCATCAAGAGACATTTCTGACTTTAGGCTGTTTTCTATTTTGGAACACAAACACTGTAAGAAGCGCTGATTAAAAAGATCACACCAACAGGTGATGAAATGTGAAGACGCTGCAAACTTTTCAAATCCCTCTCCAGGCATTGATTTAACCTTTAAAAATCTTATCTATGTGTGTCAAAAGTGCACATTTAGAAGATTTTTACCAGGAACATAATGCTCTAACGCCTTAGATGTGACTCTGCATTGAGCTGCTGTACGTTGCACAATGGAAAGCTATAATCTGGGAGTGAGTCAGCCAAACATGTTCGAACTGGAAGTCAATTCTAAACAAGAACAATGATCCAGAAAGTCCCTCCCTGCAAGCAGCCACCATTGGTTTCTTAGGTTTGTTACGTATAAAACCTTGAAAATCTGCATTTTTGTCATCAGAACTCTGCAGTTTAAAAGCAGAAATGCTCTGCCACAGTGTTGAACTGCTTATTTTGCTCATGATGTGTCATCTAGTTTATAAAAAGGACCATATGGAGACATTAACGAGGTAAAAGAAATACTTAATCCTCATCAAAGGAGGTCTTTAACAACCCTAAACTTAGTACAAATCACCGCCAGAGTCACCACATTGGGTAAAACCACGTTTTAAATGCAGCCAAATCTGTGAAGTAATGCTGATGATGCAGATGAGTCCAGCTGCAGATGAATTAATTGGATGAGTTAATAAAATGCGCTGATGGGGGCCCTTGATTTTTGCACTGAGGTGTTTTCTGAGTGTTGAATGAATTTGGTGACAAGTCGTGATGCATGCTGTCGCTATGTGGCTGGAAAAACACTCGCTACACAGAGAAACATCAGCAAGGTCAGAAAAACTAGGAGAGGAATAACATTGTTCCTGCATTCCTGAGCTTTTGGAGTCATTGCATCTAATGGAGAGCTAGTTGGCTGCTTTTTTTACTGTCATACTGCAGTGGATGATAAAAATGACCCCAGCAGTTAAATTCCAGCATCTTTTTTCTCCTTTCTGAGAGACTAAACCATAGAGACAGTTGATGATAAATCAGCTTCAACTACAGAATGTCCTCAAGTCCTCCAAGCTAAATGACCACAGCAGTTATTTACAGGCTTTTCGCAATTACAAAATTACCCGACTGCAATCATTTTGCATCATCAGTTCAATCCTTTCTATTCACTCATGCAGAAACAGCTGGATGTAACTGACAGAAATGTTGCTGAATTGCACCAACTGCACTTAACATCTAATATTCAATCAAATGCATTTGGATGAGCCAAATGACAACCGAGATCCTAATCACTTGAAAGGGCCAATTTGTGGGAAGTGCAGCAAAAATGTGGTGGTGAAAGTCGGTATTTAGCACTAATTAGGAGCAAAAGGTGACAGAAAATAAACATAAAATGACGAAGAAATCATCAATTGCAAAAGTTTAGCCTCAAAAATATGATCATGGTTTGAGTTAAGTGAGAAATTTGTTGCCTTTGCTGTCATGGATACAACAATAAACATGTGGTTAGGTTATGGGATGGTCACGGTTATAAGAAAAAAGTTGATTTAAAAATCTTCAAACAATTCATCCACCCAAACTCTGACTCATCACCAAATTATGACTTCGGCCACTAGAGGGCTTTGCCACTTCAACGTGTCAGTTCATGATTTTTGCTTAAACTTCTGCTGGAAGTTGCTAGCTATGGGTTAAAAAAGCTGTTTGCAGACAAAATGGATGTAAATTTGCAAATGTTATAACTTAAACTCACTGCTAGCAGCTATTTGAGGCCATAAAGGTCAATACACCCAACAGCACAAAACTGTTCTGGAGCAGAATAAGAGATGCTGTGTTGGGCAAAACTGGCATTTTAGCATCATGATAGCATCCTCCATTTTGGTCCTCAAATTCAGACAAAGCGATTAAACAGGCTTGCTATCGATTAATGGTGCAAATTCACGTATTAGCGTCCACAAAAGTTGCATGAAATCACTTTGTGTTTCTATTAAAGTAAAACATGAGGATAGAAAAATGCTCAAGGAAGGTTCATCCTCTGGAATATCATTTATTTGTTCATAAATTTTCAACCAAACTAACTTTAAGTGTCTACTTGGCCCTAATCCTTACTGTAACAGGTAATGTACTTGAATGCAGCATCCTGTCATTCATTCATTCAGTCTGTATTTAAACAGAGAATGCCACGGAGTGCACGCTCTCTCATACAAGGATGCCTGGTTAGAATACATGTGAAAAAATAAAAGCACGCGAAAGATAATGTATAAATCAACAAATTCTACAGCAAACAGGCCAAGGACATCAACATAAGAGACGTCTCAGAGAAACGTGTTCACACAGCTCGAAAAGGGATTTCAGTTGTAAATTAAAGAAAACTTTAAATTGTTTACATTAAAAAACAGTGATAAGTGGATAATTTGCTCAACAATAAAAGCAGAAGTGCAAGCTTTAAAACTGCACACAGTAACTCTGCCAGGATCCAGTTTGAACAAACTTTATTGGACGATCGTGACAGAAGGTTTGGCGAAGCTTCAGATTCTGACTCCCACAAATGCAACACGCCGTGGGGAATTTAACATTTTGCATGTTTAACCCTCTCGTCGTCCTGCGGGTCAAAATTTACCTGTTTTAAAGTTTGAAAATGTGGAAAAAATAAATATTTTTACAGTGAAACTTCTGATGTCCACATTTTCAACATTTATGGGAAATCTCTGAACATTTTTTGGTGGAAAAAAAAAATTTAAAAATGTTTCTGAAGAACATTCACAAAACAATCAACCAAAATCCCATGAATTTTGCAGGATTTTGGTTGATTTTTTTGTGAATGTTCTTAAAGAAAATATTAGAAGTTTTACTGATATATATGGAATCACTTTAGATATTTTTAGGATTTTTTGGAAGATTTTTACTCATTGTTTGAAAATATTTACAAGAATTTTCTTGCCAAATTTGGGGGATTTTTTTTTAAAAATAACACTTTTAAGGGAAACTTTTAAGGAATTATTGGAATTTTCCTCCTGAAGGTTTTGCAAATTTTCAGAAATTTGGGGAATTTTTTTTGCTGAATTTTTGGATTTTTTTCAGACAAGGAAACAATATTTTTTGGAGGACAACAGGAGGGTTAATAAAACTGAGTGTATGCTATAGCTGATGGATAACAACTGGTGCACCGCCAAAACATTCTGGGTGGAGCTCGCACTCTACAATTTTTGTGCAAGTATGTCAACATAAATAGACATAAATAGACTGACAGTAATGCACGAGGCGTTCTGAACTGAGGAAATTTCATACCGGACAGAACGTCTTGTGCTGAACAGCAAGGGATGAATACATGTATTGTCACAACCGTAATCACTGATAATGCTCCCTTTGAATGTTGACTGTGCACAAATGGAAGCTGCAGTTTAAGGACGGTGTTTGAGGAAAGACCAGGAGTCACCAAAGATTTTGAGAAACCTCGTCACTGATCGCTAAATCCTCAAAATGAACCTAATTCGGTGCCAATCCGACGAGCAGTTGATGAGATATTTTGCTTTAAACAAGTCCAACAAACATGCCTCAGTCTGCAGCAGGAAGAAAATGATGACGAACCTGCACTTTCAGTTAAAAAGTTCGCTTTGCCAATACAGCATGAGAAAATAGAATGGTTAAAGAGTTCGTTTGGTTGTCAAAAAGTAGAGAAAAACAAGCGCTGAAGACTACAGTGTATTATATAGCAATTGTGCGCCTCCCCTTCAGCAAGAATGACTTCCTACAAGGTCATAAGCTCGTCTCACACACTCGAGAGTCTTATTCACAACATTTAAAACAGCCTCTGACAATTTCATTTGGACAAAATCGAATGAAGAATGCTTTTCTTTCCTGATGCCGTGAGATCTTGATGTCATCCTCCTCCTCCTTGTCTATGTAACCCGGCTCTTGTATAGACGTTAAATTAAGCATTCAAGTGAGAGTTCTTTTTTTTTTCATCATCATGAGTTCAATGCCTGAGACAGTTTCAGAAACTTCTTTTTTTACTGCAGTTACAATTCATCGCTTACATAAAAGACAGAAGTTCAAGCTTGGAATCACATCCAAAGCAGATACTTGTGACTGTGCTGCTGGTGACTGTGGAAGGTCGAGCATCTACACAATTTACAACCTCTGCTTAGTGTAAATAACACAACCTCCTGGGAAACAGGCGAGGATGAGGAGGACACCATGGAGGAAGTCACCATTACCAAACGCTTCCAGCAGCTCAGGACATGATGACCATAAAATGAGACGTCCACATTGTGCTAATGCTGTCCTGCAGCCACGCGACACGATGTGGCTATGCTCGCTTTTCAAAACAAAGATCAAACTCGGTGCAGAAGACACCAAGATATCTTGATTTTTGGTGTCTTTTATGATCCAAGCTCCTGGATTTCTCACAATAGAGCTGCTAATAAAACCATTTTTGTTGGTGTCTAGTAAATTACCATCTTTCAAACTCCCAGTCTGAAGGTTTTATGTCTCACATCCTAAGGCAAGAAAAGCATCATTCCTAATATTAAAACACTCTGTCAGCTCTGAAAACTGATTTTCAACTGTCCACTGGTCCTTGAACTACTCATCTAGCGGTGTTTTATCAAAATAATTTCAATCTACACGTCTCAATTAATTATTCTTCTGCAATAAACCCTAAGGTCGAACCAGATTCTGTAAAAAATAAAAAATTCTGCATTTTCCACCGTAATAGTGAAGCTATGACTAACTCAGCTGTGACCAACAGTCATGTGACAAAAATTCAAAGATTTTTTTCAGCTGAACTGCAGGCTGTGCTTCCACAATCAGATCAGACACAAGCATGGAAACAAATTCAAAACGTAAGTCGTCAAATATCTGTACTGTGTTGTTAATTTATTTTCCAGTATTGAAGACACCTGAGCAGATTGAGAATTGACTGATTCATTTTTCAAATTTTGTAAAATAATTGATGAAATAATTTTCCTTTTTTAATGATTCAGGGCTTTATATCTTTATCGTATTGCATAAATATTAGTTTTTTGCTTTCCCTTCTTCTAGCCATGATAGTGCCGTTTCCATAGAGGTGCAGATCTTTATATTGCACAGCAACAGGTACCGGTTTGCTGCTCTACTTATGTGAAGAAGACAAAACCAGGCACTGATTCGTGATGACAAGCCTAAATTTATGCAGCGATCCTCAGTGACTAAGGTCCGAGCGGTCACCTCTTATCATCAAAGCCTGATCAACAGGTCACCCAGAGCTGAACGACGGCACCGTTTCCCAGATGTCAGCGTGGAGAACACTTCACACAGCATATATTACTCAGCAGCAAGAACAAAAGATGTCCACATCAGCAGCGAAAGCAGATTTGAAGAGCACGGTCACGGGATTAGAGCTGGCACATCATGTCCACGATATTTACCATAAAATAACAGTGCCGGGCTCCATCACTGCATTGTTGCTACAAGGGGATGAAGTTCATTCTTTCTTATCACAGCTGTAATTCTTGATAGCCGTGCACACATCTGTCAGCGGCTACATTTCCACGGGGGATTATCAGACCGGCCGACGGACACGCTGCGGCGGCGGCTGCTGCTGCTGTAAGTGGAGTTTATTTAAAGTAGGAAGAAGATATTTGTCCTGTGATGGATTATTTGGCAGCATGCAAACGTGGAGACTGAAGTATGACATGCCATATTTCATAAAGAGCCGGCAGGAGCTGAGGAGTCTCAGTGGGCAGAGGATGTCCTAGAAAAGCAGAGCGGGTTGGAGTGTTTCAGGGAGAAATGTATGACATGTTGGGGCTGTTCTGGACAAAATCTGCCTCTATATTTAAATGTAGACGAGGCTGCAACCACCAGAAATGACAGATTCCACCGCTGAATAGATGTGGCTTTAAAGGAATATTAAGAGATCAGAAAATTTATCGAGGTTCAACTATTTATTCAGTCAAAAGGAGCCATGAATACATTTTCTGATCTGTGTGTTCGATGGTGTTGGAACAGTTACCTTGGCTCAGTCAAAGCACACAGTAGGAAGTACGAGCTCCTTTAAAAACCAGGGGCAGAACTCGAGTACTTGCAAAAGAAGCTGCTACTATCTCTTTATAGAGCTGCAAAGCCTTAAAGAATTCAATCAGTTCTGGTTTGAATGGAGAGTTTTATTTTACGCCGTGGCCCTAGCCTCAGATCGCTGGCTAATCCTGCATTATGTCTATGAAGTACAAACATTCTTGGGTTTGCAATGCAATAACCTGGAGCAGTTGCTCAGTTATGTTGTCGTTTGCACCGTCAATGAAACGCACTGCTCATGCAGGCGCCGAATGCAGAACGTTGCTTCGGCTCGGTGTGGATAAAAGGTAACCTTCAGCATATTTCAGATATTATTCCTGCATTAATAAAGCTGGCTGGTGGCAGCAACATAAAGATGCTCAGGACTGTGGCTGGATTTCAACAACGCTGAGCTCTAAAGCTTCCCATACAACTCCTTCCCACTGATTCTGTTTGTTCTGGTTTTATCTAATACTTTACTCTTGTACTCTAACAACAGCTGTAAAAAAATCCATGTCTGTTGTACATTTTCTTACATAATTCACTTTTTGAATTCAGATTCTACAGATTTTACACATAAAACCCCATAAAGCTGAAAGACTTTTTTCAGCTTCACACGAACACATTCAATCATTAGCAATGAGGCAAATCTGTAACATATTTTATCTGGGACTTTAATTAATTATTGGATACATGTGTGATTTATTACGTTGTTTTATAAATCTGCATATTTCAACGTGTTCTTAAGGGGTTAAATTATAACTGACTAGTTAACATTAAAAAAAAAAACATTCTTCACTGTTGACTCATTTTTCAAGTCCTGCACCTCGACCATGAAGGACAGAGAACTGTAAATATCTTTTGTTCAGTTTAACAAAGATTTAATGTCAGAAATCGCAAAGAGCTGAGTTTCTCTTCTTTATTTACTTAACATTTTCTAAATGCCCACAGGTGTTACCGATGTTGGACAAATAATTAAACCATCGTCAGAACAGACATTTTACTTTATATATTCTTTAATTTGTTTCCATCCTTATCTCGGATCTGCTCTGTGAAAACAAAGCCTGCAGTTCAACCAGAAGGTTCTTAATTTTTGTCACAAACAGCTTCACGATGGCACCAAGGACTGCAGAATTTTTGGCTTCGTGCAGAATGTGTTTGGTGCAAACAATAAATATTTGGCAATTTTTAAAAATGAAATCAGTTATGGGGAGCAGAAGGTTAATTTGCACCTTAAAACTATTTCAAAAACTCCAAAACCATGCAGATAATCCACTGAAATAAACTATTGAAATCAATTAATATATTCTTTAATTAATGGCAAAATCAATGGAAGTTAACATTAAGGAGCTCAACACTGATTAGGAAATCAGTTCTTCTGCAATACAAGAGGGGTAAAATATTTTAGCTACTATTCTAATAGGTCCATGTGACAACATATTAAACCTGATGTAGCAGAGACGAAGGGCGATACAGAACTAACAACTGTAGCTACAAAAGGCTGATTTAAAAATAAAAAGTATGTGCATTGAACTACAGATGTGTTCTCCAGCATCCCTGTGTATTTTCACATCTCAGAGAATTAATAAAAGCTTTTTGTATTCAAAATTATTACTATGATTGTAATTCTACAAAGACCACAGCAACTCATGAGAAGCTTCCACTGCTCGAAACTCAACTTTAACTATTTACAATCAAACAGCCCATCATTCACTCTCATCATTTATTATTTTTGACTGTGTTTTGCACAGCAAAGGTCCAGACGGATCCACTGTGAAGGTTAAAAATGCTAAATATGCAGCTGGAATATATGGCACCAATAAACAAATAACCCCTGTAAAGACCTGGTGGAAAACATACCGTCAGTCAAAACATCATTAAGATGCTCAACATCAGTGATTTTCTAATGTGACCTGTAGTAACTAATTCACTATGCATAAAAAAATATAATATAATTGTGACCGTTTCATTCAAAATGCATCTGCTTTTGCAAATTGTTGTATAGAAACCTAACTTCTAGAGGAGAGTTAAAACAGGAAGTGGAACAGGTTGATCATAACACTGTAAAAAAAAAAAAAAAAAAACGGGGAGTCTACATACTATAGATTTTTATTGCATTTTCAATTTATTTCCTCACTCATCTCCTATCTGCTCTTTGGAAACACAATCTGCAGTTCAACTGAAAAGTCCCGACATTTGTTACATGACTGTCGGTCGCAGCAAAGTTAGAAATGTTTGCACTGATCAGCGTAGAATTTTTTTGTTTTCTTTTAAATCCTTTAAGTGCAAACAAATATTTTCACACTGTTTTCATTAAATTTAGGTTAGATTTCCAGAATTCTCCCAGCTGGCCTCTATGTCACACATGATTAGTTCACAGATTTCTTCTGTTTTTAGTTTTTGTCTCGACCAAATGATGGATTTTCGGTGGAGTTTTATGATTTTAGAGAGTTTAGGTCCTTTGCCTCGATGTGTTTGTCCAACAAAGAGATGACTCAGCTGGCAGGAGCTGTTTTTTCACGAAGGTCAACTATTTGAACCACTGCTAATGCAGAGAACTTAGAAATTGCATTAGCAGCCAGTGCAGCAGAACTTCAGTAAAATCCATTTGCTGTCAATGAAACTGCATGACAGGATGCTTATCTGTGTGCAGCTAAGAGATGTTAGCACTCTGACAGGAGTTTGTTGTGTTAGATTATGAAGGACCATCTTTGATCTGATGTTCACCTGATAAAAGGTATCAAATTCAGCTCCTGCATCTCCACTTATACCAGACTAAATGTACATTAGACACTAAAGAAACAAACGTCCATGCTGATAAAGTAGCACTAAACACTGTGTGAGTACGTTATGCATCCGGGCAGAGCGGCTGTAGTGACATTACGTGAGATCGGGCGCAGACAACGGACCAACACCTTCCCAACAATGCTTCCTCTGGCCCAATAAAATCATAAAACGCCTCTCAGACTGCTTCCCTCTCTTTCAGCGTCTCTTTGAACTCGGGTGACGCTGACTGCAGTGGAGGAGACGGCAGACGTGACAGTGTGAACAGCAACAGTCTGGTGCTAGACACCACTTTACACCAGCGCTGCAATTCACAGTTCAAAGCGCACGCCTGAAAGAAAATATTTTAAGAATGATGGGAAGGATTACCGATACGTGTGCCGAATACAAAGGGGTGATTTGGCGCTTTATCGTGCCTGACGGGGTTAGCAACAAAATGGCGGTGGATGGCATGTGTGGGAAGGTCTCGCCAAGGCGCGAGGTACATAGTGAGTACTTGTCAGTCCTCTCGCAGGAATAAAAGCGAAACCAAGCTGTCAGTGAATGGCGAGACAAAAATCGAGAGCGCGGCGCAAGAAGGGAGGGCGATGTTTTGAAAACAAGCCTGAATAGATGCACATTTACAGTAACACAAAGACAGAAATGAAGCCCCCTTTGAAGGGACGAGCCGTGTTCTACCAAAGGACTGGGCAGAGAAACCAGCAATTTTGCGATTCTTCTTTTGAAGGTTTTCTTCTGTTCGGGGTGGAGTGTTGGGGGGTTTGTGGCGCGCTGGCAGCTGAGGCAATCTGGGTCTCAAGCACATCTAAGGTTGGGCAATTAGTTCCAGTGCCACTATTAATGTGCTGAAGGGGCGCGCTCTGCGGGGGGTTGAGGGCTCGGCTCAAAGGGCTTCGGTCCTCGCTGGGAAGAGGAGGGGTGGATATGGCCAACAAAGGTGGGGGTCAGGACCTCAGGGCCATGTGAAAGCTGTACCATGTCCACTGACCTCTGAGAGCTCGTACAGGCCCGGCCGCCGTCCTGCAGGCCACTGCCACAAAACCGAACAGTTACAGCTCAAATATCTGCACAGAAAGGCCCGTCAGACATTAAATTTGTCAGAAAACTCCTCTTGAGTTTGTACGTGCAGCACAGCACCAACCTTGACCCAAGTATTTAATAAAAACCTCCATCAATAGAGCAGTTAATGACTCTCCTCACTACAACAATCACATGCCTGCAAAACTTGACTAAACCTTGGGTGTACTTTGGAGATTTTACCACATTTTACTGGTAAGTGACAATATTTGCTAAAATGTCAAGCCCCTCGTCTTTCATCTAAAAGAAAATATGCATACAAGTACCTCCTTCACCACTGAATGCACGGTTATCAATCTTAAAGAGCTGCTAATGCACTTGTGATTATTAATGTCAAGTGCAAAGAAGACGTTAAGAGCTTAAAACTCTGGGAAAACAAAATACTCTGAGTTTTTAAATGAGTACATCAGCCTTAAATTTAATTTAAAGAAAACAATAAAATAAAAAAAAAGCACTAATTTCTGGTGCTTCCTCATTTATAAAGACAATAATGAGTGCTCACATTTAAGAAGTCAAAACCTGAGAACTTTTGGAATTTATTCTTGATTAATGATCAATTTTCTGTCAAATGATGAATTAATTAGTCAACAATGCAAAACAATAACCCAAGTCTACTTCCTGCAAACTTTTCTATCGGCTTTATTATTCAGGATGCAAAGACTTTGTTTTGTCAAGAAACTACTTAAACTGAATTCACGCATCAGCGAATGATACGTCCACAACAACGGCCGAAACACCGGTTGAGCAAGGAGACAAATCAGATGCTACACTGCACATTCCCTTTGTGATTCCTTGGTTTGGCCTACATTGTACCTTGACACCCACATGCAACACACATCTCTCCCCGGCTTTTCATCTCCACCATAATATGTCAAGGGTATTTAGAGGGCAGAAAGCAAGACATAAGCAGAGAAAATGTAAGGCCGGCAAGCCCCTTTCACGCTGCACTTCTGCTCTCTGATCCACTACATTCGCACTTTTTGTACGTTTTCTTTATTTTTTCTTTCCGCTCTTATTTTTCGTGTCGGAAAATGTCAACAGGACTTTAAATGCATGTCACTGTTACAGACGAATGTAGGAGGGCAGTATATGTAGATGCTGCAGAGCGGGAGGTTTAAAATGTGGCTTTTTGGGCACAACTGGGAAGAAAACGGACATTTTTTTATGCGATCTTGTAGAATAAATCATCTTTAATGTACCAAATTTAGAAAAGAAATGGATGCAACATTAAATAGAATGTTGTCAGGATAAGTGTCTTCGCAATACTGTTTTTTCCTGTTTTTTGTAAAGTTAAATATCTAAATATCTTGAGTTTTTCTTACCAAAGGTTAATTTTAAATTAAATGTACTGAAACTAGTGTTACTGTTAAAAGTGAAAATACACATTTAAGCAAAAAAGTTGGTCCCTGCTAGTGTTTTATTAGTAGGATTATTGGATTAAATGTCATTACCGATGGATTTATTGGTGATTGTAGCAGAAAAATTAATAATTTTATAAACTTTATGTAACATATGAGTCTATAAAGTAACTTTCAACATTTAAAGGTAAAAAAGTATAGAGCAAAGTACAGTATTTCCAAAAAGTGCACAAGCAACATCTCAAAACTTGATCCACCGTGGACTACATATCCGAACAAACGGTCAGAAAAGGAAAAACAAGTCAATTCCTTTCTGCTCCTTCTACAGTTTGGGAAGAAAATCCGTTAGGCGCCTTTGTCTTTGTCTCCTGATTGGTCAGCGGTGGCCACTTCGACCAGATCCTAAACCTCTGCTGCTGGGTTTGGCCAAAGCACTGACCAGTAGAGTTTGACAGAAGCCTTTGTGCTCTCTCTGGACAATAGGGGTGAGAGGTGGGGGGTCAAATAAAACTCCTACACTCTCCCACCGCACCCCACTTCATCTGTAAAGTTCTCGCTTGCCGACCTTTAACCCCTCCCGTCTTTGTCCGAGCAAAAATAACTAAATCTGTTCTGGCGAGCGAATGCCTGAGAGAGCTGCTGTCCTTATTGTACGTCTCCGCTCGGCTTTCTTCCCTCCGTCCTCGCCTCATAATATGGAAGGTTGACACTGAGATTATAGGAAGATTATGCTTGAGTCTTCTGGCAGATGGTGCCAGTTCTTCTTTCTCGTGCTACGCTGGCTCTTGGCAACTTCCCACTTCTTAATGAAAGACGGCAAACAGGAATTGGGTTGGTAATGGATCGTCTCGGATTAAGGTTAATAAATGTACTTGACAGCAGCTATGTCATCGCAGAGGTGACTCGCTTTGACCATTTGGGTTTTTGGATTTGTCACTAAACAGTGATTATAGCAGAGTATTGAATGTCACGTGAGAACGAAGACGACCTAACTGGGAGAATCTGAAGTATCAGTTTACAGCGAGTAGCTAAAAACCTTCCTGTTTTCCTTCAGTGAGCGTGTTTCTTTAGCTTCTAGAGCAGGTCCAGTTCTTATGTAGGTCACCGAGTCACTGCAGGACAATTGAAGCAGTCATTTGTGATGGTGTTGAATTTTCACTTTTTGGAGCAACACCCAAAAATGACAAAAAAAAAACAAAAAGCGCCTATTGTGTTCCTCCTTCCTCTTTGTGCTGGAGGGAGCACCAGGTTCTCACCCTATACAACTGATGTAAATAAAAGAATACTATACCTTTCAACTAAACTGCAAAGTGGACAACATTTCTCTGGTGCAGGGATTTTTTCTTTCACAAATATAATGTATAGGTAGAACAGTAAAAACCACTGCTGTGGACTAAGAAACTTTGAGTCCACTTTATTGGATTTGTTTTGAAAAGGATCATTAAATTCAAAAATTGCCCTATTAAAATGTAAAATCAGAACTGAAAACAGCACATCATGTGAAAGAATGAATTCATGTTTGTATCACTCAACAAGTATTCATCAAACCTGAAACCCAATTTATCTCCATTTTTTTTTGAAAACTGCATAAATTGCAGCAATTTTAACTTTAATGCAAAACCTGCACTTCCAAAATTCTATTGTGCACCAATTTGTGCATCTTAACTGAGCTGTAGGTGCAGGTTTGAAATGCTGTTTAAGTCCTGGCGAAACATTCTGAAGATAATCCCAATGACACTGAGTTAACCCTCGTGTCGTCCTGCGAGTCAAAATTGACCCGGTTTGAAAATGTGGTAAAAAAACATATATTTTCACAGTGAAATTTCTGATGTCCACATTTTCAACATTTCTGGGAAATCTCTGAACATTTTTTGGTGGAAATAAAGAAGTGTTAAAAATGTTTCTTAAGAAAATTCACCTAAAAATCAACCAAAATCCAATGAATTTTGCTGGATTTTGGTTGATTTTTTATGTGAATGTTCTTAAAGAAAATATTAGAAATTTTACTGATATATATGGAATCACTTTAGAAATTTTTAGGATTTTTTGGAAGATTTTTACTCATTTTTTGAATAATTTTAGAATTTTCTTGCCAAACTTGGGGGATTTTATTTTTTTTTTTAAAAATAAGACTTTTAAGGGAAACTTTTAAGGAATTATTGGAATTTTCTTCCTGAAGGTTTTGCAAATTTTCTGAAATTTGGGGAATTTTTTTTGCTGAATTTTTAGATTTTTTTTCAGACAAGGGAACAATGTTTTTTGGTGCTTGTAAATGAGGACAACAGGAGGGTTAAATTCTAACATGTTTTCTGCAAAACTCCTTTTTCTTATTTGACTGCAAGCCAAAGTTTGAGGTTAAATGTCTAGATGCATAGTTTTTTCAATAAAAACAAAATAAGTTGTGTAGGTACACTATACAGTAAGTATGAATTTTCAAAAAAAGGACTTAAATGTGGGTCTGAAACTTTTGGACATTTTCTTTCCAGCTGTCCGGTCCGGATCGTCCAGTTCTGTCACATCCCAGAACAGTGGAAGTCGTCCTTGCCGCCTTTTCTCTGTGAAGCCGAGCCTCCTGCCTCCCCCCTCCTCACCCCCAACACCTTTTCTTCTCCCCGATGAGGCAGCAACTCCCCCAACAGCAGACAAAAGTCAGGTCTGTAACCCCGGCGGCCCCACCCCCCGTGCTCTTTGACCTGAGGTGGAGGCCTGGCTGAGCACAAACAGTGGTCGTCCCCCGGAGCCCCGCCGCCACCTCCACCTCCACCTCCACCTCCACCTCCACCTCCACCTCCACCTCCACCTCCACCTCCACCTCCACCACGGGCTCCTGTTTCATTCGGCCCAATGAAAGGGCCTACTGTAAATAACGGGGGGCCTGGCTGACCCCGGCGTTTATCTGGGCCTGAGACCCCTGCATCCATCCTACTGTAACAGAGTCCTGCCGCTCACAATAGACTCTCTCATGGGTGTTAGGCTGTGGGCTCTCTCCCCTCTGTGCCCACTCAGAATGGGGATTAGGAAAAAGAAGAAGAAGGAGAGAGAGAGAAAAAAAAAGAAGGGCCCCTGTCAGGTCCTTGGAGGGGGTCAACCCCCTCCAAACCACCATCACAACCCCATCACGCAGACACTTTAGCCTTTGTCCCTGTGTGAGACTTGGGAGCAGGGAAGGATGGAGGGAATGTGGAGGTGGGGCTACAGCCTGAGACCAATCACTCTGACAAAATGCTGGATCAAACTCACGAGTCCAAACAGCATCAAAGCCGGCGCTGTGCTGAGGCCACGTTTCCTTCTGCAGCGGATGCACAATAACAGCCCATTTATTATTAAGAAAAACTGTAATTTTAGGATTAATTTAAGCAATTTAATACCTTGGATGTTTGGTGATTCCTATTTTTTTTAATGACATTTTACAGTCATTTAATCAGGTTCTTTGAGCTGGATGGTGCAGCAGGTTGTCATCATAAACAATTCACTATGTTGTTGAAATATATTTTAGATAAGGAGCTCTGAGTCCACTTTATCGGATTAGTTTTAAAAGAAATCAATAAATCCAAGAATTGACCAGGGAAAATATGCAATCGGTAAACTGATATAAAATCAGAACAAAAAAATGCCATTTGAGGATTAATTAATGTTTGCATCAATCAAAGACTATTCATCAAATCCAAAACTCAACTACATTTTTAAAATAAAATACATTAAACTGTGTAGAATCTACATTTCCACTGGAATTCAACTTTCCTTCTGCATCAGCTGCATAGTAACAGTCAATTTATTGGAATCAATTTAAAAATTTGGAATTTTTCATTAATTTAAGCAATTTATCACCTTGGATGTTTGGTGATTCCTACATTTTATGGCATTTTACAGTCACTTAATCAGGTAAACAGGGTGCCCGTATAGCTCAACGCGTTGAGTGGGTGACCCGTGTACAGAGCTGGTCCCTGACGCAGCTGGCCCGGGTTCGATTCCCGCTCGCGGCCCTTTGCTGCATGTCCTCCCCCGACTCTTCTCCTGTTTCCTGTCTCTCTCTCACTGCGCCTATCTAATAAAGCCCACAAAAAAAAGGCCAAAAAAATAACTTTAAAAAAAAAAAAAATCAGGTAAACAGTCTACAAAGTTGCTCTTTGTGCTGGATGGTGCAGCAGGTTGTCATCGTTAACAATTCAGAAACTTAGATGCAAAAGAATGCTAAGTTGTTGAAATATCTTATAAAACGCTAAGTGGAAACTCTAATTTTCCAGTAGAAAAAGAACAAAAGTACAAACTGCTGCTATGTACAAAGAAACTTTGAGTCCACTTTATTGGATTAGTTTTAAAAGAAATCAATAAATCCAAAAACTAACATGGGAAAATGTGCAATCTCTAACCTGAAGTAAAATCAGAACTGAAAAATGCCATTTGAGGATTAATTAATGTTTGCATCAATCAAGAAGCATTCATCAAATCTGAAACCCAACAGACCTGCATCTTTTAAATGCATTAAACTGCATAGAAGCCACATTTTCACTGTTTCCTTCTGCATCAGCTGCACAGTAACAGTCAATTCACTGGAATCAAGATAAAGATGTAATTTTAGCATTCATTTAAGCAATTTAATACCTCGGGTGTCTGGTTATTCCTACATTTTCATGACATTTTAGAGTCATTTTAGAGTCACTTAATCAGGTAAACACTTCACAAATATCATAGTAAGTAAAATAATTAGCTTAATTATCCTCAGGACTCTATAATTTTGGGGTTTCATCCTGCAGATGATGAGAACCAGGAAAGCAGAGTTAACCGATGATGATGAAACGTCTCCACAGCCCGTCTATCAGCCCTTCTGGGTTGTGTGTGTGCACGTGTGTGTGCACGGTTGTGTATGCCGGGGAGAGAACGAGGCAGGGAGAGAGACCCAGGGAGATAGAGAGGAAGGTTTCGGGTCAGAGGCTAAGTGAAATATATCCCCACTCTGAGGCATGGAAGAGAGAGGATGCAGGAAGCTGAGGGCCAGAGATAAGGGCACAGACGTGGGCGATAAGCACCCAAACACCTGTTAGGGAAGCTCCAGCTCCTCGCCTCAGACCAACACTTACAGGAGGCAATAAAACACAAGCAGGGAAGGAAGAGGAGGAGGAGGAGGAGGAGGAGGAGGAGGAGGAGGGAAAAAAGAAAGTATATATGAACAAAAACCACCAGCGACAAAAACCGCACTGCAAAAACTCTAAATCTTACCAAGTCCGTTTGTCTTATTTTATGTCAGAATGTCTCATCCCACTTGATTTAAGATAAATTCACTGAACAAGTGACATTTCAGCAGATGGAGGGACTTGTTTTAAGTCAATGCATCTGAAATATCTTGTTAAGTCAAACAATTAAACAAAATTATCTTGTTTTGAGCTGTATTTTACAAGAAAACTCAAAATAAGTTCAACCCTCGTGTCGTCCTGTGGGTCAAAATTGACCCGTGTTAGAAGATTTTTACAAATTTTTTGAAAATTTTCTGGAATTTGGGGAATTTTTTGGCTGATTTTTAAAAAATTTTTCAGACAAGGAAACAATATTTTTTGATGCCTGGAAATGAAGACAGCAGGAGGGTTAATACATCTCACATTAGGAGGTTACACGAAAGCAAAAATCTATTTTTGAGTGAAAACTGCTATTTTTTTTTTTTAAGCATGTCTGGCTTATTTTAAGACACCTAAGCTTGACAATCCTGGTAAAATAGAGCTTAAAATAAGGTTTCCCAGCTAATTTTAAGATCTCAATATTCTAAATATCGTATCTTATTTCTAGAAATCTCACCAAGACATTTTTCACTTGTTCTATTGGCAGATTTTTTCACTTATTTCAAGGTAAACGTTCCTTGAAATAAATGTTTTTTTCTTGTTTTGAGAGGGGCATTTTTTCTTCTCAGAAAAGGTGAGTGAAGGGAGCTGGGGAGGGTGTCTGGGCTCGTACGAAGGGGATAAAACCCCATCCTGTTTTACAGCATGCTTAATGGCAAACGGCAGCAGCCTACAGCATCATTTGTAAGGTCAGCAGCGAGACAGGAGTGGCAGAAATGATGCTGTTTGAGTCATGACATGTCAGCGCCATCCGCTTCAGTGATCAGTCCAGGAAATGGAATGGCTTTTTTTCTTTCCTCCTCCTTTTTACTATCCCACTCTCGCCTTTCGGGGCCCAGGGACAAACAGACAAACACAAAACGATCTGGAAACGGTCAAGAGAGACCTTGGAGACGCCTGACAGTCAGGCAGTAAACAAGAAGGAGAGGATTCATAATGTGTCAGGAGAGAAATTCATGGGCTTGATTGCAGCGGGACAAAAAAAATTTTTAAAAATTGGACCAATTAAATGACTTTCGCTGTCAAAATGCTCATCAGCGGTGACACTGATGATGTCTTTTTATGAAAAAATAGACGTCTTCTAGCATGACATTATATCCACATGCAAAAATACATCCTGTCTTTTCATCTCTATCCAAAAACAATGTAATGATGGTTAACTGTGGCGACAACACAAAGCTTATATTGTCAATAATATTTCTGTGGGCGGTGAAAGTAAATTATATTCCATAATTATATGCATAGTAAACAAACTACCTTTGACTAAATTCAAAAAAATGGGGGAAAAAACATTTTACACTAAATTTACACACCTGCTAGCACACCATATTTGTAGGGAGATAAAGATTACACACTAAGGTGTTGCTTTTTAGATAAATTTAGTAATTTTGTGTAAATTTCTGCATTTTTTTCATTACACTAGAGTTTGGCCAGTGACATGTCAAAATAAAATGTAAAATTCTGTGAGACTTTTTGATGCAAATGTCTTCTAATTTGAATTACCACTAGTGTTTCTGCACCAATCAGGGCTCAGCATCAATAAAATTGAAATGTAAACATACATTCAGCCAATCATATATGACTAGAAACACCCACATTGTTTCACTTTGAGCCTTTTTATTAGTTTCCCACTAAAATTACAGACCTGTTTCCATAACATATTGTAGGGAGATAAAGTTTACAGACTAAGATGTTGCTTTTTAAGTAAATTAAGTAATTTAATGTAAAATTCTGTATTTTGGTGGGGCAACCAAAAAAATTTTAAATTCTGTGAGAATTTGGAGAGGTTTTGATGCAAATGTTTTCTAATTGTAATTACTACTTGTGTTTCTGCACCAATCAGGGCTCAGCATTGATAAAGTTGACATATAAACACACTTTTGGGTGTGTTCAGCCAACCAAACCTGACTACAAACATCTACACTGTTTCACTTTGAGACTTTTTAAGTGATTAAATTTCAATAACTTGTAGAGAACTGGTGGAACAGCCCTTTAAAATGCAGCCTTACACAGGAATGATGCCGTAAATACCTTTCATGACACATGCATTCATTCTCAGACTGTGTTTTCAGACATTCTTCCACTTCAAGCAGACAAATCTCCCTTCAATTGAATCCACCCCCCTCCACCTCCACCACCAGCAGCAGCAGCAGCACCACCAGCACTCATGCAGGCTGGACGAGGGGGTCAGCCTATCCATCATCAGCTCTCTCTCCCTCCGGTAATCTCTCTGGGCGTCTTCGGTCAGCAAATACATAAATCAATTATGGTTTTAAGCTTTATGCCATGATTTACCCAACTGATCCCTCCTGGATTACAGCGGAGCTTAAAACGTGTCGGTCAGCGCTAAAGCTGCAAGTCGCCTTGACATTCATTGCATTCCTGCCACAGAGCAGCATGTCAGCTGCCACCGCTGCAGATCTGAGAGTGTTTCTGAACAGTTTGACAGTCTGATAACACAATCACATTCATCTTTACCAATAAAAATCTGATCTCTTTGAATCCCGACCCGTGGAACCTGGATTTGTCAAAAGGTTTGAGGTCTGAGGTGGAGGACAGGAAGAAATGTGAAAAAATCAATGGAAAAAAAAAATGTTAGCGCCAGTGGTTAGAAAACTAATGCTAATTGCTAAGTGGCATGAAAACCATGCATCTAATTATTGCATTAACGTAAATGACACAGACAATTTCATGCTGCAGATATTACATTATAAAGTACTTAAGTACAGCTTTAATATGTTTTATATTCATTTCTATATGTCTCATGGAAACCAAAAAGTTGATCATCTTTTTATCAAATAACTCAATGTGTATTTTTGTAGCTTTTTTGTGTGAAGTTTTGACTTGATAAAATGGTGACATATATATATATATATATATATATACACAGTTATCGAACCTCCATGTAAAAGATGCTCTCACATCACCTTTTTATCCACATATAGTGAAAGGTGGCATTTAAAATGCAATGAAATTACAATATTTGGCTAAAATCTAGCATTAAAATCTTAGTTAATCATATTTTGCATATCACTTTATGTTAAGGGGCTGCACAGTGGCGTAGTGGTTAGCACTGTCGCCTTGCAGCTAGAACATCCCCGCTTCGTGTCCCGGCTTTCCTGGGATCTTTCTGCATGGAGTTTGCATGTTCTCCCTGTGCATGCGTGGGTTTTCTCCAGGTTCTCCAGCTTCTTCTCACAGTCCAAAGATATACTGGGGCTAAATGTAGGGGTGAGTGTGATTGTTTTTGTGTATATGTATGCCCTGAGACAGACTGTTACCTGTCCAGGTGTCCCCTACCTTCACCCTCAGTCAGCTGGGATAGACTCCAGCCCCCTGTGACCCTAATGAGGATTAAGGTGTGTATAGGTAATGGATGGACTTATTATGGACATATTAAGTTGACATCTTTTTGATAAGTTTAAAAGCAACAAAATGAGATTTTTTTCTGTCCAGTGAGCATTAGCAGTAGCAGTAACCTGGAATCCACCTGTTGAGCAAACACAGCTCCTCTGCACTCCTAAAGTGGCGGATAAAACGGCTCACGAGGTGCAGCTCCGGCCTCATTTTCCTACCTGAGAGCTCCTCTGTGACAGGTGACGGTGGAGAGAATGGGGGTAATTTTTATGACCAGCTTCTTAGCGTGCTGGTATCACTCCACCGGGGCCCCTTGCCAATCTCTGGCAAACCATTCAAGTGGCAACAAAGAGGCTAATTAGAAGCTCTCTTGCTGGAAGCCGCGAAGCACTCGGGTTTGATACTTCCCAGGGAGGCTCGGGGGCCTCCAAGGTGGCAGTGGCAGCTTTTTCACATACATACACACACGCACACACGCGCATGCAAACATATACATATAGACACACACACACACATCACCAGGACATGTGTGAGCACGCTGGGGTCGGCCCTTTGGCTCCAGCACATCCACTCATTGTGGCCGTCCTCCCTGTGGTCTGCCAGTGTGATAGAAGCAGAGAGAGAGCGAACCGACACGTCTTCTTTCATGTGGCGGGGACCCGGAGAGGGGATGCTAATGGGATATCGATGGGATTAGAACCCAGAGCGTTCAGGTCCAGGAGAACAGAGAGAGGGGCTCCGTGAACCGGAACTAAAACCCACTGAGCTCTAAGGCCAGATCATTCTAATTCTATTGACTTTTTCTGTCTTTTTTTTTATTAATGGAAAGTTGACAATGATGCATGGACCTTAATACAGTAAGAAGGTCCGTATAGATATGCAGATCTCTCTAAGTCGAATGAAAGTTGGATCTATTTCTGCGTGGAAATTCAGACACATGCAGCCTCTTTGCCAACACTCACAGCAGCCTGTGGGATTTGAGATAGACATCAGGAAGTTGAGGCCAATAACACATTTGCATGTCACCTGATAACTAGCTGTAATTAGCACTCCCCCTGAGCCCCCCGCCATGGCCTCCAACACAACAAAAACAAAAAGAAAAAAAAAGAGGAGAAAGAAAACACCACACGCACACACACTGGAAAAAATGCCCCTCTCAAAACAAGAAAAAAAACTTATTTCAAGGAGCAGCTGGATTGGAGTAATGTTCATTTAGCAAACCGGTATGGCTGATTTGAAATAGCTTTTAGGAGATTCATCGAAAACAGAAAGAATCCTGCACTGGAAAAAATGTCCCTCTCAAAACAAGAAAAATAACTTATTTCAAGGAACTTCTACCTTGAAATAAGTGAAAAAAATCTTCCAATAGAAGAAGTGAAAAATGGCTTGGTAAGATTTCTTGAAATAAGATATTTAGAATACTGAGATCTTAAAATTAGCTGGGAAAACTTATTTTAAGCTCTATTTTACCAGGATTGTCAAGCTTAGGTGTCTTAAAATAAGCCAGACACACACAAAAAAATAGCAGTTTTTCACTCAAAAATAGATTTTTGCTTTCATGTAACCTCCTAATGTGAGATGTATTAACCCTCCTGTTGTCTTCTTTTATGGCAACCAAAAAATATTGTTTCCTTGTCTGAAAAAAATCCAAAAATGGAGCAAAAAAATTCCCCAAATTTCTGAAAATTTGCAAAACCTTCAGGAAGAAAATTCCAATAATTCCTTAAAAGTTTCCCTCAAAAGTTTTATTCAAAAAAAAAAAATCCCTCAAATTTGGCAAGAAAATTCTTGTAAATATTTTCAAAAAATAAGTAAAAATCTTCCAAAAAATCATAAAAATATCTGAAATGATTCCATATATATCAGCAAAACTTCTGATATTTTCTTTAAGAACATTCACATAAAAAACCAACCAAAATCCAGCGAAATTCTTTTTGAAATTTGGTTGATGTTTTTGTGAATTTTCTTAAGAAACATTTTTACCATTTCTTTTTTTCACCCAAAAAATGTTCCAAAATTTCCCAAAAATGTTGAAAATGTGGACATCAGAAGTTTCACTGTGAAAATTTTTTTTCCTCACATTTTCAAACTTTAAAACGGATCAGTTTGACCCGCAGGACGACACGAGGGTTAAACTTATTTAGACTTTTCTTGTAAAATTCAACTCAAAACAAGATAATTTCCAGATTGTTTGACTTAACAAGATATTTAAGATGCATTTTCTTAAAACAAGTCCCTCCATCTGCTGAAATGTCTCTTGTTCAGTGAATTTATCTTAAATCAAGTGGGATGAGACATTTTGGCTAAAAATAAGACAATAGACTTGGTAAGATTTAGAGTTTTTGCAGTGTACACACACACACACACACACACACACACACACACACACACACACGGCCAACTTCTAGTACAGTATGTTATCCTTACCCCTCCCTCCAGACCACAAGGCCCCCACAGGGACAAAAGATAGGGGCCTCAGTGTGTTTGTTTCATCGCAGCCCATGCCAGACCGCATCAGCAAAGGCCACGTCTGCCGAGCGCTGTTAGCCACACAGAGGCAGCTGGTCGCACCGAGTCAAGCTGCTAACTTTTACTGCACAAGCACCTCCCTCCGCTCTTATCTCGAGGAGAGGAGGCGATCTAATCAGGCTGCTGATTAGATCGCCTCCCCTCCATCGCCGTAGCCGCTGCCTGGATATCAGAACCCCCTCCGACACCCTCGTCTCGGTGGTGTCCTCCTCTGTTTTCCTCCCACCTGTCCAATTACAAAAATCTTAAATTGGTGACCTCACAACTGCATGACAATAAAACGCCCGACCTGAAGGAGTGTGTGTGTGTGTGTGTGTGTGTGTGTGTGTGTGTGTGTGTGTGTGTGTGTGTGTGTGTGTGTGTGTGTGTGTGTGTGTGTGTGTGTGTGTGTGTGTGTGTGCGTGCGTGTGCGTGTGGTCTATTCCACATGATGTAGCCCCCCATGCTAAGTCTTTAATCAATACATCTCCCTATCCTGACAGTGAGGACAGAGCCCAGATCTGAGATCAGAGCGACGGCGGTGTAAATCTTTACGGTTCAACCAGAGCCTTTTAAAGCCTGTCTATAATTGGGCCTCAGCCAGCAGCTGCCTCGGCTGTGGCTATCACCGGCGGCCCGGTCAAAGCGGCAGTTCCTCAGGGGCATAAACAAACACCGCACCTCCAATAAGGGAAGAAAAGCACCTGTGCGAGGATAAAAAGAGAGACGATGTGGCAGCCAGACTTGAATAAGCCCTCTGCTGTTGTCTGTGGCTTAGGTAATTCTTGGAGAGGTGTTTTCGTTGAGTGAGGCTTTTTGTGCTATTGGATTATTACACCAACATGTACTGTACCTCTGAGTGCGAGCCGGGGAGACTTAGCTCACTGAGTGATTTCAAATAGAGGGTAATCCACTGCCATGTAATGGATGCTTTGTTGCCGGGCTGCTTTCAGGAAGCAGGAAAATGCTCGCTAAGTTTTACAGGTTAGAGACACAAGCCTGCTGCTTTAGTTTTAGTCTGTTATTTCATTTCAGATCAGAGGTGACATGCTGGATTCAGCGGGCCACGCTGAGACACTGGAGCAAATATCTGACTGCCGGCTTCAAATCACAGATATTTATCCGTCATTTTTCCAAACTACCAGCACACGTCTGATTATCTTTGACACGACTTTCTGAAGCTGAGCAGAGAAAATCATGCAAGAGTTCAAATGCGGTGAAGTCCAGGGATTTTAAAGCACCATTACTGGGTGTCTGTATAAGTCAATGATAACGTTATTATGCTCTCTGTGAGGTTAGACAGAACACATCAACACACATATTTCTTACTGCATCTGAGTCACTCACAACTTGGTGAACCTTCACATCTTGTCAGGCGTGAAAAGAACAAATATGCACATATATTTGACAATATATGGCATTTAGTTAAGTCACCTTTACGTATACAGCACCCAAAGGCTTTCCATTTTGAGGATTAAAAATACTAAAGTACACGACAAACAGGAAATTGACATTTCTGGTATTATTTTTTCATTTAATTCATCAGAGTTGCCATCACGGTGTTGGATAATAGTGCTGTTGGATGATACTACTGTGGTCACAAAATGGGTGCAGAAGAGCTGATTTGAATGAAACCAGCACTGACGAATTTTCTCACAATCTAGTTCTGGTAATTAAGGAAAAATAAATGCAATACACAAAAAATAGTACAGAAAAAAAAATTAATTTCACCATCACTCGCCAAAAATTTGAAAGCTAAAGAGACCACAGAAGCCAAAGAATGTGGAATCTGGTTGGAAGTGAGAACAGGTGGGGAAGTGAACGCCACCAGGGCGGATTGTGAAAGGTTCGGACACGTGTCAATCGGACAAACGTGAACTAAAATCTCTCACATGCTCATTCACAACATTGTGACACATCAGAGGAAGTGAAATCAAATAAAGATTTCACTTTTTAAGAGAGATTTTCTGATATCAAACGTTTCTTGCACTTTTTCTCCAGCCACTTAGACAACTAACTGGTCACTGTGGCGACCATTTGAACCCGACTACTTAAAAAAAAGACAGCGGTTAATGGTTGATGGTGTCGATGTGTGAGGAAACTACTTGTATACCAGCCTCACCTCAACGCACAGGTTATATGTGTGTGTGCATACATCGTTATCACCTGCAACAAACGCTACGGACCGCTATCTGGACTGAATCTGCTCTTGGTTTACTAAGAAGGAGTGCCAGGGGTTATCTGTCCCACTCTGATATGCACAGATAACGGCCTTGGGCCCACTGTTTAAACACCTGGGGCCCGGGGTGTTAAGAGCGCCCTCCGTCCCCCTTTGCCACAAAAGGAGAGGAAATGGAAGAGCGAGTGCTGCTGCTGCTGAGGGGAATGTGTGTGAAAAGTAATGAACACGAGTGTGTGCGCGTGCGGAGGTTAATGTAAGGGTGATTATTTCCCCCTCCCACACACACACACACACACACACACACACACACACACACACACACACACACACACACACACACACACACACACACACACACACACACACACACACACACACACACACACACACACACACACACACACACACACACACACACATCCCCCCTTATACCCCAATACCTCCATTATTAATAAAAAATAGCACAAGCAAAACCAGACCAGAGAGGCAGGAACCCGGTCCCATTCATTCACTGATCTGCACCTTCAAAATAACACCCTGACTGTTTAATGAAAAGACTGAGTTAAAGCACTGATGATTACCGGTAATGTTTAACAGCTATATGCTGGAAAAGCTCCCCTTTAAAATAGGCTCTTTTTTCACTTATGTGATGTACATTACAGCGAGGGTCAATCATTTGCATGAGAATGGACGATTAAGTGAAAGAGATAAACCCAAGGCTAGTTCCCGTGAATTGGATGCTGTGTTTGGAATACCAAGCAGAGGAGATTTTTTTTTCTTTCTTTCTTTTTTTACACCACCTCTGCAGAATTAGCCCCCTACATCATGCATTTATTTTCCCAATAATTACTCAGGCCCTTCTTGTGTTGATTATTTTCTCAGTCCAAGGGTTACTAAAATATTGCTGTAATCCTGTCTGCCTGAAGCCCCAACAACGCTCACCCCGGGCTTCCTTTAAGAAATAAATCTGGGGCTTGTCAGTGGGGAGGTGATGTGGTGGCCTGCTGGAGGAGAGGCAGCGGGGGGAAAGTTGTTGTGGTGAGATGGGGATTGCTTTGATTCAGCAAACGGAACCTCGGGCAGTTATAAAGAGTGACCCTTCGCTTAGCTTCAGCCACTTCTTTCAAAGGCAACTTCCAGATAGGGCTGCGAATCATTTGACATTGTTCAATACCAGCACCACAATAGCACTGAATCTTAATTACAGATTCTAAAAAAACAACAAATTTGATACCTGAACAAAGATGAAATGCTTAGATAATTATCTCTGTCATACTTTCTTAGGAGTCAAGTAACCTATTCCTGCTATTTAACTGCACACATAGCTGCAAGACAATAAATACGATTTATTCTATTTAAGCTGCAAACATTATTTTGATAGCTTGAGTTGACATAATAATGTTAGTAACTGCATCTACTTAATATTTTGTGTAATTTCAACTCAAATTTCTGCATTAGTTGATTTAAAACCACTTTGAAGCTGATGTAACTTAATGAAAGAGTTGGGTTGTTAAATACTAATGCGTAATTGGATCAACTTAATATTCTGTGTAATTTAAACTGATATTTATGCAATAATTGATCTAAAAGTGAAATTAAGCTAAAGGCAGTTCCCTTAGCTTAATTTTAGTTTTAAAATTAACTTAATAAAACAGACTTAATAGCTTATGTTTTCAAGTTGAGGTAACTTAATGAAAAAGTTGGGTTGTTATATACTAATGCTAGTACCTGCATTAACTTAATATTTTGAATGATTCAAACTCAAATTTCTTAAATAATTGATTTAAAACCACTTTCAAGCTGATGTAACTTAATGAAAGGGTTGGGTCATTACATACCAGTGTTGGTAATTGCATCAACTTAATATTTTGTGCAATTTAAACTCAAATGTCTGCATTAGTTGATTTAAAACGAAAATTAAGCTAAGATGACTGGGTAACTTAATAAAACTGACTTAATAGCTTATGCTTTCAAGTCGAGGTAACTTAATGCTAATGTTGGTAATTGCATCAACTTGTTATTTTGTATAATTTAAAGTCAAATTTCTGCCTTAGCTGATTTAAAACTCAATTCAAGTTGAGGTAACTTAATAAAATTGGCTTAACAGTTTATATTTTCTTCACTTCGTGTTCAAGATTTCAAGTCTTTTTGTCTATCTTTACATATCTGCAGAGAAAAAGTCAGTAATCCTTGCTCAGTACTGTTCACTGGTTGAATTTAATTTAATTATAAGTTGTACTAACTTGAAAATGTTGATGCAAACTGATGCATTATTTATTTTGAACCCAGACGTGAGTGCACTACACTTAAATAAAATTGTCTGGCACAGTTTTGATTTGATTGAGGAGCTAATTAGAAAAAAAATGATATTCTGCAAGACATTCAATATCAGCTTTTCATCGTCTTTAATATCGTCTGCAAGACTGATCGATATGAAAAAAGCGTTTCAATACCTCTGAGGTAGCATCTCTTGTGTTTACGCCTCAGCATATGTTCCTATATCCCATAAGCGGCTCCTTACACACCACTTGTGGATCCAATAACCAATCTGTGCTGCCTGAGTGTGGTGGTATTTTTATGATATAATCCAGGACAAGGAGGAATGAAAGGGAGCAGAGGCTGGATTTATACAGGAAGTGGCCACTTTCTGGTGCATTCATTTTAACATAGAAGCACACAGAGACACCTCACACCGCTGACCTGTGCCACATCTGGAAACAATTACACTCGTGTTTGACTTGACCTGCATGCACCACGTGAACTTTGCCAACTTTTTTTTATGTGTTTGTTGCAGAGGCAGTGGTGACCCTGACACAGCGGCTGCAGGGAAATGATGTGTAATTAGTCAGAGGGAACATGACTCCGCTTGTCTGAAATAAAACATCTCAAGTGCACATCAAAAGAATCAACAGCTTGACAGGCCGTACACTTAAAGAAAAGAAAAAACTGAGTTGAAATGCTATCAAATGACCCGCAGTGGAATTTCTGAGGACAAGGGCAGCATCTGAATTATCCAGCATCTCAGGGCAGTGCGGCGGACCTTTCATGTGCGGATGGCAGAGCAGACATCGGATGATGCAATGTTTGATTTGTACACTTCAGGAGGCTGTCAGGACAGCACATACAACATTAAACAGTGTCGTGTCGGTGTATCAACCAGCCTAAATTAACCCATTAGTATGCTATGGGGCGAGGCGGGAAGATCAATGCATGAAACGGTTTGGAAATCTCCTTTGATACAAGATTTCCCAGCTTGAGCGAATTGATGAAATTCCTCTTGAAACACAGGCAACCATTTCACACGCCAGACTTTTCTCAAGACAGAGACTAGTGTAGCCCGTCCGTTAACACAGTCAGACTGCATTACGGCGTCTTGCACAGAAGCTATAGTGCATTTTTAAGCTGCTTTCAAAGCTTGCTTAGGAAGAACCGATCACAAGCAGCTCAAAATCCACCACCAGAGATGCACATAGGGTCAGTACATGCAGAAATTCCTCTTATATTCAATAAATAATGAACACTCATCATGAAGGCCACACAAATATTTACGCTTTTAGAAGCAATTGCCAGTGCCACAAAACTACAGTAACTGAGTTTACTCCTTGTAATTCACTGGCAGTAAAAACACGGCACATTAACGTAGCGTCAGGCTGCAACCAAGGACAACTCTCTCACAAGTAAACGCAATTCTGTAATTTTCAATATTTTCTAAAGACAACAGTGAGACAAAATTAGAAACTGAGGAGTCTGAACTGAATCAGGCCACGTGTGCCGAGAAAGTGGCTCAAGAAAGACAGACGAGATGGACGGATGGGGGACGGGCCGCAAATCCTCAAGTGAACTTTAGCCGCTGTGCATTCCTATTGACTTAAGCAAACACTGCAGGGTGAGAAGGTGGCCTTCAAGGTAAGAAAAGATTTCCAATCAAACAAACAAAAAAATACAAACAACAAATTGTAAGATTGTGTTGTGCAAAATCCACAAACGACATGATGCAAGAAGATTCTACAAAGTCTGAGATGTAAACAGTTACATGCACGGTGGCATGAGATGCACAGGGAATTACGAAAGTGTCTAATGGTAATTTTTTGAAGTTTTCAAGCCAGAATATTTCATATCATGAACCGACTTAAACTGCATGTCCTAGAAGCACCTCCTGGTCTGAGAGGCCAGCTCCAGCATTCATTTCCTGGGCTGACCGTCTACTCCAATTATCAAGCTAATAAGGGCCCCCCTTGTGCAGTTATGGGAAACGGGAAGGGGAGTCCGGCCCGGGATGAGGGGGGTCCACTTTGGTAAGTGTGTGTGATAGCTGCCGCCCACATCTTGTAAGGTGTGACTAATGGTCTCAGACAATGTTAAGACAGCACTGCTTCGGCAGTCACCTGGGCAGGCTGGGCAGTTACTGAAGGAGTGAATCTCCCAGCCTGAGTTGTCAGCCACACTGAGCTGAGGTTGGTGTGATTGTAAAAGGATGCCACTAGATCATATATATAAAGCATGTGTGGATGTGTGACCAAAAAAAAAATCTAGTGTTTGCTTAAGTGAACCAAACGCAATCTAATTTCCCTTAATGCTCCACAAATCAAGCTTTATAAAGCCCTAACGCAAAGAAACCATAAATGAACTATTAAGACTGTGACTCATTAAATAAAGCAGAAGAGGAAAGCTGAAAGGAAGAAAAGGACCATAAATGTCAAGGCTGAAACAATTAGCAAGCGGCTACAAAAAAAAGGAAATCTTGTCTTACCTGTGCTGCTCCACAGCTTCATTATCTGGTAGCTCTACGCCGCAAACGTTGCAACGCATGTTCTGGTTCCTGCCGTCTGGTTTCATGCCCACCGCCAGCTCCCCCAGCTTGCTGAAGAATTCTCTCTGGATGAAGCTCTGAGGCAGGAGTCCCCCATAGGCACTGAAGTCCATCGACATAGCCAGGGCTGGGGACATGGGGAGAGCGGAGGCCATGGACGCCGGCATGGACATCATGGCATCTGATTTATGATTGACAGGTAGGGAGTATAGCGAGGCCAGGTGTTTCTCCGTCATTCCAGCCATCGCTTCCAGCCCCATCTGGCTGACTTCACCTTGAGGGTCTCCCATGCCTTCCTCGCGGACGTAATGCAGCTCGCGGGCACTGGTGATCACGCTGCTCCTGGTCGGTGTCCCGGGACCGTCTCGGTTCCTGTCCTCCCCGCTTCGCTCTCCGTTGCTGGAGGCGCTGGACTCCATGTTCTGGGGGCTCTCGTGGCCGTTGCCGCCCATGTCCACCTGCATCATTTCGGTCTTGATCTCAGTCATCAGGTGGTGGGAGTTCCCGTGGACGAGCTGCTCAGCGCCGAAGCCCTGCTGGAGCAGAGACTGGCCGATGCTCATCAGACTGTCCACAGCAGCTTTAGTGGGACTCAGGGTGGAGACGCCGAAGGAAGTGGAGACGGAGGGACTCTGGTCCACCATGCCGGCCATGGTGGAGACTTGGTGGGTGCCTGACAGATAGGGACTGTCCATGGAATGCTTTTTGGAGTTCTTGGCTCCGTTGTGGCCTTTGCGCTCGTCGTCCTCCTCCGTGCTCCCGTCGTTGGCGTTGACCTCCACGTCGTTCTCATCTGAGGACTGGATGGTTTCCAGGATCTTGAGGCATTGCTCTTCCAAGTACTCAATCTCCAGGATCTCGGCTGCGTACAGAAGGTCATCCAAGTCCTCCACCTTGGCCTGGAGCGTGGCAGTGTAAGCATACTCCAAAATCTGCTGAAAAGTCTTTGGTGAAAGAAAGTCCAGGGTATAATGCTGGCTGCTGCGGTGGAAGAGGATCTCGAACATTTTGCTGGTGCAGGCGAGCACAGTCCGGTGAGCGTGAAACTCCTGGGTGTCTACCATGATGACCACGTCGCACAGAGTCCCAGCCAGACGCATCTGGTTGGCCTTCTGCAGCAGGGCAGTGGGGTGGTTGGGGTTCTGGAGCTGGATCATACCCATTTTAGTTAAATCCATTATGTCGATGCAGTCCACGAGGCCGACTCATGAGGCTCGCCTTCCCCGCTCAGCAGTGTTTTTAGCTATCGTTGTAAACAAGATGAAACCTGCAAGGAGAAAAACAGAATGAAAGAAAATCACCTCTGGTAAATTCTGATGCAACCGCTATAATATTTATCTCTACACATGCAAATCCAACAAGCGCAATACTCTTTATTCTGAAAAAAAATATTGAATGGATGAATGGTGGTCTTTTATAAAGAAATGAAAACAAAAAAGCCTTTTTTCCCTCTTTCACGTGATTACACAAAGCTTCTTAATAAATTGCATTTTGAACATAAATGTAATTAATTTCCCTATAAATGTATTTCAATAATACCACTATTTATTCTCTAGATGGCAAGTGTACAGACAGTGGAGCCCCAAATTGCAAATATCCAGCAGGGATGGTAAACACTGTGCAGTGGCATTGTTCTTTAAATCAGCGGAGAGCGTTGCCTGTAGATTTCTGAAGGGAGACAATTTGTGAGCCGTCCAACGGGCTCATCCTGCATACCAATCAGCCCGACATATGTTATGTTAAAAAGATGTCTTCATCATCATCTGATGGGGATGTACACCAGTTAAACAAGTGTGAATTGTGGGTTTTTCACTGCTGCTCAGCTCACAAAGACCGTCAGCAGCCTTTTCTGAAATTAAATAGCATCTTACTCAGTATTCTCATCACAGACGGGAGCAGAGAGCAGCGGCCAGAAAAGGGTGGAAAGGAAAGCAGGATGAGGCAAAAAGCACACAACACTGCCGCAACCAAACTCCCCGCTCTGCTCCCAGTCACCAGTGTTGAAAATCCCAAATGAATGATTGCCTTTGTGGCTGCAGTTAACTTGAGATTAACAGGGCAACATGTTGCTCCACCTCACATCTGCAGCTGACTTTGACCTACACTAAAATAATGAAGAGAAGGCTCGAATGAAATGCACTTTGCATGAAGGGCCAGCTCTGTCAGTGGTGTTACTGAACCTCAGCACAGACATATGCATGCTTCTCTATTATTCCGGTTAAATAAACTGCTTCGCTGCTGCATATACTCTAAATAAATGAAAGAATGAATGAATGACTAGCAGCCAAGTACCTCCATTGACCCACATCCCGGATGAGCTCATTGATGGGCTCCTTTTTATCTACTCCATCTATCAGGTTTCTGACAAATGACAGAATCTGACAGCTCATTAACTCCTATTCACCTTGATCTGCATTCTGCTGGGAAATAAAAAAAAAAAAAAAAATCTGAATACATTTCTTTAATTTTCTGAATTTTCTTAAAGTGCGTATTGGTTTTAAAATTTGGAATTAGAAAGAGAAGTTGATCACTTCTCTGCCTTCCTCTGCACGCTTGAATAATTACGCACAAAAAAAAATCATCAGAACTTTAGTTTTTTCTGAAAATAACAGTAAATATGTCCACATATGCAGGTTCGCCTCAGAAACCCGCATTCAGACGAGCTTAAATTGGAATATGGACAAGGTTTTTTAAAAAGAAGAAGATGCTGGCGCCTATTGTTTGCGGTGAGAAGAATCCAGCCGGCCAGAGCTGGATGCTTTCTGCACATTGACAGGAATTGATACAGAAGGCAGATCAGGTTCTCAGTCAATGGAGATCATGCTCAAAAAACGCGGCATTATCTTTATTACAGGTGTGCCAATAGCTCCGATTTATGGGCCCCGTGGATGATGAATGCTTGTTGCGCTCTGTGGGTTACCAACCGAGCTGAGCTTCACCGGGACGCGATGCAAAGTTGCCGTTTGTGGGGACTTTGTCTGCTCTCTATTAATAAAAAACTAGAAAAACAGAAAGGACAGGGCGCTTCGTGCGTCTAGACAGCGTTAATATCGGCCAGCCGCACCAGACAAATTATCCACGGCGTTATGCATTATGCAAAACATCACGCACTACATTAAGTACATTAAGCCGGAGGAGATTTCCCTCCTGAGGACAATATAGATCGCTGACAATGACCACATTAGGGCCGACTTCACAGAGAGGCAGCATAATCAATCTGATCACGAGTTGTCTGCCATTGCGCGCCTTGACGAGCCAGCCACAACAAGAATAAACAGCGTTCAATATTCCACACCATGAGCCACACTGACACACGCAAAAAAAGAGAAAAAACCGTGGAGAGAGCAAAATGGTACAGCGTCTCCACGGAGAGCTCGTCCGGTTGGCTGGTTGGTTAGTGGAGAAGGGGGTGACATTTAGGGGGAAAAAAGTATATACACGAGACAGAGGCGATTCGAGCCACGCACGGATGGACTTTGTCTGAGAAAGGATGAAATACTCCAGCAGTGGCTTGGAACAGTTAAGGAGGTGTAATCTGGAGGGGAAGGAAGAGCTGCAGAAAAGGATGAAAAAGGAGAAATTTAAAAAAAGAGAGTGAAAGCCGGGAAGAGAGAGATCAGACAGACTCGATAACAAATCAATTTGCCATTGCATCTGTTACCAGTTCCTCACCTCACAGTGCGCCGCGCGTGCAAGCTGATTATCGGTAACCAATCAAACATGTAGCTGCCTGTCAATCAATCAACCAGACCGGACCGTACGCGGACCGGGTCTGGCTGATTCTGGAGAAGGGGGCTTGTTTCGTGTACGAAGACCAGCGTGTCTCCAGTTCTCAGCGTGATGTCATCGCGGCTAAATAAGCCACACTGGTGCGTCTGGAGACACAAGGACGGGCAAAGAGTGTCGCTGTCTAAATCAAAAATTGCGCAATTTCCATCCGAAACGAGCGATTTCCCTCCCCGGTAAAGTCACACGCAGCGAGGCGTCATATGTTGTCTGGCTCCCGGTGAAACGGCCAGACCTCACGTCCTCTGCCTGCAATCTCCAGAATACTAACCAGACCGACAGGGAGAGAGAGAGAGGGAATGAAGGGGGGGTTACGTCAACCTTAACATCTCTACAATAGGCTCCCTAATGCAAACTTCAACACCTTGCAGCGCAATCAGGTAAACACTTGTTTTCATCCACTGAACTCCGGTGCGCAGATTCCAAGTTGCGGTGCCAAAGTCGCTGTTAACTTCAGCATGAGGTTGAACGGGGACAAGCCGAGCGCAATCCTCAGCTGCTATTAAAACGCATCAAACATCCGTGTGGTGAATGAAAGTACGCGGAGAAAACAGTGGCATGCAGAGTGGCGGGTCTGGCACTTGTCGCCGGGAAACTGCAGCCGCGTTCAGCCCGGATCGGTACTCACCTAAGTTGCACGTTTTGCTTCCGTATAGTGTAGGGGGGATTGTGGGGCTACAGCATAGTAAGGCAGTTCGCAGTACCCGCTCTCTCAACACGCACTAACTCCTTTCTTCTCTCGCCTTAGCAAATCAACACGGCGCTGACGTCAACGCAGCCAGTCAGCCAGACGAGCAGCAGGCAGGCGGGCAGCAGGACCGGCGCTGCGCTCCAGCCCGCACAAACACTGAGAAAGTGAGACACCTAGGGGGCTGTCTCGAATCAAACGGCTGTGTTACAGTGTGGAGAGTGAAAGGTGAGCGACGCTGCCCTCCCTTCCAGCTGCATGGACGCACATCCAGCCTCAGGTCTCTCCATCTCCACACAGGGGCTGCGTAAAAGCTTTGGAGGGCTGATGGGAAAGACTGGGGACTCCAGGAACCCCCACCTCCTCCTGCAACAGTTTTCATAAGAGGTAGCAGAGAAATGTACAGATATGGAAGTTAGTGGAAGCAGATCCATCCTGTTACAGTCCCCATTGAAGGCACTTCCTGATAAAACAACTAAAAAATCGAATCTAATATATATATATATATATATATATATATATATATATATATATATATATATATATATATATATATATATATATTTGAATCACCTCCAGGGCACAAATACAGTATTTTTTAATTGAATTGGACACTGACAGGCTCCTGGAGTGCAAATATTTTACTTTCTCATTGATGCAAACATTTATTTTTGACACACTCACCATGGCTTCAACCAGATGAACTCTTTGCATCTATTTCACGAGGAAGTTGGAAAGTTAGTTATTTTTACACATTCTGTACATAATTATGCCTTTAAATTTTTTATATCTCTATATCCCCAGTGCACTATGCTCTTATCTCTTATTTCTGTATGTTTAATATCTGTTTTTATTGCCTTTATCTGGGTTCAGTGGCAGCAACTTAAGGTCAGCTCTTATTTTGAAAGGGACGGCCTATAACCTGGAAATATCAGCCATGACCAATGTTCTCTGTAATTTTTCCTGAGTGTGAGCAAACACACAAACTCCCTGAGCGTTCCTTGGACCACTGTGAGCAACATCAGACGTGTGCACTGTGGTCACACCAGCATCACATCCATTCAAGTTACATGGTTCATTAAAAGAATCAAATTACAGCATTTACATTTCTGTTAAAACACTTTGTCAACAGGAGCCAGTTGAAGGCTGCAGTGATTTTAGTGACACTACAATGTATAAGAGTGAAGTTATTGAATATTTGTCTCTCTTTACTGTTGCAGTGGTTTTGCAAATTGCAGACGGACCCTGTTCACTCCATAGACACCAATGTTATTCCTGTAGCTTGAAAGACAGCTACTTTTGATAAAACTGGGCTTGTAGCACATTGTCTGCCTTGCAACAATGGGAAAGAGGCACCGTTTATGTTTTGACAACCTATATCTAATGAGTTATTGATGCTGGAAGTGTGAATCTGTGAATATCTTTCCAACTTTACTGAACTTGGGGCCACTACCACCTAAGGAAGGATATATTTAATTTTGAAAAAAGCATTTAGCCGTACTTAAAGCTTTAAGTGCTTTATTAACACGGAACTAAACATTTTGTATTGTTTTATGATCACAGGTTCTGTCTGAAAAGAGGTGGCATCATTTTAAACAGTGAAATCAAACTAATAAAATGTAATGACCAACCAGTGAGCAATACTGGATTCTGCAAAAACATAAACAACTTTTTTAAAAATCTAAATCTTATCTTAACACAGTTAATGTATTAACTTATTTATGTGTGTATGCATGTATTTATTGATTTATTTAGTACTGTTAACATATCAGAGTTCTGAGTGAATTTTTCTTAAGATAGGCAAAGGCCATTTATTGATTACATATAGGCTATTAAATGTTTATTAAAAACTAAAAAGCATTTTAAAAAAAACAACTTAGGCATTTATTGAGTCACTAAAATACTGTAGAGTACAGACCACATCAGCATGATTATAAGCATCCTCTGGTAAATGAACAACCAGATACTGATGTCTCTCACCATATGGACTTCAGGAGATGATGAGATGATGATAAACTGTGACCTACTGGTTGGGTTCTCTCTGTTCTCATGTTTCTTACATGTTTGTCCCCTGACAGCCGGGTCCTAATGTTTTTTGAGCAACACACCATACTATGACGTTTTTACAATGAGGGTTCTACTATGGAACCAGTTTGACATGTTCAGGTGTTCTTTGTGTGAAAACTCAGAGATTTCAGGTATCAGAAGGTGGTTTTCAACTTTCTTTGTTAACTTTCTGCTTCAACTTTAAACTAAATTTCCTTGACTAACCCAGCCCTCTGGACTTCCAGTAAGCTGTGTTCCTATTGGCTGTCCAGGTGGCTGCTTGGTGTTATCAGGAACACCTGAGCAGCTTGGTGTTATCAGGAACACCTGAGCAGCTCAGTGTCTTCCTGCTTTATTTAGCTGCAGACAAACATTTCCTCTGTTTCTCTTCACCAGTGAACTGGGTTTGGTTCCATTGCTTTAGTTTGTTCTTTAGGCGTTGGCTTGCAGCTTCCAGCAGTAAAATCATCTTTAATGTGTTTCTTGGTGTTTTTTAGGGCTTTGTACTGGATAGTTGTCTTGGTAAATGTGGTTCTTTAGCCACAGTTAGCACATGGTACTAATGTGTGCAGTGATTAGTGGATTTGATGCAGCTGAGTTGTGTCTTTATCTTGGCTGTAGTGAGTCTTCAGAGGTTTTTGGTCAGACACATTCTGTATTCTTGTTTGTGAACCAGCGTTGGTTGTCCAGAAGGTAAGAGTTCCTGTCCTGATTCTCTGTTCTCAGAGGTTCTCTGGTAGGCTGCAGGAGACTTTAGCGTTTGGGTTGTACTAGTTTGGTTTTTGTATGGTTTCATTTGGACGACTATCTTGAGGCCCCTCCATGTGGTTTAGTGAGGTTTTCTGGAACAGTTCTACAAAGCAACCTGCAGCAGAAGAGACTTTGAGAGTTTTTAGGAAGTTCTGGAGACCAGACTTTAGAGCAGCAGAAACATTTGTCAGCAGTTTGAGCAGGAGAAGGTGAGCTTCAGAGTAGAAATGAGACAGAAACCTTCTTGACCCGTGTGGTGAGGTCCTGTACCAAGAGTTTGAGCAGGTTGTGAAGAGTCTGTAGTTCTTTAGTCTGAAAGCACAAGAAGTCGACTCATTAAAGGAGAAAACAGGAGATATTGTTGGTTCTTCTGTCGCTCTGCAGTTTCCAGTTTCCTTAGACTGAATATCAAGTTTCTATTTTAAATGATTTCCCATGTGAGCCCAAGAAGACTTCAATAAACTCCCTCCATCCCCTGGACACAACATATTTTATTACCATGTTAAATCTTTTTTTTAAATGTTTTTGAGTTTTAATCATAGTTTTAGCATAGCTTTTTTTCTCTTTGCTTGTTTAGTTTTGTCATCTGTGTAAAAGGTGCTAAACAAATAAAGTTGAATTGATAAACTGAATAACTGACTAACTCATGATTGTGACAACAGAAGTATTTTCATTGTGAGTTAAGGGTTTACTTCATTTTTAAGATTGGGGTTAAAATCTTGACAGAAAAAGAAGATTAAAGAAATAAACTACATAACAAAAAGCAATTAAATCAAAGGGGAAAAAATGAATACAATAAAACTTTTAAAAAGTTTCATTATTAAAAAGATTTAAGAAATTTAAGATGTAATTTTCTAATTAAATATAAATTTTTTTAATTAAATGTTTTGTCTTTTTAAAGGTTTAATAATCTAATTAAATGTTTTGCATTTTTTAAAATGTTTAATATTCTTCTTGTTTAATTGTATTTTTTAAATGTTTAATTCTGGAAAATATTTTATCTGTAATTTTGAATATTTGTATTTTAAAAATTTTGTTTAATTTCATAATGACATGTATTGTATCTTGTTGAATTATCTCATTCAATATTTTGTCTGTTTAATAGAGTTAAACATTAAATACAATTAAATTATTAATTGTTAATTTACTACTTTATTCTTTAAAAAAGAATATCCTAAATAATGAGTGTAGTGAGCAACTTCCAGCCTGATGGTTTTTGCCTGTGATGCTTTAATTCTCCACTTACTGTGACTTAAACCAAACAAACTTTTTGCAAGAGGACGATGCACAGAAGGTTACAGTTTTTTAGCTTTTGTAGCTTTAGTGTTAACATTCTGTACTTAATTATGCCTTTTATTTAGTTATGCTCTTATTTCTGTATGCTCTGTATGTTTGCTGGCTTTTTGAATGTCCCTCAGGATCAATAAAGTACCTCCCTACCATATCGTTTTAATCATTGCAGTTGCATTAATAAATGTATTTTTTGCTACTTAGACAGTTTAATGAAAACCTTGGGAGCTACGAAATAAATAAATGTACACAAACAAAGCTCATTTTCCTATTTTCAGCAGAAAGCCAAAGTGTTCCTGTCCTCTGCCTCCACTCTGAAGGCCTCGCTTCTGTTTTTCAGCTCTATGAGTCGTAACTTGTGGCAGTTTTTCTACTCATCTCGGCTCGCTGTATGAAAAACTCGCCCGGTCATGTCTGGCAGGAAGACGTGACAGAAATCAGTTTCTTTTTATTTATGAGGCACTGAAGATGCCACTATACATGAAGTCTCTTTTAAACTCGGAATCCTTTCTCAACTCAGTGCTTGAAGTTCCACATATTCAATTTGCTCACAGCCTGCAGTAAAACTTAACCCACCTGTACCTGTAGGTCATTTAAAACAATGATTACAGACTAGAAAATAAGTGCTTTCAATGTAATCTGTTGTTTGTCTTCTCATTGTTTTTATTCTTTCTTTGACTGATCTCAACAGCACTAAAAATGAATTTGATGTCCTCGATGCTTCCTTAAGATTCAAATAAAGGTTAAATTGAATGTTTGCATTGGTTACTGCATATTTTTGAATATTCACAAACAAAAATCTGACAGAATCACTATCAGGCCTTTTGAGTTTCATTCATGATTTTATATTTTTTTTAAAAGTTTAAAACATTGTTGGTGTCTTCATCTTCTATCAACAGGGAGCAAGCACTTGTTTGGTGATGTTTTTCTTTGTTGTTGTATTTTATTAGTATAGAATATTAGCACCTCCCACTCTCTGTATCACTTCTCTTTTTTTCATACTATTATTTAAATCAACTATTACTTTCTCATTTCCAACCACACTGTTGATGCATTTTACAATAAGGTATTCAGGATTAAATGAAGCTAACCTTTTTTAAATGATTCATCAGTGAGCTATATAATTAATAATTGTGTTCATGATGTTAAACTGGAATAAATTGTAGAAGCATCGCTCCTGACAGCTAGAATCCAGTATCAAGCATCTATGGCAAGACGTCACCAGTAAAAAATGGTCATGTGACCGTCAGGTAACTGAGCCAGAAATTAGAAAAGATGCAAAAATCATGTAAGCAGACATGGACATGGGTCAATTCTGCAGTTCTTTTTCCACTTTTATCCCCCTTATTTGGGTTCATGAACAGCAATTTGACTCTTATTTTGAAAAGCCAATGAGCCTTTAGTGTTGGCCTATAACCTGGAAATATCAGCCATGACTGTTTTGATGTCTTCAAAATTCTTTACCAAGCTTTAGTTGTGCACAGTACACCAGATTTTTCATCTGATTTCAAAATTTTCTACAAATCAGACATCACTTTGTTGAATTTTGCTGCAGAAACTCTGTCGTTTCCAAATACTGACACTAATTTGAAGAAAATCCTGAAACAAATGAGGCTGCAGTGGGAGCCACGTGGCAGTTAATTTGTTTTATTAAAAAAGAAAGAAGAGCCTAAATGATGAGTGTAGTGAGCGACTCTCAGCCTGATGGTTTTTTCAGTGCATTACCAGCCTGTGATGCTTTAATTCTCCACTTGCTTACTTCTGTTGACCAATAATCAGGCATGCAGTGGATGTTGCACCTCATAATCGTTCAGCCTGATAAAAAAAAGAACTCCTGGAATCTTTTATAGTAAAAGCATACTTTAGAGCTTTTCTCCATGTAAACCTGATGGATGTTTTCTCCTTAATGACGCCCACTGACTGGAGGCCATCTTTTACCCGTGCTTTTATTCCGCTATATTTTAATTCTGCTGCTATGTTGCCTTTAAGTGCTCTTTGTGAGCTCCTTCTTTCCCAAAGTCACGGGTATAAATTGTCCAACATTTAGACGGAAGAGGAGAATATGGGTGTGGTGTGTATGTAAATCGATACGGTATTTCTTTATTAAACAGACATTCAGGCTCCACAGATTTGATTAGATTTCATAATCTTTAAAGTTGTTATGTAGAGCCATGAACAGGGGAAAGTTTCAGGAAACAACTTTATGTTTTATAGCGGATGTCGCCAGATGTTAAATTCTCACGTAAATATTCCACATAAGATAAGACGAAACACATGCATAACCCACTTTAGTCATGAAATAAGGAAATGTTTTCACCAACAACTGGTTTCTGAGTTTTATAAATGAGCAGTTTTGCAAGGTGGTGCAAAAAAACCCTCAAAACATTCACAGCATAACTGCAGAAAGGCCAAGACGCTCGGAGGGAACCTCGTCATCCGGGATGATGAGTTCAGTCGTCTTCGCCCCTCAGGCTCACATCAACACTCCACTGACTGAGGCTGATAAAATGGAAGCAACGGACAAGTCAGGTCAGAGCAGACCTTCTGAGGGAGACCGGGGTCACTCGGTGTCTGCAACACATCACTCGGCGCGTTCTATCACTCAGCGCCTGACAGCACCCTTGGGTGGTTTCGCCGAGGAGGAAATATTATCGTTGCTATTTACAAATGGCAAGAGGTGTCTCATAAAGTGTGATTCACGGTGTTCTTTGGAGCGCAGTAGATGATAAATTTGGCTTTTGCCTGTCGTTCGAAACAAAAAGAGGAGCGCCTTATTCGATACGTGGAAATTTCTGGTGCAGACGTCTGAGGCAGCGGTCGTCCAGATTGAAGTCAGTCTTTGTTTTGAGCTCCAGACCGGTTCTCGGACTCAGTTAGAGTCACCATCGTGAGTCGAGCAGAAGGCATTAAAACGGTGCTTCATAGATTTCTGGTCGGTTAAAGTGTGAAATTGAAGCTTCTATTTCTGTAAACAGTATTCTAGAAGCACAGAGGTGAAAGTTCACTTAAATGAGCAAACAATGTGGTTTATTCCAGTAAAGACATCATTTAATTGACGGTTTACCTTCATATTTGCAGTTTAAAGTGTCTGTCTGGAAGATCTGGGCTTCTATGGCAATAAGCTGCTGGTGTGTTTTTGAACTGAACTTCTCAAACATCCACCCTGTAGTTCTCGTGTGGTGCCATTAGTCAGTTGGCAGCTGGGCCACACCTCCAAAACAATTTATGGTCGCCACAAATACAAGCGAAAAGGGAGGAAAAACCAGCTTCAAGTGAGTTAAAGAGCAAATCTGTCATGTTTAACGTTCTCTGGCTGAAAAACAACCCTGGATGATGGAACACGTGTCACTGAATGTCGTCCAGATTTCCACGTTAACTTTTCACTCGACACCAAACCAAAGATGGCTACGACTGCCGAAATCTTCCATCTTCCCATTTATTTTAATTTAAAACAACAGCAACAGGTCTGGGTTCTTGCACCAGGCTGTAAGTAGTCACACAGTTTACGGCAGTTTCAAAATGGAAAGCATAGGTTTGAAGGGGGCTTTCAGCCAAATCTCATTTCCTTTAAAATACAGTGGTGCTTTGGGAATTTTTAGATTCATCCAGGCACGGATCACAGAGTGCTTCATTACCTCTGAGCTGCGTGCTGTGCAGGCTTACCCGGGGATAAAGAAAAAGGCACTCCCTTAATCTGGCAATAATCCACCGTTTTACTGAAGGAAAGGAAGATGAGGGCTAAATTATAAAAACCAGATCATCGCTGCACTTTAAAATAATACCAAGAGTTAGAGGAAGACGGGCTGCCTGCAGGAAGTTTGGACTGGAAATGGGATCATTAACTGTCAGCGAGTTAATAGGAGCTGCTGTGTGCTTCAGAGGGTGGTTAGTGATGGGATGCATGCATTTCCATCACATTCCCACAGTTATAGAGTAGTTTTTTATGCGCATACAAAGAAAGAAGGTGATAAATTGCACAGAAAGGCAAGTATGAACTCCATAGTCCATGATGTTGCATTAAAATTTAAAATATCTTCAGTAATATTTGACAAATATGAATCTGTGTTCATCGGTGCTGTTCTGTCTCCAAACAGTGGGTGGAGTTTTGCTCACATGGGTCTTGTTAGCTTTTTTATGCTAATTAGCTTTTAAAGTGTGTTTTTATAGTGGAAACAATTAGAGGAATCAGATCAGAAATATCAAACTAAACTATATCACAAATTTGTCAAGATGAAGCTGAAGAAACAAACAGATTTACATCAACTAAACATGGAGGCTGATGGTTTCTAATTTGATTATTTGGTACAAAATGTGTAACTTTAGAAGTGTTTCTACTGTCATCAAACCACAGGACAAAAGTTGATCTTACTGAGCCTGATGTGTTTTCTTTCTCTGTGTCGGAGGCTTCTACTGTGCAAAAACACACTAAATATTAGGTATGTATTACAAAAATATATTCAAAGCCTTTCCACCATAAACACAGATACTGTGTTTCATTTCTGGGTCATTTTCACTACAATACAAAAACTCACACCTCGATGGAAACAGGACAACCATGGATAGAACTGCAAAGAACTTAAAATATTATCTGTACAGTATGAAAAAGTTTGAATAAACAAAGCAAAAAATCCACAATCAACACATTCAACATTTTTCCAAGTGCCCACAAAACCGGTAAACAAACAAAAACAAACTCTATATTATATTTTCTACCTACATTTTTAATTTGTTTCCATGCTTGTTTTCAAACATGGCCTGCAGTTCAGCAGAAAAGTCAGGAATTATTGTTATGTGACTGTTCTTCTTAGCTGTGCTGAGAAGTGCAGGGTTTTTGTTAAAGAATCCAGTTAAAGCAAATTATTTAGATTTGGGGAATTAATAATTTAGACATGTAGAATGAAGTGATTTGGATTTAATATCAGAATTAGTTTTACTGGCCAACACATACAAGGACTTTGTCTCTGGTGTTTTCTTTGCTCTTGAAGTACTTACACAATATGAAACACGTGCATTTAAACAAGAATAACGGCTAACAGCTGGGAAATGAGTGTTTAAACACTACGTACAACAATAGAAATGTATAAAGAGCAAGTTTAAGGTGAATCAGAATTTTAGTGCAATATTACAGTTAACCAGAGTTTAGTACAAAAACCAAAGTTCAGTGCAAACATCATGAGTTAAAGGATTAAATTTGGTTACGTATGGTTCCAAAACTGCAATATTCAATGAATCTTTTAGCTTTTATAGTTTCCTGTCCAGATCAAAATTGTCATTTTAGCATTATTCGGTCCCGTGTGTGGGTTTTGGGGTTCAGATTTCTAAATGACACTGAAAATAGTCCCATATAAATGCATCCTTTGCTGCTAAAAACCACTGAGCCCAGCTGTTTGATTGAGCTCTTTTCAAAATGAAACTATGTGACCTACATGTTCAGTAGGAATTAATAGGTTTGGGACTAAGACCCGCAGACTGGGGTGGAGACGCAACTTATTTACAGACTGCCGCCTTGTTCACACTAATACCAATAAATCACTACATGGATATTTTCTCCACTTGATTTAAGAATAATAATCTGACCACATGGCCTCAACATTTTATTAAATATCTCCGTGTATAAAGCATGTTTCTGTGGACTTTTTGAGGCTTCAGCTTGCTGGTGAAGCGCTGCAGCGACTTGTAAACGTATAACTGCAAACCAAACGTATGGAAACCGGTATTTATCCGCCATTGTTGTTGCTGTTGTTTCAGGCACATGCTCATTACACAAAGCAACAATGGGCATGCATGAACAGAGCTGTGATGGACTCCTCAAACTCTCCGTTTTACACGTCCACACTCCTGCACACAAACCAGAGTTTTAAAGAAAAACTTCACTTTCCAGTGACTTAAAACGGCATTTAAGCGTATGTGAGTAGCTAAATATCTGCCTTAATGTGGACAATACCAAAGACATTATTGTTAAGCGTTATCTGTGTTTTTGACAAGATTAAAATATCCCAAATATGTGTGATTTAGTCCTCCTTGCTCTATTTCTAATCCCAAACCTTTTATTTCATGCCTTGTTTAAATTGTCACTGCACTGCTCTTGTTGTATTGTTCTTTAATAGCTGTTTGCTGTTCTTTAAGGTGAAGAAAATAAATTTTTAGGTCAATTCTGGGGTAAGATACATAGAAAAGCTCAGCTGACAGGCTGAACTGGGTAATAGTTCTCTAATGAAGGAAAATATTTCGGTTTAAGATGTAGGCTGCTCTGCTGACCAGAAACCCCCCCATTGTCTGCGTCCTGTGTAGGCATGCCGCTGTGGAGGAGGTGTGTGTGTGTGTGTGTGTGTGTGTGTGTGTGTGTGTGTGTGTGTGTGTGTGTGTGTGTGTGTGTGTGTGTGTGTGTGGTGGGGGGGTGGCATAGGCCCCACACAGTGGACCTTTGTAAAACTCTGCCCATGCAGCCAGACTGAATGGACTCTTTTTACACTTGTGTAAACCTGGGGGCGTCTCCGGCACCGAGGCCACGCCTCTCCGACCCCTGACCCTCACCTCTGACCTTTGCTGGATTTGGTTGGGAGGTACTTTTTGGTCGCCATGTGCTCGTGGGCAAAGCCAAAAATCACTCAGTTGGGATCTAAGTTTGACCCACAAACTCTCAAACATAATAAACTGCAAGTGAAGTGAACAGCAGCTGATCGTGATGCAGCTTAACTAGCTCGTTAGTGCTAAATAATAAGGAAAAGATGGGTTTAGAAGACAGAAAAAGGGATGAAAAATGTACAAAACCTGCTCCGTACAAATCTTTCTGACCCCTGAGTGACTTTTTGTGTTTGCAAAGTTACAGGTTTACTGACTTGCACACACAGAACGGGCGTACCTGCCTTGGGTTAATGGGTGAAATGGCCATGTTGACCTAGGTGTTTTATTTACCAGCTGCCTGTTTACTTCTCCATTCCAAGCCTTCAGCTGCGCGCTCAGAGGACAAACTACAGCGCTTAAGAGAATCCCCTGGATCAATACTTCTCTTGTCTTGAATGGCAAAAGAATGGCAGCCCAACAAACAGGACTTGTTTGGTCAGTTTCAGGTGGAGATTACCTTGATCCAACACCCTGCAATCATTTCTCAGCTGAGACCATCGGCTGCGTTAGAAGGATAGTTATTACGGATGTGATAAGGGTGCTGGTGAAAAGACAATAAATTAGCCTCTAAAGATAAAAAAAGCTGGGTGCACTTTTCACCTTAAAAAGCCATAAAACTGGAACAGTTCATGCTGGCTCAATGTACTCTGGCCAAATATGTGACTTCTCCTTTTTAGATAGCGACAGAAAAAGCACTTTTGCATGTTTTATTGAAAAAAAATCCAAAAAAATACACACAACGGAATAGCTGCCTTCAGACGTTTTAGTGTCCCACCATGAGAAGAACATTTAATTTTTTTGCAAAACGTTAGTGCCATTTCAGTCTGTTCAGTTTGCATTACAGAGAATTCTATGAATACATGGGAGTGTTTTTATCGAACCAATGATTATTGCGCTGCTCTTTGTACAAGCTGCCATGTAGGGAGAGGGGGAAAAAACAAAGAAAAATACACAAAGACTGAAAAACGAGCAGCGCAAAACTGAATGCAACTAATCAAGTGAAGAACAAGTGGCTTTATCCTTGCAACAAGACATTGGGTCATTTATAGCATCTGCACTGAAATAATGGACGTGCCCTTGTGATGTTGTGGTGTGATATCTAGCTGCGTTACTGAACAAATTCATGGTCTAGCATTACAAGTAGCCATGTCGCTATAATACACACACACACACACACACACACACACACACACACACACACACACACACACACACACACACACACACACACACACACACACACACACACACACACACACACACACACACACACACACACACACACAGCTGTAGGTATGCATATGTTTTGTAAAATATCACAGTGACACGGCTATTTTTCTGGGGAAGGCATCATTAACTTGATGATTCATTCCTGCTCTAAGCTCATATTTGCAGCCACGAGTGGAGATTATTCAGAGCAAAACAAGAAAATAAGAACAACAAAGAGAACAAAAGCATCAGAAGAGACAAGCAAAGCAGAGGGCAGAGAGAAGCCGCTTTCATCTGGGAGCTCCACGCATTTCCCTGGACTTTAATATCTCCGTGTGCACGGCCTACTCATCGCTTTTTCTACAATATTATTTTTATTTTCCGAATGAACGCGATAGGGGTAATTGCACAAGACACACCGAGATGAGCTGATTCATTTTAATCTCATCTCCGGCGTGTAAATTTCACAGAAAGTTCTCAGCTGATTGTGCTTCAGACAGGTGATGCACAGAGAAGCAGTCTGGCACTAAAACTGCACAGACAAACATAAAACCCCGCATGGACTTTGGTGGGGTAATTTTCTCATTAATAATTAACATATTTGAACCCATTTACACTCTTCACCAATGTCAGCTGATCTCCCCGGGTTGAAAAAATCACAACAGAAAAGTGGTGATCTGAGAGGAGAGAGCCCCACTTCCAGTCTGACAGCAGATCAATGGGCTCCCAGGCCTCAGGTAGTCCTCCTGCCGTGTACAGTGAGAGTGGAAGAGGCAGACATTGACCAAATAAATCAGAGGGATTTCACTGTACATCGAAAACGCTCTTTTCTTCGGGGGGATCCCATTACAGAAGCTTCACATTCGCTCAGGCCTGTGGGAAGTACGTGGGTTTGCAGACTAAATATGTTGAATCTATGGGAAATAAAGAGCTGAGATTAATCACAGACAACTTAAAGGTACTCATCTTGTTGATATGTTTAAAGCAGAGAACACACACTTCACACACATCCCTCCTGGTTGCTGATGGTACACAGCTAGTATGGACATGCAAGTCATTTATGTGTTTTTTTGAGTTTCGGGGTGACGGAAAAAACATTCTCTGAAGTTAAGATTGACTGAAACATTCTTTTAAAGTTAGTTATTATCCGACTTCCACCTTTTAAAAAATGCTTCTGGGAAAATAGGTGATAATTTTTTCATGCTAATTTTAGAAAGGACTTGTATATATCCAGCCACACCAGTGAAAACAAAACTATTTTCTTAATCTTACTTCAGAGTAGAATGGTCATGGTGCTAAAAAATATATATTTTGCATTAAAAAAATAACATTTGCATCAATCTTTTTGAGTTATGACAACTTCTGATGAAATTATGTTCAAGAAAACAAACTACACTCTTCCTCTACAATCAAATGTATTTTTATCAATCAATCAATCAATCAATCAATCAATCAATCAAACAAACTTTATTTATAGAGCACTTTTCATACAGTTAAAAATGCAACGCAAAGTGCTTTACAACATTAAAAACATTAAAAGCAAGAAAACCCGTCCCTCCCTCCCTCCATATATACATATATGGACACAACTGCAGAAGCACACACACGTACACACACACATACATACACACACACCCATACATACACAGACACACACTCCCACCACTGACAGTAGGGAGACATGGCATGGCACTGACGATTGGGGAAAACACCTCCAATTGGGGTCGTCCACACTGGGAGGAGTCGCAGGCCATGACCACTGGGGGCGCTGGCACCCAGACCCACAGAGCCCCCGACCCCGACAGACAGGGGGACCCCCACACCGAGGTGGGGAGCCCCCCCAACCAGCTGGGCCTAAGGGACTCATGGACAGCACCCCCAGTGGGAGACTAGATATAGACCCCAGTGTGGAGGACCCCCCTGAGGAAAACACTGGAGTTAAATAACAAAAAATTTAAAACTACAAGATAGAATAAAAGACCTATAAGTAAAAAGGTGAAAGGTTAAAAAAAAAGTAAAAATACATACGAAAATAAATACAAAATGATAAGAACATAAAGATTTAAGAGGTTAGTTAAAAGCCTGATTAAAAAGGTGAGTCTTTAACCTTCTTTTAAAAATATCGACGGTCTCTGCAGTCCTGAGGTTCTCCGGCAGGTTGTTCCACAGGCGGGAGCCATAGTGGCTAAATGCCGCCTCACCGTGGGTTTTTGTCCTGGCTTGTGGTTTGGATAAAAGGCCACTGCCAGAGGACCTCAGCATCCGCGAGGGTCGATATGTTAAAAGGAGATCAGATAAATAAGAAGGCGCAAGGCCGTTAAGACATTTAAAAACTAATAAAAGAACCTTAAAATGGATCCTAAAGCAGACGGGGAGCCAATGCAGCGACTTTAAAACTGGTGTAATGTGTTCCCGCCCTCTGGTCCTCGTCAGCACGCGTGCGGCTGAGTTTTGCAATGATTGTAGATTTAAAATACTCTTTTTAGGAAGACCAGAGAGCAGGGCATTACAATAGTCTAAACGAGAAGAGATAAAAACATGCATTAGCACCTCCTGCTGGCCTGAGAGAGAAACGGGCAGACTCTGGCTATGTTCTTCAGATGATAAAAACCTATTCTTGTTATATTCTTAATATGTGGGATAAAATTCAGCTCAGAGTCGATAATCACGCCCAGGTTTTTTTTTACAAATTTTGCTGGTTTAAAATCTTGTAGTTTCGATAAAAGTTTCTCTCTCTAGACTTCAGGACCTATGACTAAAACTTCAGTTTTGTCCTGGTTGAGCTGTAGGAAGTTCACTGCCATCCATGACTTAATGTCTAAAATACAGTTTAAAAGGGAATCTATTGGCCCTGTGTCATCAGGAGACACGGCAATGTACAGCTGTGTATCGTCAGCGTAGCTATGGAAACTGATGCCGTGTCTCCCGATGACGTCCCCAAGAGGAAGCATATAAAGATTAAAAAGAATGGGACCTAAAATTGACCCTTGGGGAACCCCACACCTAATTTCATGGGTTCCTGAGGAACACGTATCCATACTTACATAAAAATAACGGTCTGTGAGGTAGGAATCAAACCAGTTAAAAACAGTACCAGAGAGGCCAACCAGGTGTTTGAGTCTGTTCAACAAAATATGATGGTCTACTGTATCAAAAGCAGCACTTAGATCCAGTAGAACCAACACTGTGAGTTTTTTATTATACAGATTCCACCTGATGTCATTTAAAATCTTTAAAAGTGCTGTCTCTGTACTGTGGTTCATTCTAAAACCAGACTGGTGTTTTTCTAAAATGTTAATTCTGTTTAAAAAGTCATTGACTTGGTTAAAAGCCAGTTTTTCTAAGATTTTACTTAAAAATGGTAAGTTGGATACAGGACGGTAGTTATTGAGAACATTGGGATCTAAATTGCTCTTCTTCAGAAGGGGCTTCACCACCGCCGTTTTAAAGGCAGTGGGGAAGACACCCGTCTGAAGAGAGCAATTTATAATGTTTAAAAACTGTTCCTCAAAGAATCCATAAAATGATTTTAAGAGAGGTGTGGGAATTGGATCTAAAAGGCAGGTTGTTGGGTTCACTTGGGAGAAAACTCGACCAAGCGTCCTTGCATCAACCAGGGCAAAACTCTCCAGCGTTTCCTCAGGCAAAGACAGCAGATCAGGTGTGTTCACAGGTAAAACTTGTAGGGATAAAAGGCTGGATCTGATGTCCTTGATTTTGGTTCTGAAGTGGTCTGCAAAGTTCTCACAGAGGGCGTCAGATGGCGTCTTAAAAGCTTTATTAAAATTAGTGCCTGCTAAAACATTAAAGGTGGAGAAGAGGAACCGGGGGTTGTTTTTATGGTCTGTGATAAGCTGTGCGAAATGGGAAGTTCTTGCCTGTTTGATTGCATTATTGTAGGTTTTGAGTTGTTGACGTAAGATCTCGTAGTGAACAGTTAATTTTAATTAATCTCCTTTCAGCACTCCTGCAGTTTCATTTTAATTGATTGATTTCATCATTTTTTCTCCACGTGGATATAGGTTTTCTTCTGATTGTTTTAGTTAAAAGTGGAGCTACTGAGTCCAGGGTTGACTTCAGTCTGCTGTTAAAATTATCAACGATAAAATCACACGGTGCAGGTAAAATTTTGGTAGGAGTGCTTTGTAAAATCTCAATAAAATTTGCAGCCACTTCAGAAGTTAGGTAGTGTTTCCTCACCATTCTCACCGGGGCCTCCTGCTGGTTAAAACTGGTGATATTAAAAAACACACAATAATGGTCAGACACAGCCAGGTCCACAACAGAGGACACACCAATGGACAGGCCATGGGTTAGAACCAGGTCCAATGGACAGACCATGGGTTAGAACCAGGTCCAGGGTGTGTCCCCTGTTGTGAGTTGGCTGTGTGACATGTTGCTTAAAATCAAGGCAACTTAAAAGATTTAAAAAGTGTCTGGACATTGGGTCCGAGGTGTTATCGATGTGTAGATTAAAATCACCAGTTATTAAAACTCTGTTGTATTTGGTGTGAATGATTGATAAAAGTTCTGAAAATTCACTGATAAAAAGGCTGGAGTGATGGGGTGGTCTGTACACTGTTAAACAGAGGATCTGAGTGCTGCTAAAAACAAAGGCATGATGCTCAAATGATGAGGAACTGTTAAAAGATACTTCAGTTGGGGTGAGAGCGTTTCTAGTGATGGAGGCAGTTCCACCTCCTCTTCTACTCTGTCTGGTGGAGAATAAAAAGTTAAAATTCGGTGGGGAAGCCTCGGTGAGAACAGCAGGTGCATCAGTGCCAAGCCATGTCTCTGTCAGGAGAAGACTATCCAGTTTATTATCTAAAATCAGGTCGTTAGTAATAAAAGTTTTGTTTAAAAGAGAGTGCACGTTCAGCACGGCCATGTTGATGCTCGTGCTAAATGCGCTCTCCTCCTGGCGTTTTAAAGGAATCAACGTTCTTGGTCTAAAAACAGTCCGGGTTCTGTGTGATCTGTTAAAAACTACAGTTGGGATGTTATGGGTGATGTTGTCCCGTGTCTCCGTGGGCAGAGGCGAGGTGTGTGAGGTGTGTGATGAGTGGGCGTGGCCTGTGGGCAATCAGTCAGCAGGTGTTGACTGAACCGCGTGGTGTATGTTTGCTGTTAAAACCGAGCTGCCCAGTGTGCTCGGATGCAGTCCGTCCTGTCGATAAAATCCATGGCGGTTCCAGAAGAGATTAAAATTGTCAATAAAGTTCAGTTTGTGACCTGTGCAGGTGTGCTGGAGCCAGGTGCTCAAACTGAGGAGTCTGGAAAAGCGCTCGGCATCGTGAGACAGAGTCGGAATTGGTCCGCTAATGAAGACTGACTTACCACAGCTTTCCATAAGTCTGAAGAGGTCCATAAAATCCTGTTTCATCAGCTCAGAGTGTCGCCGGGTCGTGTCGTTTGTTCCAATATGAATTATCACACGGCATACTGAGGATGGGATGGACTGTAGCAGCTCAGGAAGTTTGTCCAGGAGTCCAGCAACGGTGGCGCCAGGAAAACACCGAGTGGTGGCGTTGAAGAAACGGATGTTTCTGACGATGCTGTCGCCGATGATGAGAGTTGTGGGACTAAACAGAGGACGAGGTGACCGGTGGGACAGGCCAGCAACGCCTCCATCTGGAGCTGGGGAACGCTTCGCTGGCACCTTCGGGCTACGGGCAGGGAGAGGAGCCGGAGCTGGGCGTGTGTCCGTCCGCTGTAGCGCTGAGGCGGGCCGCTCAGCGGGAGGGGAGGCGGAGGTCCTTGTGCCGACAGCAGTGCCAGATCTGGTGGAGGGGAGCTCCGTGGGCTCCGGATGGTGATGCCCGTTATGGCAGGTAGCAGACTCAGCTCCGGGACGACGATCCAGGGCCGTGGCAGGGCAGTGGAGACTCCCAGAACGCCTCCGCACAGCCTCCTCTAGGAGCCTCCGGCATGAAGCAGAGGTCGAGGCCCGGGATGACAGCTGCTGATCCGGGACTGCAACCGGCGGGGACGTCGATCCGGCGGTGTGTACAGCCGTCTCGGTGTCCAACAGCGGAGGGGGAGCCGCCGGGCCCATGAATGCCGGGCCGTTGGAGCAGGAAGTCGCTGACACGCCGTTGGCCGCTGGTGCGGAGAAAACTGCTGGCTTTTCTTCAATCTGCGACAGGGCCATGAAGCGGTTCGAGAGGGAGAGTGGAGGCGAGACGGCTCTGACTGGGGTCTTCTGCCTGCCCCGGATCACTACCTCTGTCCACGATCGCTGGCGGTTGGGTGTTGAGCAGGACGAGGGTCGTGGACAAGAGGGATCCCAGGGTGCCGTGTCCTGGAAGGCCGCAGAGAGAGAGGCAATCCTCATGGACTGCTCGTGGGTCACCTCCATAGACCTGGCCAGCAGAGCGTCTTTGTCCCTCAGCTAAGCGGAGAGACGGCGAACATCTTCCAGCAGGTCAGCTATCTTTTCATTCGCCATTCTGAGTTTTGGGTCTTCCCCAGGGTACATGGAGGTAGACATGTAGCACTGAGCTGTCGCACGGAAGTGACGTAACAGTGACATGCAGGGCTACATGTACAATTAGCTTTAATGATTAGAAGCATGATCACAAGTTTTAGCCATGTACTTAATTATATAATTATGAGCAGAAGTTTTTAAGTCTGCAAATTTGAAAAAAGTAAGTTGAAAGTTCAACTTCAACCTGAAGTAGGTACAGAGTTTGAAATCTTGACTTCAAATTGAAGAAAAATGTAATCAGTTTTATTAAGTTACCTCAACTTCAATTTAGTTTTAATTCAACGAAAAAAAAATTAAGTTCAGATTACACACAATATTGAGTTGAGGTAATTGCTAACATTATTATGTCAACATAACTCATCAGAATAATGTCTTATTCTTGAAAGTTTTATTGAAATTATTCAATTTTACCTTTTTTTTTAAAAAAAAAATCTTGCTGCTATGCACTTAAGTCATGGGAATAGCCAACCATCATTACCGTTTTTTGTGGAAATTCAGAGCCTCTGGTACCAAATTTCAAAAGACAAGAACAGTGACCAGATTTTTTATATTCTAGTTTTTGCCATTTTATTTTTTCAAGTAACATTTGTGGAGATACAGATGAGAAATTAGTCAAGAAAAGAGGCAATTATGACATGAAACAGCGTTCCAGGCAGCCAGGAATCAACTCCTGCAGTTATGTGGTTTGATTCTTCACCATTAAATCACTAAACATTCTGCTTACTTGTAAAAATGACAAACTAACACACTGAATGTGATGGCGATCAATAAGCTGGACATGTCGGATGTATTCCCACTTCCCCAGAAACTATTCAAGTGAAGTAATGGGAGATGTCCTCCAGGGAACACTACAAACTCCCTGTGCTTGGTTGTACCTTTGCTAACTTGGCATCATTACTCATATTGTAAGAAAATTAGCTGAACTCTGCTCCAGTCGAGTCTCTCAGCTGCTCCATTGGTAAAGTGGCCCTCATCTTGAACATCATAATGGCCCCTCTAGAGTCACTTGAAGGGATGCTGATGCGTGGGATTTCCCCTTCCTCTACATGGAAACAGCTCATTTGTAGCTTTTTGATGGATGGTGAGAGATCAGAGATGGAGGAATGGATTTTTATGTTTTTCTAAGGACTGTGGTCAAATTGTGCTGGCAGCGTTTCCACCTGGTTGAGATCCCAGCATGAGCCAGAAGCAGCTGACATTCCTCTCCAGTGCCTTCTGTGTTTGTTTGCATCTACATTAGAATGAACTCCTCACTATGCAGGGAATAGATCTGGATCACATGCTGATGCTACCTGGAAACAGGCTCTTATTGAGTGCATCCACACTGCGAACTCTAAATCCTACCAAATCTATTTGTCTTATTTTTAGTCAGAATGTCTCATCCCACTTGATTTAAGATAAATTCACTTAACAAGAGACATTTCAGCAGATGGAGGGACTTGTTTTAAGACAATGCATCTTAAATATCTTGCCAAGTCAAACTATCTTGAAATGATCTTGTTTTTAGTTGAATTTTACAAGTTTGAAAATGTGAAAAAAATAAATATTTTCACAGTGAAACTTCTGATGTCCACATTTTCAACATTTTGGGGAAATCTTTGAACATTTTTTGGTGGAAAAAAAGAAATGTTAAAAATGTTTCTTTAGAACATTCAGAAAAAAGCAACCAAAATCCAGCGAAATTCGTTGGATTTTGGTTGATTTTTTTCTGAATGTTCTTAAGAAAATATCAGAAATTTTACTGATATATATGGAATCACTTTAGATATTTTTAGGATTTTTTGGAAGATTTTACTCATTTTTGAAAATATTGAAAGAATTTTCTTGCCAAATTTGGGGGATTTTTTAAAATAAAAATTTTAAGGGAAACTTTTAAGGAATTATTGGAATTTTCTTCCTGAAGGTTTTGCAAATTTTCCGAAATTTGGGGATTTTTTTTTTGCTGATTTTTTTTACAGACAAGGAAACAATATTTTTTGGTGCCTGTAAATGAAGACAACAGGAGGGTTAATACATCTCAAATTAGGAGGCTACATGAAAGCAAAAATCTAATTTTGAGTGAAAAACTTATTTTTTTTAAACATGTCTGGCTTATTTTAAGACACCTAAGCTTGACAATCCTGGTAAAATAGAGCTTAAAATAAGTTTTCCCAGCTAATTTTAAGATTTCAGTATTCTAAATATCATATCTTATTTCAAGAAATCTTACCAAGACATTTTCACTTATTCTATTGGCAGATTTTTTCACTTATTTCAAGGTAAAATTTCCTTGAAATAAGTTATTTTTCTTGTTTTGAGAGGGACATTTTTTCCAGTGCAGGGTTCTTTGTTTTCAATGAATCTCCTAAAAGCTATTTCAAATCAGCCATACCGGTTTGCTAAATGAACATTACTCCAATCCAGCTGCTTGTTTTCTTGTCAGCTGAGCTTTAAAATAAACGGTGTCAAGCACGTTTGCACTTCAGCAGTCCTGTTCTATCCATTTTAGTTCTCTAATGAAGCTACATCCAGGTTTGCTGTTAAATACATGAAAAAAGAAGCACGAAATACCATTTTACACACACACACACACACACACACACACACACACACACACACACACACACACACACACACACACACACACACACACACACACACACACACACACACCTCTATTTCTTCCCAGTGTCACTGTGTGAATTTGTTTGTCTACCTGTGTTCAATTGCCCCGGCTTTGATTCCCTCCATCCTTTCTTGAAGCGCTGCTTAATAGCCTCTTTCCTTTCAGAAGAGATTGCATGGACATCTCGGAAAGGGCCAAAAAGCCCAGCGATAGACCGGTTTAGTGCTAAGTCCATGTACTTAAATTAATCTCACATCACTGTAATGAGTAGGAGAAGGACTCGATGGTGAAATGGTGGGTGAAGGAATAAATGTGGAGAGACAGGCTATAAGGAGGAAGAAGAAGAAAAGAGCCAGACTAAAGAAGGTAAAGATTAAAATGTGGGTCCAGTGATTGCTATAATGTTGTTTTACAAGCAGTGTGATGCTTCAGAAGGAGTTTACTGGTTTGGTGGTGCAGAGGATTTAACAACAAAGGAACTCAACAAAATCATCACCTTATTTCTGAAAGGAAAATGAGAAATAACATCATAAAATATAAAAGAGATATTCAGATATAGGTCTACTGGGCCCTCTTTTCTTAAATTAAAAATTAATCAAGATATAATAAGTATTAGAAATACAGTAATAGTTCCCAATTGTGTAAAGAAAGCTGGTCAGATAATAATTTGGGGTGCAGCTTGATTGCACAAATAAAGATCTCCAATTAAAAATGATTAAAATAACAGTTTGGATGCTGATTTATTATTTTCATATAAAACAGTCCATATGTATTTCTGGCCTGATATTTTTTGAGACGTCTTGCTGCAACTCTTCCGCCTGTTCCTGGAGCGATTCCAATTTGAGCACAACATTTTGTAATGCCACACAAGGTGCTAGAACATCGAGCTTTGTCGTGATTAAGTACTAAGCTGCTATCAATGCACCAGCAAGACTCCTTCACAGCGGAGCGCTGAAATGAGGTGATTATACCTGTTTGCCACTCGGAGGTGTTTTATTTGCAATAACAAGAGAGAAGCTTCGGCAAAATCAGAAAGACTTATTTTAAAAGAAAAAGAAATGCTAAATAAAGATGGAGCAGGATGGGACAGTTAGTTGAATGAAGGTTGAGTTCTGATAAATCCCATATTAAAACATGTCAAAGAGGTTTCCTGCATCATAACTGCCTCTATACATGCAAGTACACTGTAAAAATGTTTGTAAATTTTGCAGTGAAAAACTGTCAAAGCCTGATGGTAAAAATCTGTAAACTTTAAAACAGTTTGATGCAGCTTATACAACGCTGAATCACCATGAATAACTTAATGAGGAGAAAACTGTGTTTTTTTTAGTATTTTTTTCTCTAGGAAAAATACATTTCCCGACTCTTGTAGTTATTTAACTCTCCTGTTGTCTTCATTTACAGGCACCAAAAAATTTTGTGTCCTTGTCTGAAAAAAAATCCAAAAATTCAGCAAAAAAATTTCTGTAAATCTGCAAAATTTTCAGGAAGAAAATTCCTTAAATAATAATAATTCCTTAAAAGTTTCCCTCAAAGGTTTTAATTTAAAAAAAATCCCCCAAATTTGGCAAGAAAATTCTTGTAAATATTTTTCAAAAAATGAGTAAAAATCTTCAAAAAAATCCAAAAAACATCTAAAGTGATTCCATATATATCAGTAAAACTTTGAATAATTTCTTGAACATTCACATAAAAATCAACCAAAATCCAGTGAAATTGTTACGGGATGCAGGGGATTGTGAACCCAAGGTGAGTGCACACAGAGCAGGCAGGAGGCAGGTCACAGTCAAACAGGTTTTATTCACAAAAAATGAACTATAATGCCACTAAGGCCAAAAACTCACTATCCCTTCTCCAGAGAGCGGCAGGGGTTCCTGTCCTTCCACTAAGGACGACAGGGAGGAAAAACACCGGCTACTCCTTGTCTCAGCTCGAGGCAGTCAGTAAGGCAGGATGGTCCCACATCCCCTGCCGTGTGAAGCCGGTCTATATAGCAGCAGATGGAATCAGCTCCAGGTGTGAGGCTCTCACAGCTGCATCTAATCCAGTAATCAGCAGCTGCAGAGAGCCTCACAGACCGGCGACACACCGGCAGGCGAACGTATGGCCAGAAGGGGGCGGTGCTGAGCTAGGCCCGTGACAGAAATTCACTGGATTTTGGTTGATTTTTTTGTGAATGTTAAGAAACATTTTAAACATTTTTTCCCCACCAAAAAATGTTCAAAGATTTCTTAAAAATGTTGAAAATGTGGACATCAGAAGTTTCACTGTGAAAATATTTATTTTTTCCACATTTTCAAGCTTTAAAACGGGTCAATTTTGACCTGCAGGACGACACGAGGATTAAAGGAAAAATGCCGTAATGTGTATAACATCAATACTGTAATTTGTGCATTTATTTCTCCAAAGGAATACCAGTTTTCACAGTCATGCTGACAACATAAATATGCCATAATATTTTTTAAAAAAAACTTGGCGATTTTTGCTTTTATTTCATATAAAAATACAGTTTGTACCTGTCAAATTAATGTATTTTCGTGTTCATAACGGACCTATGCTTTCATATTTGACAGCTAGAAGCACACTTTTTGCTAAAAATACACATATTAAATGTTAAATACACTAATTGTTGTGCTGATGATGGAAATATTTATGCAATATTTTTAATAAGTTACACAAACTTTATTTTATTTGGTATTTTCATGTACATTTTCAAGTTTTTAAAGGTTAAAACTTGGAATGAAGCATGTTTAAACCCTAAAATCAATAATATCAATACATTTCTTTACCGTAAATGTAGAAAAAGTTTTCCTGTAATTTTACGGTAGTGTTCTGGAAACCACAGCTGCTGGAATTTTACCATAAAAACAACTCATTTTTTAACAGTGTAGTTCTGTTGGAAAATACATTAAAAAGCCAGGAAGAGCTCTTGAACTTTAAAATGTGTGAAATATTCCTTCAGTTAAGATTGATTCCATGATTCTGCCACCCTATAGTGACAAGCAGGTGGATTTTTTAACGTTTTTTTGTACTGCAGGTGGAAAGAAAAGGCAGCGTTCCTTGGAGGATAGTACCACAGTTGGGGAAATGCATGAAAAGACGAAGTTACCTGTCTGACTTTTCTACTTAACAACCAAACCAGACAGACATCAGTGCAGGAGCTGAACAGCGTCGAGGTGTCTGCAGAGCAGGTGAAAAGACACATGACACATCTGACATCTGTTGTTGTTCTCCCAGAATACCTGCCGACTGTCTCCGTGGAGGCAGAAACCTCTGAAGTCACACAACGTTGGAAGCAGCACAGTATTTGCAAATGCAAGCAGTGTGTTTCCATTTTTTTTCTAACGGATACATCTCGTTTGCCAGAACATGAAGCAGCGCTGAACACTTTAGAAGACTCAACTAAATCACCTTTTGCCTCCTTCCATGGAAATATTGCAGGAAACAATCAGTGGAAAGAAGGAGCTGGGGAAATTATTGTTCTTCATCGCAGTCAGGCTCTCAGAGTGCCTCTTTTTTTCTCTTCTGTTGTGAGAAAAGCGTCTTGGCAAATGACATGCACTTGCAAGTAATTCTCCCCCAGTGGAAGGCTTGAAAAGGCGGCGCTCTAAGGACACGCTTTTAAAGGGTTAGTTGGGGGTTTTTCAGATGGGTTTAACGGAGGTTCTTCTCCGCAGTCAGAATCAGACAGAAGATGAGGACGGGGTCAGCAGCAAAATGTTTCGAAGCCACCCATACAAATCAGTATCACTTCAAGTGTACGCAACATTTGGGATAATTTTTTCCTTTTTACCGTGCTGTCAGATGCTTCTCACCATGGGAAGCCGTTATATTTTCTCCTCTGATAAAAACTGTGGTTTTACCTCCCTGAACGTTGGAGTCACTGGTCTCCCGTTGCTTTGATCGGTTCGTTTTCTTGTGTTGTTGTTGTTGTGTGATTTTAAAAACAAACTAACTAATTAATTAACCGAACAAGCCAACAGGAAACCAACAACTTTTATTTCCAGTGAGGTTAAATTACTGTTCTGCTGCTGGTACTCCTGTCTGCCTGACATTTAATGTAAGGAATACCGGAATGAATTTCTTTTTTGTTCTAAAAACGTTCTGCGTAGTGTTTACAGCGGGAAGTTTTGCTCTAGTTTCCAGAATGTTCTCCTGAAAAGCATCCTAAAACTGTTCCTACATCATTTTCTGAATGTTGCATTGAGAAGGTTCTTCCCTTGTTATGAAACGTTCTGTTGATAACATCTGGTAAAACATTTTTTGCATGTTCATTTAAGAGCATTTTTACTTTGTTACCCCGTAATATTATGGGAATGTTTGATAGAATAATGTCCCATCATATGTTCTTTCAACATCGCATTCCAGATGTTCCCACTTTTGTTAATATATTATGTGAGGAAGCATAAATTTCTCTAAAGACATTCATAAAATGTTCTTAAATCATTTGCCAAATGTTGCCACTCCTTTGTTATAAAACATTCTGTCTATATATAAAATAAATAAGAATTCTGTCATCTGGGGCTTCCATAACATCTGGAAAATATTTTTTTGAATGTTGGATTGAGAAAGTTGTTACTTTACAGGAATGTTTTATAGACAAAAACAAATTAAAGAACATTGCAGACAAAATGTTCCACCGTTGATATTATCACGTTATAGTTTTATAAATATATATTTTTTAAAAATCATCTGAGGCCTTGAGAATAAAACTATCTTGCTTTGAAAATCCTCCAAGCTTCCTTTAAATGTCCCGCCTTAGTTCAATTATAACCTTCTAGTTACATTATTTGATAAAGATCCTTTGAACATTGTCTGAAGATTGTAGATAATGTTAGCTAATGTCGTGCAAAAGTTCCCACATACAACCCGTCTTTAAAAATCAGAACTAAACCTTTAAGGTTCTGTACCTGCATCCTGATTTCAGTAAACAGGAACGGGACAGTGCAGGCCAAAGCATGTGCGACTGACCATCGTTTGAATTAGAACTGGTAGAAGTCATGGATATTCACAGAAAAAGTCTGATTCTATCGCCCAGACATGTTGCTGTTTCCTCGAGCTGCCAATCAGCTTCAGAGAACCCAGATTTTAAACATGAAATAAACAGATTCGTAGCACGTAGTTTCTGCATATACACACGGACATTGTTCCTACAGATCCCTGAATGCCATTAAGGTCAGTCTGTGTCGTCTGAAGTACTGCAGCTGATGTTTTTTCAACTTTTTAGAGTGAAACAGCTTCAACATGCTGTCAGCGTACATGTTAATGACTCGTTAGTGGTATGTTAAATGGATGCGCTAATTGAAGCAGTTTGGTGGAGATTCTTTGACTGTCTAGTTGCTATATTTCATCAATAACCTCAATCCAAAGTTAAAATAGATCGATTTTTTTTTTGGCTTTCTTTCTTTTTTATTAGATAGAGACAGTGAAGGGGCAGACACGAAAGTAGGGAAAAGATTGGGGGGGAAGACATGCAGCAAAGGGCCACGAGCAGCAATCGAACCCGGGCCGCTGTGTAGGGGAGCAGCCCCTGTACATGGGTTGTCCACTTAACCCGTTGAGCTATACGGGTGCCAAAAAAGATCGTTTTTAATGAGAGGATGATAGTAAGATGGATTCAATGAATATATTTACAGATAATATTCAGTTCACGGTGAAAGAATCCTTTATATTCCTCAACTTCCATCCCACACATGCAACCATGCGTGTTGCTCTTTTTCAAACATGCCACTATACATCACTCTGTAACATATGTAGGAGCTGAAGAAACCACAATAACAAAGGTGTTGCACACATACAAAGACTGCTCACTCTGTTTACAATCTCTGGTTACGACCTTGAAAGAATGTAGGAAGACTGACCTGCTGAAAATAACAGCGTTGCATGAAGTGTCGTGCCTGTAAATGCATTCTATAAGGTGTTCTAGGCTGTTTTTTGAATGTTAACCTCAGTGAAATACGTGTTCTGTGGGGGAAACTGTGTTTTAATAATTCTCCTGAAGAGAGCGTCAAAAATTCTGTGCATTTTTTTTTTGTCATTTATCCAGATTCGAAGTGTCTAAGCAGGCAAAACAAGATAGACCAAGCTGCCAAAATCTGCCTAGCAACGTTCTTCAGATCCACCCAGGGAGATTCAAACAGTCCCACAGCACGATGAGATGTATATAATCTCTTTCACATTTTCTGTCTAATCTGGGGCTCTTCCACCAGTTGGATGTATCAGGAAAATGCTGATCAGATGCTCAGATCACCTAAATTGCCTCCTTGTACCATGAAGAAGGAGAGTTTCCACAAACTGTTTAATTTCAACTCTTCAGCCAGGTAGCACTACCATTTGAAATAGAGATAATATAGTTTCAAACTAAGCACATGCCAAGAAAATAGTCCACTTTTCTTCCCATTTGTGAAGAAGTCATTTGCTTAGAAGTCCTTTTACTCAGTGCAGTTTTACTTTCTCTGTTCAAGGATGTTGAACACAATTTAACAACAACTTGTCAGCCGCTACACAAAAATTCAAACCTGCACTGCTGCAACAAGTTAGATGAATTTCCAATTAGACTAAAATCATATAGAGTTAGATGTGGAGTGTAACACATAAATGGATTTTTCTTTTCTTTTACGTAGTCCTCACAAAGAACAAGAAAAACACTCAGAGAGCTGCTCCAAGGCTGCTCAGTTGTACCATGGAAGATTTGTGGAAGAAATCATGGCAACATAGAATATAGATGAACTCACAAACTAAATGACCTTGCGCTGAGCACAGGCGTATGCTATGGATGTGTACGTTACATACGCATACCAAATCACGTGACTTAAATTCGGAAACACCCCCACAATTTAATCAGTTGTTCCTTGTGTCATTTCTGACGGATAAGTCCTGATAAGTCCTCTGTGGTGGATTTGTAGTAGGATCACAATCATGTGATCATGCAGTGTTCACTTGTTGTCATGGCTACAGTGACACCGGGCCACTATCTGGCAATGACACAGAAATCTTCAACAAATCTCCATATCTGTACAAAAAGATTAGAAATTTGTCCAAAACTTGCTTAAAACAATCCTTTTTCACTGTTCACAGTCTGTCCAAAATGAGTTAAACATCTAGGATGGCTTAGAAGGGTTCCAAACATGACTAAAAACAATAAAAACACCTCCAAATGACTCAAATTTGACTTCAGAGAATAAGTATGTTCTCTAAATGTTGGCAAAATTTGTCAAAAATGACCCGAAATATGTGCAAAATGACTAGAAATTATTCAAATTAGTCCAGAACTTGTTCAAATAAATCCTCCTTTACTGTTCAAAACCTGTCCAAAATGAGTTAATGATCTAGGATGGCTGAGAGGGGTTAAAAAAAATACTAAAAATGGGTCCAAAATTACTTTAAAATGTCTTCAAACTATTAAAATTTTCTTTAAAAAGTAGAAATTATTCACAGTTAGAATTTTATAAACATTGTAGGTCCTCAGCATTGGATGTGTAGTAGGATCACAATCATGTGATCATGTAGTGTTCACTTGTTGTCGTGGTTACAGTGATGCCGTGCCGCTATCTGGCAATGATACAGAAATCTCAAACAAATCCGTGGATCCAGACTATAAGACGCATCACTGCCAGAATCTAATCACTTGATCCTTGTGTCATTTCTGACCTTCCTTGAAAATTTCATCCAAATCCGTTGGTCTGTTTTTGAGTAATGTTGCTAACAGACAGACAGACAGATAAACGTACACCGATCTTCGTAACTCCACCGTTCCTTGGTAGAGTAACAATAGAGTAAGCTATAGAATAAACTTTGGTATGGACCATTATTGTAAGAGTCAACATTTTAGTTTAAATTTGGCACGAAAACAAACAGCTTTATTGAAATATATTAAAAAGGTCTGATGAACTTACATGATGTTTATTTTCTGGTTCTAGTAGGATGCTGATGTGTGTGTTTGTAAATCATACGTTAGATATTAGCCTGTAAACAGCCGTGTGTCTCAGCTCTGTGTTTAGGTGTCCATCTGTGCGTTAACTCCCCGCCCACACCGCCCACTACCTCTTGTCCACCTCCTCTGGCAAGGCCACAGCTGCTTTCATTCAGAGAGAAAGAAAAGATCCTCTCAACAAACACATACAAAGTCCAGCTGTTTTAGGTGAAGCAAGACACCAAAACCTTTCTTGGTTTCTCTTTCTCAGTTTGGCAAATTTAACTTAACTTTATTTTTGTTGGAATTTGCCCAACGAAAGGCATGCAAAAACTGTGATTTCCATTGTGCTGAGCGGAGGCAGTCAGGCTCTTGTGTCCATAGTGCTGAACCAGTGGACCGATGGCAAACGACACAGTAATCACCTTACAGTGTTCCTGGAGCTCCAGGGAGAAAGAAGGCCTGCTCACCACAGGGAAGCTCCACACTGCTAATCCTCCGGCACATCTCTCTCCCTCTTTCTTCCTCTCTTCCATGTTGATTTTTCCTCCAATATCTTTGGAGGAATCATTCAGAATAACCTTGTTTCGTTTTATCCTCTAACCCAAAAAGAACCTGGAGCCATCAGGTGTGTACAGTATCTTATTTTAGGTGTGACGACTGTCTATAAATACCCTGAAAGTCTCAAAGTCTACTCTTGGTGATGTGAAATTCCTCACAGCGTACGGAGCTACTTTTTAAAAACATATTGATTGGCTGTCAAAGCAGAAAAGAGCTCCTGGAGGTGCATTTTATTATCTCTCTGGAATGGGTCCAGTTTAGTGCTTATTTTCATCGTCCTGCCTATCAGTCAGTGTGTAATAATTAGATTAGTTTTATTAATGATGTCGTACTCACCAGTTTAATTTGCAGAGATGACATTGCTGGAAAGAAGTCTGGTGGAGAAAGAAACATGAGAAGTCAAACCTCCAGGTTAGTCAAACAATCAAACCATTATATATTATATAATTAATAACATTATGGTGATTCATATATATATATATATATATATATATATATATATATATATATATATATATATATATATATATATATATATATATATATATATAAAAATGATTTATTTTAGGCTTTATCACTGACCTCATCACATTCACCAGTACATGTAGAGCATCCAATTTAAAAATTTTTTCAGTATTGAATCTCATCCAATATATTTTTTGTATGCAAATATCCTGTATTTTTCAGATGATGAAAGTTTTACATGCATTCACATCAGTAAAAAAAATCATATGATACTTAATATCAGTTTATAAATTCTAGCCAGTTGATAAAAGCTCAAATTCAACATACACTTGAGAGAGTAATTCAGTTTTACAGAGAACCCAAGGGCAGATTGAAGGAAGGAAAGAAATGGGGTTGGGCAGATGCTAAGCTACTGCCACAAGATGGGAACAAGCAAGTAAAGCGAGCAAAAAGGCCAGATAAGAGGCTACAGCAAAGGAGTTTATTCACAACAAGTGAATTTAAAAGTTACAATATTTACAGTGGCTGTGGGGAGACTAGGACTAGACACATGTTGCTAACCAGGAAGGGCAAAAGAGGGGAGGAAGCTAACCAGCAGGCTAAAAAGAATAGGCTAGGCTAACGGGCCAATGCTAAGGTAGCAGAGGGCTAGTGAGCTAATGCCACACGAGGGTAATATTTTGGGTGGAGGGTAAAGAACACAAACTACTCAGAGCTACGAGCAAACAGTACAAGCAGGTAAAGAGGACCAGATGAAAGGCTAGGCTAAAGCTAGCAGAGGAGGACAGGAAGTGCAGTATTGTACAGAAGGTTAATAAAAAGTTCTTCCATTAGTACTTTGTGCTGTCAAAATGCCCTCATATTCAAGAAGTGGTAAGTTTGTTATGCAAAATTTTGGAGGAAAACAATCTACAATTTGAAAGAAAAAATAACTACAATTACCGCCTGACAGCTGTGTGCCTCCATCCAGTGTTGCCAACTTGGCGACTTTCTCGCTAAATCTGGCGACTTTCCAAAGCCTCCTGGTGACTTTCTTTTTCGTCAAAAGTGACTAGTGAATAATCTAGCGACTTTTTGGAGACTCTGACATCAGTGGCGGATCTTCCGTGGGGGCACGTGGGTGCAGTGGTCCCCCCCCCCCGTGATCTGATGTGCCCCCCTAAAATTTTCATTGGAAATTTACATTACTGAAATTCCGATTTCCGACGCTCCTGAACGCAACTTCGTTGTCCGACTGCAACTGAATGCACCAATGACGTTATTTTGGTCTTTTGATTGTATTTCGTTTGGATTTGAAGAAGCTTTGAAGACGTTTCCTGATGCCGCCGGAGAAGACGAGCAGCTTTGTACCTTTGCGGTAAGAGGACTATGGCCGTTTCCCAGTATGCGTAAAGCCCGTTTTATGCTTTCCTTTTTCCGCGGACGGAGCCGCGCGGACAAACATGGCGGAGGGCCAGGACCTACTCCTAGCTGAAGTCGAGAAATACGGGAACTTAGACGATTCATCACACAGCGATCACCATGGTAACCGGGTTATGAACAGTTCGTGGTGTGAAATGAAAACTAACTGCTGAAATGCTGTTAGTCGGTAAAATGCGGTGTTGTAAGCGGTGTAAACAATGGCAAACTTCTTCTACTCTAGCTAAGTACCAGAGTAGAACAGGTAGACGTGTGGATTTCCGCGCGGCTCGGAAATCATAGCCCAGCCTTAATAGTGGCTGTAGGCTGCCGGGGCCACAGTTCAATAAAGTTGGAAAGATATTCACAGATTCAGACTTCCAGCATCAATAACTCAGATAAATGTTGTCAAAACATAAACGGTGCCTCTTTCCCATCATTGTAAGGTAGACAATGTGCTACAAGCCCAGTTTTATCAACAGTAGCTGTCTTTCAAGTTGCAGGAATAACATTGGTGTCAACAGGAACCAGTTGAAGGCTGCAGTGATTTTGGTGACACTACAGTGTATCAGAGTTAAGTTAGTGAAAATTTGTGTGTCTTCGCTGTTGCAGCGGTTTTGCAGTTTGCAGACGGTCCCTGTTCACTCCATAGACACCAATGTTATTTCTGCAACTTGAAAAACAGCTACTTTTGATAAAACTGGGCTTGTAACACATTGTCTACCTTACAACGATGGGAAAGAGGCATCGTTTATGTTTTGACAAAGTATATCTAACGATTTATTGATGCTGGAAGTGTGAATCTGTGAATATCTTTCCAACTTTACCGAACTCGGGGCCACTACCACCTAAGGAGTGATATATTTAATTTTGAAAAAAGCACTTAGCCATACATAATGCTTTAAGTGCATTATTAACATGATACTAAGAATTTTGTTTTGTTTTATTATCACAGGTTCTGTCTGAAAATAAGTGGCATCATTTTAAACAGTGAAACCAAACTAATGAAATAAAATGACCAGCCAGTGTGCAATACTGGATTCTGCAAAAACATAAACAACTGAATGCAGAATACTGTACAAAGAAATTCTCTGCAGACATTTGTTTTTCATCTAAATCTTATCTTAATACAATTAATGTGTTGACATATTTATGTGTGTATGCATGTATTTATTGATTTATTTAGTGCTGTTCGCATATCAGAGTTCTGAGTGAGTTTTTCTTCAGATAGTCAAAGGCCATTTATTGATCACATATAGGCTATTTAATAAATGTTTATTAAAAACTATAAAAGCATTAAAAAATAAACAACTTAGGCATTTATTGAGTCACTAAAATACTGTAGTGTCTGTGGCCACATCAGCATGATTATAAGCATCCTCTGGTAAATTAACAACCAGATACTGATGTCTCTCACCATATGGACTTCAGGAGATGATTAGATGATGATAAACTGTGACCTGCTGGTTGGGTTCTCTCTGTTCTCATGTTTCTTACATGTTGGTCCACTGATGCTGCCTTACTTCAGCTAATCCATGAGCAGAAAACACAGTTTGTCTCGTACCCACTGCCAGGGGTTCCAGTCTTCCCAATCACGTCTGCAGTTTTGAAAATGTTCTTGCTTCTTTGAACGCGGTGGAGTTTCGGGTGTAGACATTTTTAAACACGCGGGTGCAGCACCGTCTGTAACCAGGCAACCAGAGACAGGACCTTAGGACCGGACAGTCAGAGATCTATCCGCTGGACCTCGCATCGGGTCCTCGCTACATAGGTCCGACGTCGCAGAAATTGGCTGCCCTTAATATTTCCTGTTTTATTTTGTTCACTATACGGTTTTGATGAGTGTGTGACAGACATGGGACATTTATGAAAATATGGAACAATTTGCGCCCCGTATTGTTTCAATACGGGACGCAACAATTAATTGTCAAATAAAGGACGATTCCGTATTTTAAGGGACAGGTGGTAACCTTAAGTGTACTACCACTACTACTAGTAGTAGTCGCATTCCTATTACGACCACCAATACTACCAATAGTAGTTATAAAGCCTAACTCATGTATATCCAGATTACCATCTATGTTCTTCCTCCAAACCCATTTTATGATTGGGATTACAGGCAGTTCTTTAGGACTGCTCTCAAATAATTGAAATGTTACTAAACAAGGTTATACTTATCAAATTAAATAACTTTGGTCTCCAGTGTATTGGCTAATTCAGTTCTTTGCACTTAATTTATTAGCATGATTTCTTTTTAAATATGTTGTGTACAGACTCATTTACTTGTCTGTCTACTTTTCTTACTCCATGTAGGTTTCCCAGAGACTATGGGTTGAGGAGGAATTGGAAGTTTGTCGGCTTAGACCTGGTGTCATTCCATCAGTGTTAAACTTCCCGGCTCATCTTGGAAGAGTACGTGCCAGAAAGACCACGACCAAGCAGCCTTGAGATCTTAGGCAGCGTCTCCCTGAGGTGGGTGTCAACGGTGTTCATGGTCAGGTCTGTGGTAATCCTGTCAAAAAACAAAACAGAAAAAAATCTAGATTATAAATCAACATGTAACCAAAGCACTCTGTGTATAACGCCATAGTATAGGGTGTAGTTCAGAAAATGTCAAAGTATAGTATACTTTTCAAGAATAACATAGTATGGCCTGTAGCTCATAGTATAGCATGTCGGCAAAAAAAACCCCATAGATTATTATGTGGTTCAAAAACAGCAAAATGATAGGATGTTGCCTAAAATTGTCACGTATGATATGTGGTTCAAAAAATGTCATAGTGCAGTATATTGTCAAAATAGTATGTAATTCAAGAAAATATCAGAGTTAATATATTGTCTAAAAAATGCCATAGAATAATATTTCATTGCACAAGTAAAAGTATAGTAATGTTTAAAACTGTTCAAATTCTTATGATATGTTGCTAAAAAACAACAAAAAAAACTAAAACAAAAAAAACCTCATAGTAATATGTCAATTAAAAAAGCCTATAGGAAAGCCTGTCGCCCAACAAATGTCATAGTATAGCATGTCGCTCTAAAAACATCATAGTATAGCATGTCGCTCTAAAAGCGTCATAGTATAGCATGTCACTCTAAAAGAGTCATAGTATAGCATGTCGCCCAACAAACATCATAATATAGCATGTTGCTCTAATAACATCATAGTATAGCATCTCGCTCTAAAAATGTCTTAGTATAGCATGTCGCTCTAAAAACGTCATAGTATAGCATGTCGCTCTAAAAATGTCTTAGTATAGCATGTCGCTCTAAAAACGTCATAGTATAGCATGTCGCTCTAAAAACGTCATAGTATAGCATGTCGCTCTGAAAATGTCATAGTTTAGCCTTTAGTCCACAAAATGTTGTTATGTCCCGGCTGTCTGAAGTAGGTGAGGAGCAACACAAAAACAGTACAAACGCTGGTTGCCAGAGGGTTTGACGAGTATTTATTTGAAAGAGTAAGTTTACAACAACATGTGAGGGGGTTAAAAACAAATGGGTGTTAGTAAAATGAAAATAAATAAACAGAACTAAAAGTGAACTTCACATTGACATTGATGGACATTCCAACCAGGAACAAAGTAAACAATAATCAATAGGAAAAAAAACTCTTCCTTTTCACCTCTTAAAACCCCAAAACACACCGCAGTAGCACCCTAAACTAAAACTACCAATGGGTTCCCTGTTTTCCTTTGTGAACAATTCAAAGGTCCCTCTCTATCTCCCCACACATCCACCAACCACTGGAACACATCTCCAAAGTTCTGCTGGGCCAGCTCAGCTTCCCCTCAGAAGAAGTGCTGCCACCTGCCAGATGAAGGAGCCTTTTGAGAGGCAGCTGGCATCGTGATTGGACTGTACTTTGGTCTGTTCCAATCCAGCTTCAGCTCCAGAGACGGCAGGCGGGACGAGTCAACGGAGGCCGGATGGACGAAGGCATGCAGCTGAGTACAATCCAGAAAACAACAGAGGAGGAGTGCAGCAGCCCAGAGCCAGAACAACCAGAGTAGCATCGTATGTCTCTTAGAAAACATCATAGTATAGCCTTTGGGATGAAAGAACACCATCATATACATCGTATATTGTACAAATAACAAGTCAAAGGAAAGAGACATACATTGTAGAATTGTAGTAATTGTGGGCTGACTGATTTACTGATTAGCAGTATTTTATTTTTTACTGATTTATGGTAATAAATACATTTAAAAATGGTGCTACTTTGGCTCTGAACCTTAATCTACCTGTGGTCGCTCTGTCTTCTGGAGTGATTTGATTAGTTATACGTCACAAATAAAACTCCTCCAACTTAACATCTGTAAACAAAACAAAAGCGTATCAACAAAGTTTTCTGTTAGAGTTTGTGTTCTTCTAAGTTGAACTCCAAGATTTTAAATACTTTCATTTACTGCAAATGAATATCTACTTCAAATGTCTCACTAATAATCATTATCAGCCTTAAAAACCCACAAAACACCCCTCTATACTGGACCACACTTAGTACAGTCCGGTTCCCCCTTCTATAAATCTGCTTGGAATCGTCCACTTCCTGTTTGTCAAAGTGGCCTTCTACCTGGACAGGTTTTGTTGGAGCTCATGCAACAAACATTTTGGGTAACTGCACTTTAATATGGATGGATGACACTGAATTAGAGTCTGTTTTAATGAGACTGAGTTAAGATGTGTAGCTCTGTCATTAAATAGGAAATTATTTCTCAGAATTCACAGAGAATAGTCTGAAATGTTTGCTAGCTTAGCGTCCCACATGTTCTTTGGCTCAGCTAAAGCTAACTCTCTCCAACTTGTGGATCTCTTGAGTTGCTTGTTGTTAAAATATCTTGCTAGAGGTGCTGAAGCTCAGAAAGTCTGAGATGTTTGTTCAAAATAAGCTCATTCTCAAGTCTGATCTGAACTGTCCTCTTTTGTTTGAACTTTCCCTAAACTTAGGAGTTAATGACAGAGCAGCACATTCAGACTGAGTCTCATTTATGTAGAGATTAAACTTCAGTGTCATTCATTGATGTTAAAGTGCAGTTTTTCAAATGTTTGTTGCACATGCTCCTGACCAAACCAGTTCAGGTGGAAGACGATGTGAAGAGAAAGCTCCAGAGGATGAATATCACACATTTACGTTGGAAATAAATGTCCTTTCATTAGACATTGTCATGCAAAAGTTGGATTTCCCTTTAATGATGTTCAAATCTTTGTTGAGTGTTTTGTTGATGTTGGTTTCTAAATATTTTTTGACACTCGGCCCCAAAGATTCAAACCTTTTACGGCTCACAAGCTGCAACAATTCACACATTAGCAACTATCTTTCTGACTAAACGAAGATAAAAAGTGAAAAACTGCCTGATTCCTGCATCATGAATGTAAATCTTTTTGGTTTTTATGACAAAACTGAATATATTTAGGTTTGACATTTTATAAACCAAAACAAGAAATGAATTACTAGAGAAAACAATCAACAGATTAATGGACAAAGAAAATGTGTTTTCCAACATATATGGCTGAATTACTCCAACATTACAAGATACATACAATTTGAATTCAATTTTATTTATGTAACATCAATTACAGGTCAAATTGTCTCAAGACGCTTTATTTTTATATTTTTAGCCATATTTAAAATATGACAAAGTAAGAAATTTAAACCTCTTGACTAATCCAATTTATTATTTGGTTTTTAAGAGACTAATGGACAATTAAAATCACTTTCTCCACTAAAACTAATAAACATGAGGTCAAATAGAAGGAACAGTTTTAAATACTGCAGTCCCACGATGACAAGAATAAAGTTTGTCAACAAAAACTAAATCTGCTGGTGGATTCCATTAAAATCCTAATAAATGATAATAAAGTGTGATACTAAAGGTTTGTGGTGCTAAAAATCTCAACGATATCAAGGTGAACATCTGGATGGAGACTGATAAAAGTTGACCTTCCTACATTTCTCTGGAGCGACTCCATGGATTTTATGGATGGTGGTTAAAGACCTGCTCTTCTAGTGGTCTTCCTTCTAGTCGCTGTCAAAAGTCAGTCCATCCTGGCCGACTTCAACACCTCTTTATGACAAGTTGTTCTGCCTCCGACCTCGTGGAAACTCGAGAAACTCGGGAAACCCGTGGAGACTCAGATTTTCGAAAAACTCGTCGGGCGGGGGAAGGTGTGGTGGGTGGTGGGGGGAGGTGGGGGAGTAGAGGGGGGAGGCCGCCACCCACCTCCCCGCCTACTCTCCGCCCTGACTCCACCCAGACTCCGCCTTGGCTCCACCCATGTGGTCACTTTAGGAAGTACGATGCCAAAGGGACGACGAATTTATTTCTTTTTATCTGATCTGTAGCTCAGTGAGTTAAGGATTTGCCTGTGGAGCTGCAGGTCGCTGGTTCAAGACCAGACACTTCTTAAATTTCTTGAAAATCCTGACAAAGACGAACAAAGAAAAAGGCCGGTGGCGGGTCTCGAACCTGCGACCTTCCAGTTGGTAGTCTGTCTTCTTTTCCCCTGAGCTACTCGCTCAGATACTAATTCTTCTTTTTTTTGCGCATTTATCATCTATTTTTTGTCGTTTTCGACTTTTTTTTTAACTCGAGTCTCGTCTCGACCGTTTTTCTCAGGAGGTTGGACTTCAGCCTATGTGCTGGAGGGTGGAACCCTCAGTTCCAAGACTTTCCAAAGCCTCCACACCTCCCGAGTCCTCAGGACCTGAGCATTCAGACAGTCTGAGGGCTGAAATTTTCTAAGTTCCTGAGTACTTCTCTGTTAGTTTGAACCTTCAGACACTCTGAGGGCTGAAATTTTCCAAGTTCCTGAGTACTTCTCTGTTAGTTTGAACCTTCAGACACTCTGAGGGCTGAAATTTTCTAAGTCCCACAGTAGTTCTCTGTTAGTTTGAACCTTCAGACAGTCTGAGGACTGAAGTTTTAAAAGTTTCTCAGTACTTCTCTGTTAGTTTGAACTTTCTGGTAACAGAAGCCTTAAAACTTGTGACCATGAGTCTTGATTTCACATTTAGATCATCCATCTGAGTTCTTCTCAGACCTTCATCTGTGGGTTTTTTAGAAATCCTCAACAAACTTTGATTCTCTTCACTGAGCAGTAAAGTTTGTGGAGATCAGAAGGTAACATTAGTTTGATCAATGCCTTCAACTACTAGTAGACTTTATCTGGAAAGCAGTTTTCTGAAATGAGTTCTTAGTAAATCTGTCCACAATCAAACCAAGAACATAGAAAGAGGAAATGTTTGAAGAAACAACTTGATGTTTTCATTTCAGACTAGAAAACACTTTCAGACCTTTATCTGTTTTTGCTCTTTTTGATCATTTTATTGTCTCTTCTGTTTAATTTGATCTTCTAAAGTCTAACTGGTGTCTTTTCAAATGTTTTGTCTTTCGTTTGATTCTTCTTAAATGTTTAGTTTTGCTCTTTTCTCACATTTTATTTCTTTTCTAATGTCTGATTTGATTTCTAAATGTTTTGTCTTTTTAATGTTTAATTGTTGCATTTTCAAACGTTTTATCGACTTTTGTAAGTTTTATGATTAAAAAGTTTTCCTGTTCTTTCCCAATGTTTAATTTTTGGATTAAATATTTGTTAAGATTTTACTTTTTAAAGGTTTTATCATCTTTTAATGTTTAATTTTCTTATTAAATGCTTCATTGTATTTTTATTGTTTAATTTCCTCTTTAATGTTTTAATGTTCTTTTCTAAGATTTAATTTTCAAATTCAGTGTTTAATTTTTGAATTAAATGTTTTGTCTTTTTTAATGTTTAATATTCTGTTTAATTGTATTTTTTTTACGGTTCAATTACCTAAAATATTTTGTCTTTAATGGTTAATATTCTAATTGTTATTAATTTATTTATTTTTGTAATTAAATGCTGTGTATTTTGTAATGTTTAATTATCTAATTAAATATTTTATCTTTAATGCTAGTATTCTTAATTAACTGGATTTTTTAATGTTAAATTATTTATTTAGTGTTTAATTTAATTAGTTTTATCATATTAAATGCTTTCTTTGTTTTATTATATTTAATTGCTTTCTTCATGTAGTTTATTTTTTTAATCTTATTTTTTCTGTCAAGATTTAACCCCAACCTTAAAAATGAAACAAAATCTTAAATCACAATGAAAATACTTCTGTTGTCACAATCATGAGTTAGTCAGTTATTCAGTTTATCAAATAAACTTTATTTGTCTCAAACCTTTCACACAGATGATAAAACTACACAAGCAAAGAGAGAAAAACTATGCTAAAACTATGATTAAACTCAAAAACATCCTTAAAATTTTTTTATTTATATATATATATATATATATATATATATATATATATATATATATATATATATATATATATATAAAAAATAAAAATTTAGCATCATGATAAACTGTGTTGTGTCCAGGGGATGGAGGGAGTTTATTGAAGTCTTCTTGGGCTCACATGGGAAATCATTTAAAATATAAACTTGATATTCAGTCTAAGGAAACTGGAAACTGCAGAGCGACAGAAGAACCAACAATATCTCCTGTTTTCTCCTTTAATGAGTCGACTCTTCTTGTGCTTTTAGACCAAAGAACTACAGACTCTTCACAACCTGCTCAAACTCTTGGTACAGGACCTCACCACATGGGTCAAGAAAGTTTCCGTCTCATTTCTACTCTGAAGCTCACTTTCTCCTGCTCAAACTGCTGACAAATGTTTCTGCTGCTCTAAAGTCTGATCTCCAGAACTTCCTAAAAACTCTCAAAGTCTCTTCTGCTGCAGGTTGCTTTGTAGAACTGTTGCAGAAAACCTCACTAAACCACACGGAGGGGCCTCAAGATAGTCGTCCAAATGAAACCATACAAAAACCAAACTAGTACAACCCAAATGCTAAAGTCTCCTGCAGCCTACCAGAGAACCTCTGAGAACAGAGAATCAGGACAGGAACTCTTACCTTCTGGACAACCAACGTTGGTTCTCAAACAAGAATACAGAATGTGTCTGACCAAAAACCTCTGAAGACTCACTACAGCCAAGATAAAGACACAACTCAGCTGCATCAAATCCACTAATCACTGCACACATTAGCACCATGTGCTAACTGTGGCTAAAGAACCACATTTACCAAGACAACTATCCAGTACAAAGCCCTAAAAAACACCAAGAAACACATTAAAGATGATTTTACTGCTGGAAGCTGCAAGCCAACACCTAAAGAACAAACTAAAGCAATGGAACCAAACCCAGTTCACTGGTGAAGAGAAGCAGAGGAAATGTTTGTCTGCAGCTAAATAAAGCAGGAAGACACTGAGCTGCTCAGGTGTTCCTGATAACACCAAGCAGCCACCTGGACAGCCAATAGGAACACAGCTTCCTGGAAGTCCAGAGGGCTGGCTTAGTCAAGGAAATTTAGTTTAAAGTTGAAGCAGAAAGTTAACAAAGAAAGTTGAAAACCACCTTCTGATCCCTGAAATCTCTGAGTTTTCACACAAAGAACACCTGAACATGTCAAACTGGTTCCATAGTAGAACCATCATTGTAATCTGGGTAATAATCCGGGTTCCTCATTCCTCATCACAGAACAAACCAACCAGTTCGATTCAGTAACAGACCCATAAACATTTCATTCCTGAAAGTTTAAAGCAATAAACTGCATGTCTTACCATCAGCAGGAGGAAAATCTCACGTTCTTCCAAAGGTCTCCACAACAAACAGCTGAACAGGGACGGCAGGTCAAAGATGTTTTTTTCCAGAAAGAATAAAGCTTTACAGTTAGTCCTCGTACCAACATGTACCTCAGATCTACCGCTGCCAGGTCTGTGGGATCGTCTTTGAGGGTAGAAGTCCAAACCTGTTGCATCCAGTTTTCACTTCCTGGAATAATTAGATGACATTCCCAACAAGCACAAAGACAGAAACACATCTAAAACGTCAAATGCAGTTTGTAACACGATGCATTTACCTCATCTCCATGAACATGTTGACCTTTAGCTTCTGTGTTTCTTTGGACTGTGGCGTCAAATATCTGAATAGAACCGATGCAAAATGACAAAGATTTCTGTAGTTCAGTTTGGACTAAACAAATAACAGCAGCATAAATCTCAAACATCATTTTGAGGAGTCTGGATTGAGGTTTCTCACTTGATAATGATCAAAACATGAAATTTAGGTTGGTTTAAAGGAATATTCCACCTTAAATCTTTGAATGTTGACCTAAAAGGTTGGTTTCAGGAAGTATTCCACCTACAAAGTCCTCACACATCCACCTTAAAGGAACATTCCACCAAAAATCCTTGGACATGCACCTAAAATGTTGGTTTAACCGAGTATTCCATCCAAAATCCTCAAAGAGACCTGAGGGGCTGGTTAAAAGGAATATTCCACCTAAAACCTCAAATATAGACCCCAAAGGGTGGTTTAGAAAAAATCCTTCAATGTAGACCAAAAAAGTTAGTATGGAGGAATATTCCACCTGAAATGTAGACCTGAGAAGTTGGTTTGGAAGAATATACCATCCTAAACATCCTTGAATGTAGACTAAAAGACGGTTTGGAAGAAAATTCCACCTAAAATCCTCCAATGTAGACCTAAAAGGTGAGTTTAATGGTATATTCCACCTAAAATTCACTACTGTAGACCTTGGAGGTTGGTCTGATGGTATAGTCCACCGAACATCCTGGAACATAAACTTAAAAAGTTCATTCAAAGAAATATTCCACCTAAAATCCTTCAATGTAGACCAAAAAAATCTTGGTGTAAAGGAGAATTTCACCTTAAATGTAGACCTAAAGGATGGTTTGGAGTAATATTCCACACTAACATCTTCCAATGTAGGCCTAAAGGGTTGATCTGATGGTATATTCTACCCAACATCCTGGAACATTTACCTAAAAGGTTGGTTTAATGGTATATTCCCAGAAGAACCCTTGAACATTGGGCTTAATGATATATTCCACCCAAAATACTTGTACATTTACCAAGAAGTCAGTGTAAAGGAAATGTAGACCTAAAAGGATTGTTTAAAGGAATATTTAAACGATTATTTTCATTATTTAATAATCTGTTATCAGTCAGAACCCTGGCAAACTTATTTTCATCAGTTTTTTTAGTGGAAGTCACAAATAAAGGAGCTCTTGGTTTTTCCTGGTGTTACTGAGTCCAAAGCTGCTGTTTCAACACAGAACGTTCACATGCATCCACAAACCTCTCAGCATTCAAACACCCACAGACAGGTGGCCAGCTGGGCCGAGGCTTGGCGGTGTCCTCAGACCCACGAGTCGGGGAGTTGCTGAACTTGTTGGTCCGGTTTGAAGGCCTCTGTGTGGTCCAGTAGAAGTCCACGTAGTCGGTGTTGGCTTTGAACCGCAGCGACTGGCCGCCATCAGGTGGACCAGCTCGTCCTCGTAGGACTCCTCCTGTAGCCTTGAGGGGACCACAGGAACATTCAGTAGCTGTTGGAGTTCTTCCTGTCAGGCTCCTGGTAGAACGGCTCTGAAGAATCTTGTACTTGTCTTATCTGGAACAATCTAACAGCCTAAACTGTTAACAGCGGTGTAAAGAAGCAAACACACAGGCATAGATTAGGACTCAAACTAGATTTATTTTAGAAAACAAATCAACTTAGAGGCATTTGTTCACACATGTGGCTGAATAGGAGGCCGTCCAATCAGATTGGAGGTCTTCACTCTGTAGGTTGTTTGTTTGGTGAGACTCTTGGACCTCCATCAGCTGATGTGGATGTTTGATGATCTTCCTCTCTAGTGCCAGATGATTCATCCATGAATTCAGCAGCTACAGACTGAAATGAAGCTCATGCTGCCGTTATTGAATTCCTGTTCCAGATCAAATGTTCAGAGGTCACCTTGAATGCAGCCGTCTGCTGTCTGATAGTTTTTCTCATTGTAGTCTTCAATAAAGTCTTTTTCCTCATGTCAGGATGTGGTGAGACTCTTTCTCAGTCGCTGCAGACGTCCCTCATTGTGCATCTCCAGAGAAGAAACTGAAAAACTGCTCACTGCTTCAGCATCACAAACGCTCTCCAGCATTGAGAGTGTTTTAGGAATTCATTCATTGTTTTGTGAACTTTGAAGGAGCAGAAACTTTACAGCTGCCAAAGATATGAGCTCCAATTCTGGATGTTTAAGGAAATGAAGTTCATCAAATGAACACTTGATTTTTGCTGATAACTCTCATTAAGATACTGAAGAAATCTAACATAAAAACCTGTAAACTCTCAGGCAGCTTTTGTTAAAGTTTGTCTATAATTCTATCATCATGTTCTGGAACCAGGACTCTGCAGAAGTTCCTTCAATCAGATACTTGTCTGTTTCTATTTAAGGCCTCAGGTTTGAATGTACAGCAGAGGATTACAAAGGAGTGATTTTAACATAAAAATCAACCAAAATCCAGCGAAATTTGCTGGATTTTGGTTGATTTTTATGTGAATGTTCTTAAAGAAAATATTAGAAGTTTTACTTATATATATGGAATCACTTTAGATATTTCTGGGATTTTTTTTGGAAGATTTTTACTCATTTTTTGAAAATATTTACAAGAATTTTCTTGCCAAATTTGGAGGATTTTTTTTTTTAAAATAAACCTTTTAAGGGAAACTTTTAAGGAATTATTGCAATTTTCTTCCTGAAGGTTTTGCAAATTTTCAGAAATTTGGGGAATTTTTTGCAGAATTTTTGGATTTTTTTCAGACAATGAAACAATATTTTTTGGTGCCCGTAAATGAGGACAACAGGAGGGTTAGCAGGTTGAGATATGACGAATCAAAGCAGCGCTGTGTAAAAGTGCTGCTCAGAGATCCACCTTTTCGCTCTAATGACTCACCAACTTAAAATTTTAAAGCCATTATACTGAAAAGCCTGTGTTGTTGTGCCTTTTAAATGCAACCCGTTCATTTATTCATTTATACGCTGCTTTGTTTTGTTAACTATTCATTGCTTTTTTGTCATTTACTATTTAGCACACATTCGGAAAAAGCGAATGACCGATGTAGGTTATGATCAGTGGCAACAACTGATGTTGAAAATGGGGAAGCGAATGCAAAATCACGTCAGGCCATAATCACACAGCTTCCATAGAGATTCTGTGATGTTTCTCTGCTATAGTCGGTGAACCCGGTCCACCTGGTGCCCACCTAGCATCGCAGGTGAGCCGTCTGACCCCAATGTGAGATCCTTGCCTTTCATCAAAATGTGAACAATGTCTTAACTTCCACTGCATGGACAAAAATAGCCGGGAAAATACAGAGTGCATCGCCAGAGTGGAGCTCTGCCAGGTGTGCTGCACCGTACAGCCGCTGTGCCTCGCTATGATAACCCTTATCAGCCTAAAGAGGCTCCAGCTAGTGGCTCCAAAATAGCTCCGACAACATGGCACATCAAATATAGAATAATGTGCCTATAAAAAACCATTCACCCCCTTGGAAGCTTTCCCCTTTTATGGCATTTCAGCATTGAGTCACAGTGAATTTAATTTAAAAGCAAGAACAGTCTTTAAAAGAAGTTTTTAAAAAGTGATGCCAGTTATTTAAAAACATAAAGTGATCTCACTTTATGCTTTAAAGTGACTCATCTAATTCCACACAGGTACAACCAAGTCTCTCAGGTAGTGGATTAGAGATTGTCTAAATGCTCTGAATATGTTTCAGTCTTTACAGGGTGAAGACAGTTGTACCTGAAAGGTCTGGTCACTGGTGACTCAGTACTCCTGGCTATAACTACACCATGACGACTAAATAACATCCAAGCAACTTTGTTAAATGATTAAAGAAAAACACAAGTTAGCGGATGGATGCATGGAGACTTCCAAGTGACTGGAATATCCTCTGGAATACAGTTAAATCCATCACAGGGGAAGAGAAGGGATGTGGCTCATATGTAAATCTGTCTTGACTTCAGAACTGATAGAGGCCACCAAGACACCCATGACTCCTCTAAAGAAGTTACAAGCTTCAGCAGCTGAGATGGTAGAGACTACAGCAACAGTGGAATATTCTTCACCGGTTAGAACTTTATGGGAGAGTGACAAAGAGAAAGTCACGGTTGAAAAGATTCATATTAAATCTCGCATAGAGTTCACCAGAAAGCATGTGGGAAACTCTGAAGTCAAATGGAAAAAAGTTCTTTAGTCTGATGAGACCAAAATAGAGGTTTATGGCCATCAGACTAGACACTATGTTTGGTGAACACCAAACACATCATCCCACTGTGAAGCATGGCGGTGGCAGCATCATGACATGGGGATGCTTTTTGACAGCAGGCCCTGGAAAGCTTGTAAAGGTAGAAGACAAAATTAATTCAACAGTATATAGAGAAAACATGGAGGACAACCTGACGCAGTCTGCAAGAGAAGTGAGACCTTGTGGAAGATTTGTTTTCCAGCAAGACAAAGACCTTGACAAACAGCCAAAGCTACATGGAAGTGGTTTAAAGATGACAAGGAGTCAGTCCAGTAACATATTTGTGGGGCTTTACATGTAACCTGACAGAGCCTAAACAGTTTTTCTAATTAGAATGGGGTAAAATCCAGATGTTTAAGGCTTAAATGCTGTAATTGTGGCTAAAGGTGACTCTACCTATAACTGACTCGAAGGGGATTCAAACTTATGCAATGACTTGTAGATTTCATGTTTTTCAATTGAAATCTGTTTTCGCTTTGACTTGAAATGTTGAAAGCAATAAAAGAAAGGAAAAATTCCAAGGGAATGAAGACCAAAATCTATTCAAAGATCACTTACAATTCCTTACGTCCCTCTTGTATGCCCATTTGTTTTGATTTTAGATGTCCAGGTTTTGAGATATGCAGATTTCTACCTCAACTTCAATATGATAGAACTAAATGGCATTCAGTTTCTGCTGTTTAATGCACTGAATAATAATAGATTTTGAAAAAAAAGAGGTAACAAAATATCATTTTTGGGGGGATTTTTGGTGAACTGACCGTACCCTTCCCCCAAAGTTTAGATTGTACAAGCTGCAGTAAATGGACAAAGGTGTCAGTGGGAGGTTTAAAAGTGGATGGAAAGCAAATGGAGTGCAGTTTTACATAATGGACTAACATATATGCTGTGCCTCAAGGCTAAGTTTCACACAAGAGCTGTCCAAGTAAAGAAAATCAATTTCAAACTGGAAGGTAGCGATAGCACTTGACCCTGCATTCAGTGAGCTTACAGCCCCATACAGAGTGGAATGAGACGAGGTGCCGAGGAAGACGGAGGTCAGAGGAACTCTTGTACATCTTCCTGTATGAAGGCTAGAAATGAAGAAGGGAGATGACCCGTTCCTAAAGAAATAACACTTACAGCAACAACATGTGCTTTAATTGCAGGCATATTTGGGGGGTTTATTTTCATGGGACAGGTCACAGTTTTGAGTAACAGCCGGAGTCCATAATATCCTCACAGGAAAAACAACAGCAAGGAGTAAAGTATGAGTCTGGTCTCTCCAGAGTAATGTTGGAAATAGCCTGACCTCTCACAGAGGAGGGTCAGGTTAGATGGAAGAAGAAGATTCTGTCATCGGATTTATTTATTTTTGTATTCAGAATCCTACTGATGATCAACGGGCCCGAAGTGCTGCTCAGATGTTCTGTGATCCTCTTTAAAGAGAATCAAACGTCTTCTCGGCTGAGATTTTCACAGAGATTCTAGACAAAAAAAAAAAAAAAGAAGACTTCTGAGGAAACAAAATAAAAACCAGATAAATCAACCAACACCTTGTGGAGTCACTCGGCGGTGCTGGGAAGGAGGGAGGGCTATAATTGCAGTTGTTTCATGTTTGTACCTGTTGTGTCAGCCCCCTCCGTCGGCCCTTCATCCTCGGCCTGTCTGTTCTGTGACCAGAGGACGGGAGTGGGCAACAATACTGCCAGCTGCGGCCACAAGCTGTGAGCAAAAGCCATTCATTTAAAAGGAGTTTTTGTTCAGCTTAAGAAGTGAAGTGGGAAGTTATTTCTTTGAAGAAGCCCCCTTCTGAAGATTTGCTGATCAAAAACCGAAGGTTCTGTAATTTGCCGGAACTCCTGGTGCATTTCTGAGAAGAGGTCCAGTGCAATAAGAGAATACCAAAACAGGAGAGAAAATGGGCAGTCGCTCGCTCTTTCTGGGAAAGTATGCGGAAAGACAGAAGATTTACATACATGAATGTGACAGAATGTGGACTGCACAGGGACTAACTGGCCAACTACTCAAATAATGTTCTAATTTCCACAGAAATAAACACTTAATACACTAAATATCGACTTACTGACGACTCCTGTTGGGAAACACTGAGAAAGAGTTAAAATGTAGTATAAGAAGCTACAGTTTCTTTTTATTGTTGTATACAATGTCAATTCCTGCATTAAATACGAAACAGAAAAGTGAAAACAGCGTAAAATAAAGGGACTTTAACCTAAATACAGACAGGAAAACATGAAGAATCTTTTGGAAATCTAGTCTTCAAAACTGCACCAATATCAAACAGAATCCAGCTCTGCAATGGTTTACACTTGTAAATACCTTTGCCTTTTCATGGATCTACACCCTTTCAATTGCACTGACTAAATGTATATTTTGCAGTGTAACATAAAGCTACTATCTGTATATGTATGTTAATTTCACCGAAATATCTTTATGTAATATGCATAATAAATGACATTATATCTGAACTACATTAATAAAATAACAGGCCAAGTTTAAATTGAATGAAATAAAGGTGTGGTAGCTCCTAACAAATGTGTAATAATGATAATAATAATAACAGACATGTATTTTTACAAGACTTCTTAAAGAGTCACAAAGAAATAGAAGAAAAATTAATAAATATAAGTCAAAATGAAATCTAAATCATAAACAGATTTACCAACGAAACAACGGCATGTAATGAAAAGAGGCCCAGATATTTTATTTATATCTGGCATTAAACATAAAATGCTCTCATTGCTGTTTTGCACTTTGAGGAAGATATCTAACTTTAGCATTTCAGTTTCTGCAGTGTTTGCCTTCAGTATTAGTCTGCAGCATCAATCAGAGAAAAAAAACATTAAAAAACTGATGATTTTATGCAAAAGTTACTGAGGAATTTCGTCACCAAGTGCCCTAAACTTATTATTACAGTTCTTGTTTTTCATCTCCCATTTGCAGTTTCTTGAATCTCATCAAAAAAGCAAAGCTACATTAGTTCCAAGTAATTTCTGTTTCTATGAATGCACAGAAAACAATCACCTAGAATATTTTTCTCACACAATACACCACATATTAATAAATATAAATAAAGAAAAATAGAAAGCAGCACTCTTTATTTTATTTTTTGTCACATTTTCCTACATTATAAAATGATAATGCCCTATGCATGATTTTTTTTTGTGGCACTAGTTTTAGTTTTTTTTTAAATAGTTTATTTGCATTTGAGACAATTAATAAATCAAACAAGCTCATGTTGCTCTAAATTCTCACAAAATGGTCCATGCAAAATATTCTGGTGCACAATGAAGAGAGATTCTCCTTGAGTTAGGGATCAGACAACTGGATTAAACAAAAAAAAGATGACTTTTTGAAACTACAGGAAGAAAAGGAGGGAAAAGGGGACAGAAACAGTGTGTAAGAACAAAAAAAAAAATTCTTGGCATGGTGGCTGTAGCAAGACGTACGAGTGTGTGTGCTGTGATGTAACCCTGATGTGATTTAAAGGTTGGGAAGCAGAGATGAAGCAGAGTGTTCTGGATAGGAATGCATGCTTGGCTGAGTCTGTGCTGAGGCAAAAGCAAAAAGGGATGAGACAGGAGCAGGCTGGAAATAAGGGGGCTGAAACGTGGCTCTGCACGAAAAAATAAATATTCCTTAACAATCTGAGGACAGAAATAAAAAACTTTAAAAAACCAAAGAGAGGAGAAAGAGAATCTGCTGTGCAAACACCTGCTTCAGTGTATTTGAAACCAAAGTGCAGCTCAGAGTTTGGTTCGTTCAGGCGGCGCTCTAATCTTCCCAACAAAGCTGACTTTGATGCCTTCTGTTTCACCAAATCACTTCAGCTCCAGTGAATGCATTTGACTGTTTACACCAGTTTACAGGCTTCAGATGAGGGAAACGATTCCCTCAAACGATACGCTGCTGTATTCAGGAATATCACTGATACTTATTGAGAGTGTGGGCTGAAGAAGGAAACAGCGTCAGTCACTGAATGCTGGAATCATCCTGACAGACTGAGAAGGATTCACTGTTTCTCTGCATTGTCAGAAACAAATGGGAATTAATTTACATAAACTTACTGTTTGTGAACTTTTGCCTGTGAAATTTCCTGCTTTTCTTTTTGAAATTACATTTGCAGCTGCATTGATATTTTCATCTTTAAAATGCTGCAGGAAAGTTGCATGATATTGAGACACCTTGACATTAAATCTAATGATAAATGTTAATAAAAACATGTAAATCTGAGTCACAGATGAAGCTTGAAATGCTGAGTTTCTTCGTTATTTATCAGTTTTTGTGCTAACTGTATGGGAGATCCCTCTAACCACATGTTGAGTCTGGAGTTGTCACATATATATTCATTCTAAATGAAGTCTGTGAGGAAATATTGTTGCATCTAAAACCTTATTTTTTTCTTGCATTCATTGTGGAGGTTATTTATGAGCTCATTTATAGAATGCAGAAGTGTACATGAGATATTTTAGCTGCTCATTTTTCTTCAATTTAGCATCATCATGTTACCATATCACTGCATTTAACCCGAGAAACACAGTAAATGATTGCCAATTTAATATGATTTACAGATAAATGTGTTAGAAGGCAGGTCTCTGTTTGATTGACAGGTGTCTCCGCCTACCATCCTCACGTTTATTGGATTTCCCTTCGCTCCTCCCACCACATCTCCTTTTATTTGGTCCCTACAGAAACCTACAGCTTATTTATGCGTCCGGACCTTTTCCAATCTGCAGTCATCTCCAGCGTGTGTTGGGCCTGACAGTGGATTAATGCTGGAAACACGGCGCACATGGAAACTCTGACAGTGACAAAAGGCAGACAAAAAACTACATTAATGCTGCAGCCACTTTACTAATTAACTCATTACCACACGTTGACTAATGTCCCTTCTAAACAACAGATAGGTAGGAGTGTACCAAACAGCTTAACACCAGGCACGTGCACACGTGTGTGTGTGTGCGTGCGTGCGTGCGTGTGTGTGTGTGCGTGTGTGTGTTCAGACAGGTAGTAGCCATGAGGCTGGACTGTGTGCTTCAGTTATCTGTGTGGAGGATCAAACCCAGGCCACAGAGAACCACACTGGACCATTGTTGTAGTCTTATTTTGGGGGGGAGGGCAGCTCTGGTCAAAAGGACCCTAATCTGGTGAGTGGAAAGTTGAGGGGGTGAGAGTGTTCCAGCAGGGAAGGGATGTTGGAGGAGAAAATCTGAATCAGAGCACCGGTGCACATTTAAACTACCGTTCAAATGTCTGGGGTCACTTAAAAATGTCCTTATTATCGAAAGAAAATCTTTTTTTTTCAATGAAGACATTAAATGAGTGATAAATCCAGCGTAGACATTGTTAATGTGGTAAATGACTATTGTAGCTGGAAACAGCTGATTTTTAATGGAATATCTCCATAGGGGTACAGAGGAACATTTCCAGCAACCATCACTCCTGTGTTCTAATGCTACATTGTGTTAGCTAATGGTGTTGACAGACTCATTGATGATTAGAAAACCCTTGTGCAGTTATGTTAGCACATGGATAAAAGTGGGAGTTTTCATGGAAAACATGAAATTGCCTGGATGACCCCAAACTTTTGAATGGTAGTGTAGGTCAACTTTAACTAATATAGAGCAACTTTAACTATTGTAGAGCAACTTTAACTATTATAGAGCAACTCCTAAATTCAAAAAAATGTACAGATATTTTATCAGCATTCTGGTGAAATAGCATCCTTAAAAATAATAATTAAAAAGAAATATTAAAAATGTTTCTTAAGAACATTCACCAAAAAAATGAACCAAAATCCAGTGAATTGCACTGGATTTTGGTTGATTTTTATGTGAATGTTCTTCAAGAAAATATTAGAAGTTTTACTGATATATATGGAATCACTTCAGATATTTTTAGTTTTTTTTTGGGAAGATTTTTACTTATTTTTTGAAAATATTTACTAGAATTTTCTTGCCAAATTTGGGGGATTTTTTAAAAATACAACTTTCAAGGGAAACTTTTAAGGACTAATTGGAATTTTCTTCCTGAAGGTTTTGCAAATTTTCAGAAATTTGGGGATTTTTTTGCTGAATTTTGGGATTTTTTTCAGACAAGGAAACAATATTTTTGGTGCCTGTAAATGAGGACAGCAGGAGGGTTAAGCCGTGATTCCATTTGATTTTTAGCACGTTTTTTTTTTTTTTTTGACACTCCACAAACGATTGGTTCAAGAAACGTATTTAAGTTTCAGTAAGTGCTTTTACAGTTTCTAGCTCTAGTAAACTGCCAGTTTGGCATTTTTTAAACTCATCGGTTGGATTTAGGGTTTAGAGGTTAATATTTAAGTGAATCTGGCCAGTTTTCAGGTCTCCTCATCACACATTAAACCCTCTTCCACTGTTTTCAGTCGTTCAGATCCACGGATCCAAAGCGACGCTCCCCTTCAAAGGTCTTCTGCTTCTTAAAGTTGGACTAAACCCCGCGGCTTTTTACACTATTCCATATTTCTGTAACCGTGAGAACTGGCTGATAATGTTCGACATGAAAATATAAGTCTGAATTCTGACATCTGTGCTTTTCAAAGAACATTCATAAACTGACTTTTTAAATGAACCTCTGGCCATGTTTCCAATATTCCTAATTAAGAGACATTTTAATCAACATTCAGCTGCTTTTCCACCTCCAGCATTTGGAGATTACTGGAGTTAGCCTGCCACCTGTTGGAAAAAATAAAATCACATCAGCTCAGTCAGGACTTTCCAGCATTTTTCCTTTATAGAAGCTCTGATTAGACACACAATCAACCAAAAACAGAAGGACTCTTGTTGACTTTTTTTAGCTATAAATTGAGGTGCTGTTGTTAAAATGCACATTCTACTACATCCTGAGATTAACTGGATAATGTCAAGTTATTTAAATTATGATGGCATTAAATTAATGTTAGTTTATTAAGCGAAGCAAGTATTTTAATGTCAGTTCTGTTGCAGATAAAAGCACACAGGTCCTGTGATTTAGTTGGAATAAAGAGTGTGAGCTCCTCTGAAGACTGAGAACTTGCTGCCCTCTCGTGGTAGAAATGCAGAACTGCATGATCCAGGTGTCAGTCTGCAGGTATTTACTGGATTTGTATTAAAGAAATAATTCAGACTTTTAGCTCCTGTGTAGATTCTATGCTGCTTTCAGTTTTATAAATGATTTTTTTGAAACTATCACAATCAGCTTCTTTAAAGTGAACAGAAGATGTGTGACCTTCATTCTTATGATCCATTTATAGATCATACAATTTTTAAACTATTACCCTCTTAAGACCTGAGCTTTGGTTTGGCTGCATTTTAGATTTCTTCTAGTTATTGGGATAAGGAATAACCAATAAATATAATAATCTGGTAATATCTAATATCTCATTACTATATTTATTGTATTTTATTATATATAAATTAATAATACATTTATATTGTTATTTTTATTATAATTATTGTTATTTTTACTATCATCATTATTATGAACAATATGCTCTTTTTGAAAAAAAAAAAAAAAGATGTCCACACATGATGCCAGGTCTTAGGAGGTTGAAAAAATTCATTTATTATTATTTTTAAATATTTTTAGAAAATTAACATTTTTTTCTTTAAAAATTTATTTGCAAACATTCTGACTCCACATTATCACATATTATCAGAATGAAGTTTTTGGCTGTATTTCGTATTCAGAGCAATTTCTTTTTATATGGGGAATTATTTTATTTCATCTACTTAGATAAAAGATATAACGTTTTTTTATTTTTATTTTTCTAACAGACTATTTTAAAGTCTATGCAGCTGCTTTGAAAACTATTAAAGCAAAAGAATGGTGAATTTCTGACCATAAAAGCAGTAATTTCCATCTTTTGATATTATGTTTTGTTGCTTTGCAGTGTTTTTTTTTTTTTAAATTTTGTTGAACACAAAAACAAAAAGAAAAAAATGTGTCAGAATGCAAAGTCAAGCTGTGTTTGTTTCTTTTCCTCTGTTAGTATTCAGTGTTTACACCAGACTGACAGAGTTTGACCTGAAGGGACAGCAGCTCTGGATCAATGACAGCGACTCGCTACTGGAAGTGGAGCTCAAGGCTCCCATTGGACTGAATATGAAGAAGCTGGCTGTTTTACATTTGGTGTTTCTCACTGCGAGACACAGAACCTTGGAGGGATATTTTCATCTTTTCTTTTTCCCCAAACCCTGAAAAAACTCCTGGAGCAGACAGAGATGTCTTTATTCTGAGTGAATCAAGCGGTGGATTCAAAGAGAAAAACGCAAGGCTTCTCCTGCGTCATTACAGCATTTTTGAGGTATCTGAACAAAGAACTGCGGCTCACCCGATGTCCTTCAGAGATGAACTTCAGGAGGCGTGACATGGGTAGAAAAAAGCTTCCACAAAAACACAACCTGGAGCCTTCTCAAGCTTGTTCATTTTTTCTATTTTTCAAGACGAAACAAACAAGAGAAATGTCATCCGTTGTATATTTTCACACTATATTTCAGCAGAAACAGTGAAGTTTTCTTACGATTCTTCTCCCTTTTTTCCTTTATTACATTTCAGAGCTCCGTGAGAAAAAACAAACAGGTTTCTTTTGAAGCAGAATTTGAGAAACAGGACAAGTTACACAACACAGGAAAAAATACAGATCATGAAGTCTTCATTATTTTCTCCACAGAAACATCATATCCATCTGGAATATATTTCCGCATGCTTGCTCCAGACAAATTGAACTATTTCAGATATTTTAGAGAATATGGGACCTGAGCAAAGAGTCGATGGACTTTGATGTCATGTGATGCGAGCTTTTATTCTTTTAAATCCTGTTTATTACAACTTGGGTCTTATTTTAGCATCTTTTATACGACTTCAAACCTACTTAAGTTCATGCATTTAAGCATTTCCAATCTCCAGACATAAATCATCTGTGTATAACTTATATCATAATAACAGAAATGATGCTTAAATCCACATATATACGATCCAAATTGTAATAAAGCATCATTTAACAAGGAAAGTGTGAAGAACCGAATATATATCTATGTACAGGAAACACACTGAAACGTCCACTCAGAGCATGAGACAGTTGAAACAAAGCTTTGCTAATTTTACAACCATGAAAAAGTGTTAAAAAGAAAAAACCGTCAGGACGATGGAGGTGTGAAACTTTTAATGCAGACACTGAGAGGAATGGAACCAGTTTTCTTATTCAAAGGCACTGTGTCTTTCCAGTTCGCTGCTGTCAGACTTCTTCTGTACGTTGGAAAGTTTCCGTCACAAACTACCGGCTACGTCTCTCCACAATCAAACTATCCGCTCGACTCTATGACAAAAGGACACAATGGATTCACACGTTCACAGTGTACTACAGCTTGCAGTCTAAAGAAGGAGGAACACTGTACAAACAAGAAAAGATTTTTTTTTGTTACCTTTCAGATCCATAGCAGAGCTCTATGGCATGAGAAAAACTTTTTTTATTTTTTCACATGAAAACAGACCGTTAGACCTCACAGACAGCTTTACTTCCTGCTTAAAAGAGGCCAGATTTATTCATTTGGATTTGATTTAGAAATAAAGAGAGAGAACGAGTGAGAGGCGATGCTCGGTAACGGCTTCATTTACAGACAGCTTTAAAATAATCAGCACGTTTTTCCAAAGGAATCCTCAGGACCTGCGACAGTTTGAGCTTCTTTTAGAAGTTTAGACCAGGGGAGTCAAACATGTGGTCCACGGGCCAAAAGCGGTCCTCCAGAGGGTCCAATCCGGCCCTCAAAGTGTAAAAATTCCAGAGAAGACATTAACTGCAGATTGTAAATTAGTAAAACTATAAATTTAAAATCATTTCTAGACCATGACAAGTTGTTTGGGTCAGAAAGTAAAATACTAGATTCTTCATTGTGCTGTTGTTTTGTGTCTCATTTTTTGTAATATTTTGTCGTTTTTGTTTTTTGTCTTTTTCTGACTTTTGTTGTGTTTCCTTTTTGTTTCGCTTGTGTTTTTTGTCATATTTTTTGGTCTCGTTTGTGAAATTTGTCCGTTTTTTTAGATGCTTTGTAACATTTTTGTCTATTTTTTTGTCTCTTGTGTTTTGTTTCGTGTCGTTTGTCTCATGTTTTGTCATTTTGCGTCTCATTTTTGTAATATTTTGTCTTGGTTTTGTTGTTTTTTGTCTTTCTTGTCTGACTTTTGTTGCTGTGATCATAAAGTAAAATCCTCTCTGGTTCAGTTCCAGGTGACTAAATGTTGTGTTCCTTTGTAGACAATCTGTGATCTGGAAGTTGTAATGTGGAAATGATAAACTGAGGCTGTGTTGATGAAATTGAATTTATGTTCAGGTTGGTCATGTTTTGCAAAAAGATAATTCCTTAAATGTGAACATTTTCAGAATGAACATTTTTGCACTAAAACAAAGGAACCATTAGGAGTTGTGGTTATTTACAGGTTATTATGCTGTGGTTTTACTGGTCCGGTCCACTGGAGATCAGACTGGGCTCAATGTGGAACCTGGACTAGAATGAATTTGACTCCCCTGGTTTAGACTAAACTTTGACAGTTTTACACACTGGTTTTGTTTCCCAACATGCATCGAAGACACTTTTTCTCTGTATTTCATGTGTAGAATGCTCAATAACCATCACCAGCCGGCATGAATATGAATAATGTATAGTAAGACTGTAAGGAAGTGCTCAGAGCGGGTTAGTAGAGCTGACTGGTCGACAGTCTGGAGAGGTGAAGTGATAAATGAGATTAGAGATGCTGGTGAAGAAAATAAATGAAGGCTGGTTACATAAAACGCTTGTATTAGTTGTTAGTTGGTGTTATGTTTTGGCAGTGTTTGCTGGTATCTCAACCTGCAACCGTAGAATAGCAGACACAAAGAAATAGTTTTATTTTCCACTAAACATTCTGATTCTGACAATCTCCTGGACTGTCTGGATGGTTTTAACCCTCGTGTCGTCCTGTGGGTCAAAATTGACCCGTTTTAAAGTTTGAAAATGTGGAAAAAATATATATTTTCACAGTGAAACTTCTGATGTCAACATTTTCAACATTTTTGGGAAATCTTTGAAACTTTTTTGTTGGGGAAAAAAAGAAATGTTAAAAATGTTTCTTAAGAACATTCACAAAAATATCTAACAAAATCCAGCGAAATTCACTGGATTTTGGTTGATTTTTATGTGAATGTTCTTAAAGAAAATATTACAAGTTTTACTGACATATATGGAATCACTTTAGATATTTTTAGGATTTTTTTTTAAGAAGATTTTTACTCATTTTTTGAAAAATATTTACAAGAATTTTCTTGCCAAATTTGGGGGATTTTTAAAAAAAATAAAACTTTTAAGGGAAACATTTAAGGAATTATTGGAATTTTTTTGGCTGAATTTTTTGATTTTTTTTCAGACAAGGAAACAGTATTTTTTGGTGCCCATAAATGGTGCAGTGGTGGTGCAACGGTTAAGTCTCTGGACTACTGATCAGGTCAGAGGTTCAAACCCCGATGTGGCCACTGTGGGGCCCTTGAGCGAGGCCCTTAACCCTTCCTGCTCCAGGGGGCGCTGTACCGCGGCTGACCCTGCGCTCTGACCCCCAAATTGAAGGGATATGCAAAAATCAGAATTTCCCTTGTAGGATTAATAAGGGATAATAAAATTAAAAAAATAAAATAGATGAGGACGACAGGAGGGTTAAAGGTAAATCTAGATTTAGACCGATCCCACCGGACAGCACGGTTGTTTTTTCAGCAGTAAAAAGATTCCATGTGTTCACAGGTTTCAGCTGTTTACTGTCACATCTGCTGTAGTGATTTGTAGTGTAATGGTAGCTGCCTGCGTGCACGGAAGATGCACGATAGATCTACTGGAGACAGACTCTAATGATGGAACTGGTGCTCTTTTATATCGAGTAAACCGACTGATGAAAAAACTGTTCAAATAAATCAATGTAGTCCTTTAAAATTCATCCAAACTCTGAAGAAATGTTAAATACCGCATTATTTAAATGTGTTTGAGCTGTAGTGGCCATTTATTCAACTCAACGTAACCGATTCCTTTAATATCTGGACGGGTGAAAGTTTGCATGATGAAGTGAAATCAGAATCAGCTTTCCTACATCTACGACACGAGTCACGTCACTGCAGGCACAAACTATTTAAATAATTAACAGCAAAACGCTTCGAGCAGCGTTGACAAAAACTCACACTGACAACAGTCGCTGGAGCAGCTCTGGCTGAGGCAATCAGACGGTTAGAAAGGAGAAATCTCAGCAGCAAGTTGAGCCATCGGCGCTCTCGCTGATAATCAGGGGATGTTGGAGGTTAAGGCAGAAAGGGAAATAAAGGTTAGAAGAGAAAAAATCAGATACGAAGGACAGAATTTGATATTGGTGCGTGGAATATTCAACCAGTCTGGCCGAGAACTGCAAAAACTCTAAATCCTACCAAGTCTATGTGTCTTATTTTTGGTCAAAATGTCTCATCCCACTTGATTTAAGATAAATTCACTGAACAAGAGACATTTCAGCAGATGGAGGGACTTGTTTTAAGACATCTTAAATATCTTGTTAAGTCAAACAAACTTGAAATTATCTTGTTTTGAGTTGAATTTTACAAGAAAACTTGTAAGTTTAATACATCTCAAATTAGGAGGTTACATGAAAGCAAAAATCTGTGAGTGAAAACTGCTCTTTTTTTTTTTTTTTTAAGCATATCTGGCTGATTTTAAGACACCTAAGCTTGACAGTCCTGGTAAAATAGAGCTTAAAATAAGTTTTCCCAGCTAATTTTAAGATCTGAAGATTCTAAATATCAAATCTTATTTCAAGAAATCTTACCAAGACATTTTTCACTTCTTCTATTGGCAGATTTTTTCACTTATTTCAAGGTAAAAGTTCCTTGACATAAGTTTTTTTCCTGTTTTGAGAGGGACATTTTTTCCAGTGAGGTTAAGACTTTTTTTCTTTTCAGTCCATAAATAAAAGTTGATATTGACCGGACAGAACGACACGCTGCCTCAAACCTGTCAGGTAAAGCACTAAAGGAAACCTCTGGAAAAGCTGATGCGTTTGTTTGTGAGAAAAAAAAGGAGTTAAAGGTGTGTTCAATCTTTTTTAAAAAAAGCATTTTACAACAACATTAACAGCACATGCATGATCCGTGAGCCAGAACACGTGTGTGCTGAACAAACGATGGCACTGGAGGCTGTGAGGGGGTCGTGATCCTCAGAGGATTCACCGCTAACTTCATCGCTACTACCTACTCCTAGAGAGAAAAACTACATTTGAAGACGGGATAGAGAGCTGTTCCTGGCAAATCTAAGCTCATAATTTACTACGACCCAGAAGAAACGGTGGACTTTAAGTTAGCTTTCCATTATTTACATCCTGTGTTTTTAAAATAATTTTCACTGGTCCAGTTTGTAAAATGTATTTATCAATGACCTTCTGTGTTTGATGAAGACTGGAAGCAGGATGAGCAAATGAACTGTGTTATTTTAGGATACTTAAGAGAGAAAGGATGGGGGTTTTTCTTTTCAAAAATAATCTAATTCAGACAAAATAAGGCAGTATTTCTCCTTTGGAACTGGACACCTTTTTCTGAGCTGTTGTGGTGGATTCAGTCTTGAAAAAGCGAAGGGATGAAGCCCCTGAAAACAAATATTTTTGACTATTTCATTCATCTAAACCCACCCTATTCCCATCTCCTGGAAGTTAAGTTCATAAACGGCTAATATCCAACAGAAAATATGTTTATCATTGAAGAAAATAGGTACATTTGCTTCAGTATTTACTTTTTCTTTATGAGACCTCATCCATGATGCTGCTGTAAATCCATCCAGACCACCTTCACTGTATTTTCTAAAATATATCAGCCAAACGTGTATGAACTTAACTTTAAGGAAGACGGAAAAAAAACAGACATCTGAATAAGATCCAAATGAAAGCAACATGTACAGAAATACAGTAAGTTTGCAAACAACAACAACAACAAAAAAACAAACAAAAATCCCACAGGCATGCTAATGTTCTAATCTCTAGCACTGGAAATAACATTTAAAAAAAAAAAAAAAAAAAAAGCTAAATAGGCAGTGACGTCTGCACATTATTTCAACAAAAAATATCAACAAAAGGAAACAAAAAGACCCAAAATCCATGACAACGATGATGACCGTACTGCATACAGAGTAGTAGTATTGGGAATGTACACGTCTTCCACATCATGAAGGCAGTAATCTGTGAAGTAAAGCTACAATCCAACCATGGCTATCTAGAGAAAACAACAGAGATTCTGTTCCGTATTTAACAGCTGATCCATTTTAACGTTGCGTACGAGAAAGAGGGTGAATAACACGTATGAATTTAGCTTGTATTGTTTGTTTTAATTGGTGATGAATGTAAAAGGAACTAAGGCAAGTGCATGAGGTCTGAAGACACTGAAGAAAGAGACCCATGATTTTGTTTGATTTTTCCTTTCTGGTTGAATTTTTTTCCTCTTAATGCGATGGGGTGGTGTGTGAAATTGCTTTGAGGTTTCAGTGACTGTGACCACCCCCTCCTGTTAACCCTAAAACCCCCCCATCATCCCATCACCCTCCCCAGCCCTAACCTGCCCCTCTTCTTCCTCCTCTTCTTCTTCGGGACGCTCTCTGAGGTTTTACGCTTTGCTCTCGTTGCCGTTCGTCTGAGGAGCCTCGTTGGGGACCGTCTTCACCTCAGCCATGGCGTTCTTCACCTCCGTCTCGCCTTTAGTGTTATCATCCTTCACTGTCTTACCGCTATGGGCAGGAAAGACAAAAAAAAAAAAGAGATCCTGTTAGCGACAAGTCTCTCCTTCACAGCTAAACTGTCTGGCTTTTTTGTGTCATTTTTCAAAGAAAGAAAATGGGGGAGAGAGAAAAAAAAAACATGCAAGATGCTTTGAGGGAATTTGTTTTCCCTCCTGGAACTGAATGCATTTCACACATAATGGGATCAGGCTCACTATCCTCGCCAGACATCAAATAGGAGTACATGGATGTCACAGCTACTTTCAAGGAACAATGGATGCTGATGTGGAATGAGACAGGGCCGGTACAGTAGACACAATGCATGAGGGAATGAAAGGCCGAGGCACAACCTACAACACAAACTACAACACACAAGAGGATTACACGGCATCTGGACGGGCGGAGACACAATGGAAGCAGACTTTAAAGCCATACATCCCTTAAGCCAGTGTTTTCTGCTGTTCCTGCTTCCATTTTTTTTGTAAATGCAGTGCTGTAATTTATCTCCTTCCGCCCCTGACTCAGAGGAGATGTTTGAACACTCTGGTTACATTAACCCTCGTGTCGTCCTGCGGGTCAAACTGACCCGATTTAAAGTTTGAAAATGTGAAAAAATATATATATTTTCACAGTGAAACTTCTGATGTCCACATTTTCAACATTTTTGGGAAATCTTTGAACATTTTTTGGTGGAAAAAAGGAAATGTTAAAAATGTTTCTTAAGAACATTCACATAAAAATCAACCAAAATCCATTTTGGTTGATTTTTTATGTGAATGTTCTTAGATAAAATATTAGAAGTTTTACTGATATATATGGAATCACTTTAGATATTTTTAGAATTTTTTGGAAGTTTTTTACGCATTTTTTGAAAATATTCACAAGAATTTTCTTGCCAAATTTGGCGGATTTTTAAAAAAAATGAAACTTTTAAGGGAAACTTTGAAAGAATTATTGGAATTTTCTTCCTGAACATTTTGCAAATTTTCAGAAATTTGGGGAATTTTTTGCTGAATTTTTTTCAGACAAAGAAACTATATTTTTTGGTGCCCATAAGTGAAGACAACAGGAGGGTTAATATCAGTCTAATCTAGTCCCTAGAGGCTGAATTTCTCACAACATCCCAGAGTAGTATGATTATCCTGTTTGTGGAGCTGTAGTCAAGCAGAAAAGGTAAGAAATCTAAATATATATTTGAAAACAAACAGATCTATCCTCTAGGGAACATGACTGCTGTCAGCTGGATGTGAGTTCAGGACAAACGCTGTTTTTAAAGGTGACTGATTCCAGATGGTGCTGAGAGACGGAGTGTCCAAAACAAAAAGATCACATTCTCTGAACCTGAATGAACTCTGCAGAAATAGGGGGGAAATTACATTATTCTTGTCTACAGGAGAAACATTTCTGGTGCATCCTCATTCTCAGAGGACCACAATCAATATGTATTTTAATTTCATCGGGCTGTTGCTGATGCACTTCTCTGTGGAGCGACGATGCTGAGGGATCTAGTGCTGACTGTAGTTTTATACAGAATATATATCAGCTTTTCTGGTCGGCTCAGGTATGAGACTGCATTGAGATCTCTCTTTTAACCCTCCTGTTGTCTTCATTTACGGGCAACAAAAAATATTGTTTCCTTGTCTGAAAAAAATCCAAAAATTCTGCCAAAAGAAATTCCCCAAATGTCTGAAAATTTGCAAAACCTTCAGGAAGAAAATTCCAATAATTCCTTAAAAGTTTCCCTTAAAAGTTTTATTTTAAAATAATCCCCCAAATTTGGCAAGAAAATTCTTGTAAATATTTTCCAAATAATGAGTAAAAATCTTCAAAAAAATCCTAAAAATATCTAAAGTGATTCCATATATATCAGTAAAACTTCTAATATTTTCTTTAAGAACATTCACATAAAAATCAACCAAAATCCAGTGAATTTCGCTGGATTTTGTTTGATTTTTTTGTGAATGTTCTTGAGAAACAGTTTTAACATTTCTTTTTTTCCCCAACAAAAAATGATAAAAGATTTCCCAAAAATGTTGACATCAGAAGTTTCACTGTGAGAACATTTTTTTCCCCACATTTTCAAACTTTAAAACGGGTCAATTTGACCCACAGGACGACACGAGGGTTAATTAGTTTTATTCATTGAGTGTTGCATTATTAAGGAATAAATCACATGTATTTGTTTCTGTAACACGTAGGGATCTACTGTACAGTCTGTAGAGATGGTCTGCAGGTTTTTATTATCTTCTCAGCGCACCAAAATGAATCCTGAGGAAGACTCCGCCACTCAGAAATCCAATAAACCCGCAAGAAGCCTGACATTTCAGCGTTGGGATGCTGAAGAAGGATCACCGCATAGATCAGCGGGAGAGCCGTGCTTCAGTCCTGTCAGAGTTATGAAGAAAAATCCCTCCAATGACAAGTTTGGTTTTATCAAGGTGATGTTGAGCTGACAAGAGCTCTCAACTCCCCATACTTCATCACTGACATCTTCCTCCGGCCGTCCGATGAGCGCAGCACGCCACGGAGGAGGGGGAGGAAGAGGAGTGACTGTCAGTAAGCCTCAGTAATTCATCTTCTGGCGTAGCTTTCTCATCATCCTGGCTGGCTGTCAGGAATCAGGAACAGCTCCAAACTCCGAGGGCCGAAGAACTCCAGAATAATAACCCTCCACGCCAGCGCTGAAATAACAGCCGGATTAAGACGGACGGCGTCTGGGAGAGATTCTGAGATTTTCAAGCCGTCGATATCTATTATCCTTCATGGAAATGAAAAAGGGAAGAGGAGAGTAAAGCAGCGCTGCCAGGACGTCGCTTTGTGACAGAAGCTTAATTTACTTCAACAAGTTCATTCACCCCAACGCAACTGAAACAACGTTTTCCTCTCTATAGAAGCTCTTCTACACATGGAACAGAAAATATTTATATATAGCTGAGGGACTTCTGAAGTCCATGGGATATATCTGCATACATTTTTATTAAAAGTTAAAAAAATTAATGTTATTATGTTCATTATGATTATGTCTTTATAAATTCCATAATTATTTATTATGGAAAGAAAAACTTATTAATAAAAAATGACTGGATATCACTAAAATGTCAACTAAATAAGCGTCTGAATTTAATACCAACCACCTTCTAATGAGCTAAACAATAATAAAATGAGCTGATTCAGAAATAGTTTGGATTGTCTTTTTTTTTTTTACATTGAAATAATCATGACAGATAATTCTTTTGTAGCAGTATATCGAATTTTTTAAGGAAAATAACAAATTAAATCCCTTTCAACTAAGTTCGCCCTTACAAAAACACCTCTCAACTAAGTGTGTATTTTACTCAGTTGTATATATAACATTTAGAAGAATCTTTCTCTAAAATGCCATGTGGTGTTTGGTTAGATGTTGATTTTAGGCCTGAAAACAGCAAATACGTTGACTATGTTACAGACAGTCCTGTAGTTATATATTGACCCGTATATGTTACAGCAGGAAATAAAACTTGAATTTGGCTGTGGCATTTGGTGGTTCATATAATAATTACAGGTGCTATAAATTATATTGTGTTGCATTATTAATTATAACATGAAAAAACATCTGTCTGATGCTTCTCCTTTAAAGGATTATTTTAAATATTTTTGACCCTTATTTCTATTAATTACGATTAGCAGCCTCACAACAAAGTCTAAAAGGACAAGAGTCAGAATAAATCAGAGGTAAGTTGATTTCCACAACCGTAAATTCTTAGATTTGTTGGGTTTTTAAGTATATTTTTGTAGGACTGCAACTATTTCCAAATTATTCATTCATTATTCATATTCTAAATGATTAGAATCTCCATAGTTATTAGTAGCTTATCATAGTCGAGTAAAGGTGCATGGTAGCTCGTTTTTGTATTGTTTTAATCCTTAATATTGCAGTTACTCAAGTAAATTCACATGAAGGAATTTATTTGTAAATGTTTTTTATCTTATTTTATTCTATTTTATTATTATCTATTTATTATTATTATTATTATTATTATTATTATTATTATTATTATTATTATTATTATTTTAATTATTTCATTTTTATCTTATCTCATATAAATGACAGTAAAATAACCCTTTAGATAAATTTGTGATGTCAGTCTTGACACTGGAAAACAATTTTTAGGATATTTTTGGAAGATTTTTACTCATTTTTTAAAAAATATTTAAAAGAATTTTCTTGCCAAATTTGGGGGATTTAAAAAAAAAAAAAAAAAAAAAGACTTTTAAGGGAAATTTGTAAGGAATTATTGGAATTTTCTTCCTGAAGGTTTTGCAAATTTTCAGAAATTTGGAGAATTTTTTTGCTGAATTTTTGGATTTTTTCAGACAAGGAAACAATATTATTTGGTGCCTGTAAATGAGGACAACAGGAGAGTTAAGCACTGAAAACCAATTCAAGTGATCAGCGTCGATCACCAGCAACAACAAAAGACATCATATTGTTCACTTACAGGCCACATAAGAGAAAAAACAACACACTGATCCTGTGAACAAATGAAATCATGACGGCGCTTCATCTCTGAAAACAGCTGCACTCACAGCTGTCCTTCCAGAAAAGCAAACAGGAGGTTAGAGGCGTGAGGACTTCCTGCACACTCAGTTTCTCATCAGAATTTCAGATGGGGCAGCTTTAAAACCAAATTGAAGACACCTGTAACGCCAGTAATCGTCTCTCCTCCAGACTGTATGAGACCACTGCAGCGTTCAAGCAGCGTCAGGAAATAGATGCATAAACTGAGAGGGATGTTTACAGCAGACAGCTTGGCTGAATCTTACCATCTGTCTTCATTTTCACTAACCTGGACTTCTATTAACAGCTTGTCTCATCGTCCTGCTGCATATGCTTCCAGACTTACCCTTTAAATGTTCAGAAAAATCTGGTATTTTAAGTACATCTGGATGATCTAGCAACCGGCTAACATGGGTGAAATATAAAAAAGTTGCATGGAGTTTCTATTAGGTGAGTGGACAAACGGGTGGGGGGTGGAGATGGTGGTTGATGATAGAAAGCATGCACTGGTAGCATCCCAGTAGATCACATCTGTGCCATTTATCTGAATGACCAACATCTGGCAGTATTAAAGGAAAACTTCACCCTTAAATGTTCACAGAATTCAGTGTCGACCTGAAATGTTTGCATCCAATCGATGCAAATGTGTCAAACAAAGATATTTGTTTCCACTCTGGTCAATATTTTCTAGTTTTTACACCAAAAAAATTGAAATAAATATTGTACTAAAGCTTGTCTTGTGCACTTTCTTCAAACTGCAACACAACTTCCAGCTTCATTCAGGTATAATGTAGTTGCTGCTGTGTCTGGATCTTTTCTTCTACAGTATGAATTCATTGAATACTGGAACCAAATCTATACCCGAACACGCTTCCAGGCCACGAATGAGCCCATTAAAATGTCCTGTAAGGCAGCAGTGCTTAGACACACAGATGGAGGTGTAAGAGACTGATAGATTTAACATTTGAGCTCTTTCAAAACGAAGACGAGAAAACGTTTTTACCCTCAGATGCAGAACCAAGGCTTTTTTTGAATGAAATAAATACAAAGACAGTCAATTCAACTGTTTGGCTGCACATAGTGGCCTCTAAGTGACATCAACCAAACTTTAACTTTATTCATGACCGAGCTGTATGATGAAATCAGCCACAATGATGTTAAGTTTTTGAAAAGTTTGACTTAACTGATCGCTAACAGTTGGATCGAACCTCTAAGTTGCATTGATGACACCAAAACTACTACATTTGAATTGATCGGTGAGTATTTTCTTGCTGTTTTTGTGTGAAATAATAATATAAGGACAATCAATTCAACAGTTTCGGCTGCACATTTTGGCCTCTAAGTGACATTAATCAAACTTTAACTTTACTTATGACTGACTTCTGTGATAAAATCGCAGTTGAACAGTTGGATCAAACCTTTATTGATGACACCAAAACTACTGTGTTTACATTTAAGGGCGAATCTCTCCTTAGAAAATGGCGCCTTCTGAAGCTAATAAGATGCCAACAGAAGTGATGATTCAACGTATACGGAAATGGAAGTGTTCATACTCATGTTGGGCTGCTGTGGTGGAGTCTGTGCACGGGGCATTGGGGGCATCCTTGGCCGGGCCGTCTACTTGTAAGTCCTGACTCTGGCTGCTGTCGGGGGGTTTGACTGAGTCACGCTGACCCTGTGGCCCATCGGCGTTAGCAGACAGGGGTTCTGACACAGGGGGAGTCGGGTTGGACGAGGGGGCAACTTTAGGGGTGTCGCTCAGGTCAACCAGGGGCCCGACTTCAGGCTGGGTGTTAGTTTTGGGAGAGTTTTTGGGGGAGGACTTGGCGGGGGTGGCTTTGGTTGGGCTGGAGGCGCTGGTGGTTAGTGTGGTGCTCTCGCTAGCAGGACTGCTCTGTGCCGTGCTAAAGCTCTCAGTAACCGAGTTAACGGCAGCGCTGGGGGGCAGGTTCACCACCAGGGGGGCGGTGTCTGCAGCCGCAGGCCTGTTTGGTGGGGGAGGAAGCATACAGCCAGAAAAGTGAGGAGGGGAAAGCAAAAAAAAAAAAAAAAAAAAGAAGGACAGCAAGAGACATAAAGGGGTAGAAGGAGATGCAGGTCAGGGAATAAACAAATGAGAGTAAGTGCTACGGTGCTGCAGTGAAAAAGTAAAAATCTACACAATCAAAATGTTAGCAACAAAACATTTGTGGAGGGGAAAAACAATCCAACCATAAACTACACAAAGAATGAAGGAGTTTCAGGATTAGGAGATTCAAATATTTTTCACAGGTAGAAGGAAGCGAGGGTTTGTTCTTGGACTGAATGTGTGTGAACCTCATTCAAGACTAGATTCAACTCTGAAGAAAGAAGGAAACTGGCTTCTATAGACACTGCTGGGGTAAAGACCCATAGAAATATATAGTGGTGAATATAAAACATATTCCTGTAAAAGCTCCAAGCCTTAAATTTGACGGTATAAACCTAATAAACTGTTAAGTTGCTTGTTTTGCTTCATCATCAACCTGAAACGCTCTGGATGTCCTGAGTCAGCAACGGCGCTCGAACCTTTTTCCAACTTAAAGTCTGCCAATTGTGGAACAGCATGAAAACAAATTGGCAAAAAATAAAGTCTGACAAAATCATAACATTTACCAAGTGAAAATTAAAAGATGAGTTAAGATGCAGCTCCGTAGCTCACATCAGGGTTGAGAACAGACCGACTAGCAGAGCTGCTGTTACTGAATGCTGCATTAATCTGCTCTGCAGTGCAAACAGATCAGTGTAGTTCCAGCAGTTCATGTTATTCCAAAAGCAGAACCTGGTATACGTTGTTTATAGCAGTGAATTAAATGAGCAGAATTACAGTGTGTCAGCCCTGCTCAGCGGTGAATGCAGCTGAGGTCTTTTCATTATTTGAATGTAGTTTGAAGCAGACTAAATGATATTTTGTTTGTGCAGATCCTGACAATCTTCACTCACTCGGGTTCTGTCAGCGGTGTGGTCTCGTTGGGCTCGGTGGGACCTCCTCCTTCTTGGTTGAGGGTGTTTTCCTCCTCTGTTCTCACCTCCACAATGGGCTCCTTGGACTCATCTTTCCTGTTGCAAGGCAGAGAAAAAAAGCGGCCGGTCATTAAGCTAATACATGAACGGCATTAATTTGTTGAGCACCAGCACACGGGAGACGTCCCATTACATCCACGGTGACATGATTTACCCCTGAAAACACATGTTCGCTGCACGTATAAAGCAGGAAAATCTATTTACAGCAGCAATCTGGTGATGAGCAGCAAGCAGTGTGTTAAAACAAATGGGCTAAAAATAATTGGCTGCAACATGCCAACAGGCCAGGATGGTCCTTTCAGCTGTCAAACACACTCTCATTCAATCAGTCCAGCATTTGATCATCCTCCACCTGCATCCACCTGCCGGCTCTGATTGTCGCTTTCCCCTTGGGGCACGGCTGTTATCACACCGCTCTCTGATTGCGCTCAGCTGTAAAGTGATTGCTTGCTGGGAGTGACATGTTTAGATGTGAGGTGTAAAATATCTCCACTCTACAACTCTGCACACGTCGCCATTCGCCCCCAATAACATTTGATACGTGCGAGCTGTTTCAGCTGAAATATTAATTTGTGTTCAAAGCCGGCATGGTGAGAAACGGTTCATTACATTGGACAGAATTTATGATCAAACGTGCAACAACTACATTTCAAAAACATTAGATATTTACAAGTCCAGTGCCTTCTGAATATTCTACTGTTGTCAGTTCCCTTCTGAAAAAATGCAGTTTGCTTAGTTTAGCAGGACAAACGAAAGCTACTAGCTACCATAAAGCTGCACTGCAAAAACTCAAAATCTGTTTGTCTTATTTTTAGTCAGAATGTCTCATCCCACTTGATTTAAGATAAATTCACTGAACAAGAGACATTTCAGCAGATGGAGGGACTTGTTTTAAGACAAGCATCTGAAATATCTTGTTAAGTCAAACAATCTGGAAATTATCTTGGTTTGAGTTGTATTTTACAAGAAAACTCAGAATAAGTTTAACCCTCATGTAGTCCTGTGGGTCAAATTGACCCGTTTTAAAGTTTGAAAATGTGGAAAAATATATATTTTCACAGTGAAACTTCTGATGTCCACATTTTCAACATTTTTGGGAAACTTTGAACATTTTTTGGTGGAAAAAATAGACATGTTAAAAATGTTTCTTAAGAACAATCACTGGAATTTCGCTGGATTTTGGTTGATTTTTATGTGAATGTTCTTAAAGAAAATATTAGAAGTTTTACTGATATATATGGAATCACTTTAGATATTTTTAGGATTTTTTTGGAAGATTTTTACTCATTTTTTGAAAATATTTACAAGAATTTTTTTGCCAAATTTGGGGGATTTTTAAAAAAAAAAATAAAACTGTTAAGGGAAACTTTTAAGGAATTATTGGAATTTTCTTCCTGAAGGTTTAGCAAATTTTCAGAAATTTGTGGAATTTTTTTGCCGATTTTTTTGGACTTTTTTCAGACAAGGAAACAATATTTTTTGGTGCCTGTAAATGACGACAGCAGGAAGGTTAATACATCTCACATTAAGAGATTACATGAAAGAGAAAATCTATTTTTGAGTGAAAAAATACTATTTTTTTGCATATCTGGTTTATTTTAAGACACCTAAGCTTGACAATCCTGGTAAAATAGAGCTTCAAATAAGTTTTCCCAGCTAATTTTAAGATCTCGATATTCTAAATATCATATTTCAAGAAATCTTACCAAGACATTTTTCACTTCTTCTGTTGTCAGATTTTTTCACTTATTTCAAGGTAAAAGTTCCTTGAAATTACTTTTTTTCTTGTTTTGAGAGGGACATTTTTTTCCAGTGTGCAGCGGTAATCTTGCAAGAATGGCTTGACTATAAGTAGTAGCAGCAGTGACCAAATGCATTTAAATAATTAATGTAAAATTAACTAACACATGGCATGAGCTCTCGAAATATTTGTCAAATACTGAGCAATTGTGACTTCTATACAACAGTTTTGTTAAACACAGCATTTACGACTGAACACAAGTTGCTTCCGTGCAGAAAACCAAATAAAAAAAGTTCAGCAGACGCCATCCTGACACAAGCGAGGACTGACTGCAGCTCCTGAAGTGCGTGCTCATATAGCTGAGAGCAACAGCTGATGCAACCCTGCATCATCACCTACATGTGCCAATTTTATCTGATGCAATCTGCCAGAAATATTATCATATACAGACGTTATTCGGATGCAGTTTTGCAGATTTGCCATGTGCTTTCTCTGAACACAAGTGTAGATCACAAGATAGTCTCGAAATATGACTGAAGAGAGCAGGACTTAGAATTTTCAGTGTTTTTCCCCCTTTGAACATATTAAAAAATGAGTAAACATTTGGTTGAGATGAGCCTGTAGCTTCTGTCAATGCATGAGAATCTTCTCATCACACCCTTTTCATTAACTACATTTATTTATTTGTTGGTATATTTAAGCTTTTTTACAACAAGTTTTTTTCCCAAGAGAATGTCCAGCAGATAGGAAGACATTAGCACTCATTTAGTGTCATGCTTGAGTTCACCTGATAACTTCAAGTTTAATACTTGCTCTGTTTTTAGCTTTGTTTTGGTCTCCACCAACTACTGAGGAAAAGATTTGGTACATACTGTAAGTTTAATTACTGACAGACACCGAGAGCCTCAGTAGGAGGTAACTGGACTTCTCTTTTAGGTTCTTGAAGACATTCCACTTCTTAGTCAAGATGCTATTTCATCTTTACTCAACCTCTTGGATCAGAGGTGGAATGTCCAAGAATCAAAAGGAGAAGTCCAGTTGCTTTCGACTGAAACTCAGTGGATTATCAGTATCTGGATCAGCTACACATTGATTTTGTCTGCATGTTGTTTGGTGGTGGGCAGTGAGTTTAGTCAGTCTTTCTATACTACACACAACTTAGCCGTAAACATCCATCCATTTTCTATTCACGGCTTATTCCTCTTTAGAGTCTTGGGGTTTTGGAGTCTATCCCAGTTGACTCTGGACACCTGGACAGGTAACAGTCTATCACAGGGATACATGGAGACAAACATTCACATCTACAAACAATTTCGAATCACCAGTTAAACTCAGCATGTTTTTGGACTTTGGGAGGAAGCTGGAGAACCTGGAGAAAACCCACACAGGGAGAACATGCAAACGCCACACAGAAAAATCACCAGGAAGGTGGAGACATGAACCTGGTGCAGCCTTAAACAATACATGACAAATACTGCATCTGTTACTTGCAAAACCTGACGTTTGGCTTACGTGAACGCTGCCTTGCCCTCCTCGATGTCCTTGCTCTTGGCCCCGGGGCCGGCCTTCCCGCAGAAGTTCACAGCGATGCACATGAGGAGCCCGCACTTGTTGAGGAAGTAGCAGGTGATGTCCACGCCCACCAGCAGCAGGAAAAAGACCACGATGAGGATGCCCACGATGGCGCCGGTGCCCAGGCCCGAGCCGCCGTCCACAGCGTCTGCAGGGACAAGGACAAGGGAGAGGGGATATGCAAGCAAAACAGGCAGAAGAGGAAGAAGAGGGTTTAACATGGAAGAGAGGGGAGAGGAAGAAAGTTAGAAAGAGAGAAGGGAGAGAGATGATGAGGAGTGCAGTCAAGCTTTTAATGCAGTGCTTCAGGTTTCAGTCAAGAGCTCAAGTGTTTCATTCTTTTTAAGGTGGAAATCTGGAGACCAATCATGCCAGAGGGACCGCCCTAATCTCTGCAAACTTGATTTAAACTACTAAAAATCTACACTTGAGGTGATTTTGCACAACCACAGAACTTCTGAAAAATTTCTTCAATAATATGTGGCTGAAACTTAATGCAAATCAGATATTAAATTACACAGTAGCACTTTAAACTCTCCAACATTGACCCTTCAGACTTTTGTAATGTTTCTGAATTTGCTTGAAGTTTCATCATGGCAGCGTACCACGTAAACACTACATGAGATTATCCATAGATTGATGTGTAACATAAAAAAAGACAGTCTGGAAATCATGTGTGATTCCCAAGTAATGGGAATTATTACGCAGGAAAACCTTAGCAGACCTTTAATTTGAAGATAGTTCAGACTGCAGTTCACAGGTCATTTCTTCACTTACCATTCTTATCACATGCTACCGAAAGAGTTACCAAACTAAGTTTTTCTCTTAGTTCCCATTCAACCTTTTTATCAGCTGCTCCAAAACTTTCTTTGGAAACGTAAAGGTGGGTTATCTGAGCAGCTGTTTATCTCCATATAGGCAAACCTTCATCGCATTTATAATTCAACTTTGAGGGCAAAGTGCAAATGCAGGTTATTTTCTCCCACAGATTACTCCCACACAAACAAACGTGCATGTGGTTTATAGACGGGACGGAATAAACAGGATTTGGAGGTCAAGGCAGCTCAAGGCTTTGCAGCTTTGCATTTGAAGAGGGGCTTTCTTAGCCGTCATCATTCCTTTTGGCATTTGATGACATTTCAAATCCGGACTAATAAGTGCTAGCCAAACTTTCCTCCTTTGCATCCAACCTTTGAGTGCATCATAGCAAAAACAAAATGAGTCAGTGACCTCAATGAGAGCCTAAAACGTATTTATAAAGGGCTTCATTAATTGATTTTCTTCGTAAAGTGAAAACAGGTGCAAAAACGCTCCTACTGATACCAATAACAGACATCAACACAAGCCACTGTCACCACTGGACTAAATGATTCACTTGATCTCCTTTTAGTTTAGGAAGAATCATGGTGGCAGGAGATGGAACTGTCCGAAACATTTTAATGTGTGGCCAGATTTTCATTTTGCAGGAGCAAAACACAAATTACTAACCACAGAAATTCAAAACAGGAGAAACGTTGATGATTAACCCTCGTGTCGTCCTGCGGGTCAAAACTGACCCGTTTTAAAGTTTGAAAATGTGGAAAAAATATATTTTCACAGTGAAAACGTCTACATTTTCAACATTTTTGGGAAATTTGTGAACACTTTTGGTGGAAAAAAAGAAATGCTAAAAAAATATTTCTTTGAGAACAAAAATCAACTAAAATCCATATATACTGATATATATGGAATTACTTTAGATATTTTTAGGATTTTTTTGGGAAGATTTTTATTCATTTCTTGAAAATATTTCAATTTTTAATTTTTAAAAAAATTTTTTTATTTCTTGCCAAATTTGGGGATTTAAAAAAAAAAAAAAAAAAAACTTTTAAGGGAAACTTTTAAGGAATTTTTGGAATTTTCTTCCTGAAGATCTTGCAAATTGTTATAAACTTGGGGAACTTTTTGCTGAGTATTTAGATTTTTTTCAGACAAGGGAACAACTTTTTATGGTGCCTGTAAATGAAGGCAACAGGAGGGTTAACAGTGCTTAATAGATGCAAACAGATACTTTAAAAGCACTTTGTCAGACAAGTCCAAAGCTTGTGGTCACATCTGCGCTGATTGTGTAATTTAAATATCCAGCACTGGTTAAATTTTTATAGGGAAGTATCTGCTTGAGTCTTGTATTTCCACACAGTTCTTAGAGTATAGTGGGGAGTTTTTGACCACGATAATGTTTGAAGTAGTTGAGAAGAGTGGAAAACACCAACAGTAGAGGTTCCGGGGATCAAAATGAGCAGGATTCCTTTTCAAACAGGTGAACCTTTCTCAGCTTACCCCCACACTGCTTCCGGCTGCCTATTGAGTCATTTAAGAAATGCAAAGTGCAGCCCCAGTACGCTTTTCAAAGCAGCCACCTTGATGTAGTCCCATGAAGGAACCTGAAGGAAGAACATCAAGGTGGAACCAGACGTGGGGCCACTTTAAAGATCTGGCTTTAATTTTTACTGGGTTGTGTCAAAACCTAAAGTCACCACATATTCCTTTAAGTTATGACTGCAACTACTGCCAACAAGGGCAAAAAAATGTGACTATTCTGCATGTAAACTCACAAAATACAGTTTCTATGAAGATGCACACCTTGCAGGAGAAACATGGAGATCTTTATCTAACATTAAAGTCTCTCATATTACTACGACTCTGCTTAAGGCGGTGAGGAGAGTGGATATCAGTTGCCAGGTTCTGTTACGGATCTCATCAAAGCACTTTGCAGTTTGAGGGCCACCTTTAAGGTTATGTAAATTATTTATACCATCATACCCCGAGGTGGGAATAAGGAGCAGCTCCTGACAAATGCCTTCTGCAGTCTCAAACCACTGGAACTACAGTCAACGTCTTTCATCACAGCCTGCAGCATTTAGTAAAGCCGGAAATATAAGTGAATGATGGAGACTTTAGCAGAGTAAGGAGCAGCTGTAAGTGGAGGTACTTGCATTCCTGTGAACAGTTTGAGGATTATTGTTTTTATCATGGATAAAGGAAAAGATGTAGATAATTTACTGTCACATTAACATACTGTACAATATTTCAACAGAACACACTTTGATCAACACTATCACTTAAAAACATCAGGATTTAGTGTCAGATCAGTGCAAGTTTGCCTAAAGTTGACATGTGCAGTTGAGAAATCACACAGAAGAATTCAAACAGCAGCAAGTCAAAATGTTTCCTTGTGTTGATGGTTCTGCTGTGCCTGAGTATTAGATTGTGTTTTAAAGGAACATATTCAACCAGTCCAATGTCATTTGGAGCCACCAGCTCAGCCTCATATGATATGAAATTAATGTTTTAGCATAATCTCTCTTGTATTATCTGCCAATGATTTAAACAGCCTACATGGCAGTAAAATTAAAACCCGACTTCCATTGTTAACACACTGCAATTACTTCTTCCTTGGTCCAGTTTATGTGATATATTTATCACTGACTGTACAAGTTCTCAAGCTCTGCATAGAGAAGAACAGAAACTAGGGCAAATGGTGGCTACAATTCTCTTGGCCTTTGAAGTGGGACAGTTTTGTTGACACACTTCAGAATCTTTAAAGTTCCTTTCTGGCAATTGATTAAACCCCTAGAAACTCATCTTTATGCATCAGAATTACACATTTTGAAGTTTCTTCCATTAGAATTCTTGCATTTGCAGCAGAGGCCACCACCTCATCAATAAGTTTGCGGCTTGGTTCACATTTTCACCGGAGTTCCGACTTGCGGCGAAAATCAACTTACGTAGCTCAGTAGGAACAGAACTCTGACGTAAGTCGAGGACCTCCTGTAATTCACCAGTTCGAGCCAGAACAGACACAATCGGTTCCTTAGCTGTTTTAACTATGAAACCCTGGAAGTCTGAATCTGTCTTTTTGAGGCTCCATTGCAGTTTCAAGGCAGAAATACTCAGCCATGGCGTTGACTGCTTTTTGATTAGTTTCCTAGCATATAAAAAAAAATCACCATGTGGAGACGATAACAAGGTAAGAAAAACAACAACTTGATTTTCACCAGGAGGGATCTTTAAAAGTTCTGCAGAAGTTTGGCCTCCCGTGAACCTGCACACGGCTGAGGTGCACACTTTGCAAAGACAGATAAAACTTTTAAAAAAATAATTTTCATGCCTTTCAAGCATGTTGAGTTTGTGTTTACTGCACTCATATGACAGATACATATTCAAGTGAAAACACAGCCCACGGCCAATCTCGACATTTAATTTAAATCGTCCTCTTTTTTTTTTTTTTTCCCTGCAAACCTTAATTTTCTCTGATGGCTGTGATCAGAATAGTGGGAGCATGCCACAGCTCTGTGTGCTTATAGGTGACGGCTCCGTTACAGACAACACTTGTTTTTTTTCTTCATTTGCATTTTAACAGGCACAATAAATCATGTGGCATGTGTTCAGTGCCAAGGGGTTTTTTCTCACTCAGGGAGGAGAAGGAGGCACAGATCTATGTGTCAGGATGGACCACGCAAACATTTCTCTTTACAGGCTTGTCAGGTACAGTACTGAGCCGGTTCCCCACAAGACTGCTGATAACAGACCGCATGTGATAAACCCTCAATTTCACTGAAAACAACGCCTTCCTGAGAAATCAATAACTGGTTACTGTCCAGCATTGACAAGCTGCCAGACCTGTGCGCTCGTACGCTGATGAAAAAGCGTTATATCACTAGTCAATTTACATATGATTATAGCAGTGGAAGATGCACTCGGATGGTGGTTACTGATTTCTGCGTTTGCATCAAACACTGCTGCTGTTGTCGTCTTTACAAAGTCATTATGTGGAGCATGTCGGAACAGACAGAAATCTATTGTAATTATCACAGAATCCAGCAGTCTGAGGTTTCAAATGATGCCCGACATGTTAATAACGGTCGGACTGGTGCTGCAATAAATAACAGCAAAGTGTTCATGGATTTTAGCATTTGAGACATTCTGCAAACACCATTATCCTCAGAATATTTTATGTGCAGTGAATTGCAGTGAGGATTGAACAGATGCAACATTTGCAGAGAACAGACATACCCACATGTATGCCATAATATACTGCACTGGAGCAGAGATAGAGAGGATATCTGCAAAGGAAGAAATACAGCTGTAGACAGAGATGGTTTAACTATGGGAATGTGTGTCAGACATGAGCAACCCTTTCTGGACTAAATACTGCTATAGCATGACTGCAATCCTCCAACACATCCAGTTTGAGGCATCACTATCAAAGACATATTACCAATTGTACCTTTGAAACAAATTCAAATTATGAGCAAAAATCATTCCCACACATGTTGATAATGTTATAATCCACATTCTAGACACCTGAAACTCTTTAAATCAGTCCTGTGTGTTTTTATTTACATCTTTTCCTTGTTTCTGCTTTTCCACCTGTTATTTTTCTTTTTTTTCTGTCTCTGGGTATTGCATTGTTCAGAGAAAACTTTCTTCAGAAATTTGTTTTTTTCTCTTCCTCCATCAAAGCTCTGCCACAGTGTGGCACTGCACCACCATTCAAATATCAGCTCCAAGATTCTGCTTTTCCTTCTGGGTACATGGAAGCAGAGTGATGCTGGCAACCAGCTCCCTCTCTGACTGATTAAGATCTTTGGGAACTCTTCATGCAGGAAGGAGGCTAGATGGGGTTTCAGGCATTTAAATGAAGATTTCACCCACTGGTAAGGCAACGAGAACTACAAACTGATGGGTATATTGGTTTAGAAATATGAACTGCACACTCATTTTCATGGAGTGGAGGATATGGACTGAAGAGAGGAATCCTATCTATCTAAGGCGTAGTTATGATAAGGATTATTATAGAGAGATGTTACGAAGACGGTTACTGTTTTGTTTAGATGCTTTTTCTTTATATAAAATACTTGATGTCATGTGCATCAAACAGAGAAACAACATGTGTGTTCTGTAATCAGTACAACTTGTTTCTTGATTCCAAACACAATCATCCTGTGTGATTTCAGCTCCTATCTCTATAAACATCTCCTTAATCACAGCGGCCTAACAAACTGGCAAAAGGCTTCAGGCTCTGCACAGACAGTGAATCTGTAATTCCTGAACAGTAACAGCAGCTCATCCTGTCGTCTGTATGCAGCGGGCGACCGCACCATTTGCTTCAGGGACAAGAAACATTCTGTTTATATGCAATGCAAGTATATGTGAAGCAGGCATTTAGATGAAGATCCTGATTAGCAGAAATGAAAATCACTCAGCACTGATCAGCGCTACCATTACTCAGTATGCGATGATGAACAACAGGAGGGCCGAAGTGACAAAGAACACCTCAAGGGTGTCATAAGCTCTTATTTTCCTTGTGACAGAACTTAGTTGAGATTAAACAGCAGTGCCAGGGATAATAAACTAAGGCAATACAAATCTCATTTCCGACCTCGACCCAGGAGGGAAGGCCAGCGGGGGGAGGGCATGTTTCAGAGATGGGAACTACCCAAAGGGGGAAAAAAACATTCTACATCTACAGACCTTTCTTTCTTTTCTGCCAATATAATTCTTCCTCTGTCTTCTCCTTCCTGTTTGGGGAAACCAGGCGTTACCACATATCAGTGTTATTCTAGCTTCAGGCGTAGAAGGTCGAACAACACAAGTTTGATGATGCTTCTGCACCGTAAGTCACCGGCAGAGAGCCTCTCGAGATACATTCACCTCAGCATCCCCTCCAAAGCCTCCATTAGAGGTTACAAATCAGACGGAAAAACCTCTGACATTTACTTATTTGGGTTTGAAGTGCTCTTTGCCACCGACTAACACTCCTTCAAATGAACCCTCACGAGTTTCTGTTTTTCAAATGGGAAGTCGGGGACACGGTATGCTCGATGTCGAAGCACTCACAGCCCATGAGAACATGTTTGATAGGCAACCGACGATAAAAGAAATGCCCTCTCATGGTAAAAGAGTTAATGATTTCACATTTCCTGAATTTCAACACCACGCTGAAGTGCAAGAAAAGAGCAGATGGCAAAGTTTCCACTTAAAATGTCATGAATGCTGCAGGAGTGGGTTTTTCATCTCTGACTCTCGTCATGGACACAGTAAACACCAGCCCATCTGCACCATATCTTTTAGAGTGCCATTACCAGCACAGAGTCGGGCACCACTCAGCTGAAATTCATGATAAATGAAAGATGAGCAGCTTTCAAACAAGCACCAGGTTTAGTCTTTGAAAGAAAATGGTTGTTAAATGTGCAGCACTGACCGTTGCAGAAAGAAACAATCACCATCCACATCTGTGTGATTACTGAAAATGTATCAATGCTTTATTAATTCTCTCACATTGAAATGTCGTCGATCACGGCTGCAGGTGATTCTATTCTCGTTATTTATGCATTGCATCCCCTCATCTTGCACGAGTCTGCAGCACTTGAATGAGTTGTAGAGCAGCGTGTGGAACAAATGTTCGAACAAATGGAAACTGTATAGAGGGCTTTGAGTAACCTACGTTTTTTTTGTTGCTTTTTTTTTATAATCTACAGCTCTTGATTACCAGTGTTAAGAGCTTTGAATATGGCCTAAAGTTATTGCTCGTCTTCCTCGATAGCAAGACTGCTGTTCCGAGAAAAAAACGACAGTGAGTCATTTGTAGAAATGCCTAAAACAACATGTTAATGTTTAACAGACAAAGACCTTCAGGGGCCGTGTGAACTATGACGCTGATCTGCCAGGAGCAAAGGCAGAACTAATGTACCAGTGGATGGTGTGCCAGGCTGCCACTGGGTACATTACACCCACCCTGAGTGCAAAAGTCATTTCTGTGTCTCAAATTATGATCTGACACTTAACCAGAGTCGCAAAAACACTCAGAATCCCTCTGCAGCAGTGGGCTTGACTGCTTCCGAAGGCACAGTGTTGTCTGGCCAATTGTGACATCGGTTACTATGAGTTGCTTTGGAAGGAAATGACAGCAGATAATATTTTATCATCTAATTTGGACGGCATTGACTCAAATTTCTGTGCTGTTTCTGACCAAACGCTGAATACATTATTTTCCGGCTCACATTGTGGTCGCTACCCAAAATCTGCTCTGCAAGCCATCAGGGATTTAGTCGCCGCTGCACATCGCTGTAATTACACCGCTGAGATGACGGTTGCATAAGAAAATCTCTTTTTTAGTGCTGCTGCAAAGCCTCTATGTGATGCACAGTTTACCATTTGTTCCGTCCTTTTGTTCGTTATGCACACCTTATCTCCTCCAGTTAGGCTACTGCCAAGCTTCTAATCTTTCAACATCTGGGTTTAACAGTCGTGTGGTGTAATGCAACACTGAATGCAGAATACAGACATTTTGTTAAAGCTCCAGAGAGAAAAGAAAAAAAAGAGGGGGGCTAAAATCAGCTTCACAATCAGCTTCCCAGAACAGTCAGACAAAAAAAGAGAAAGAAAATCATCACTGTGTCACATTTCCTATTATGTTTAGTTGCTAAAGCCTCAGAAAGCCATTACTTTCATGAAAGAAAAAGAAACACAATTTATTTCAACCCTACAATGGTTACATGGAAACACACTGATATGCACATACAAAAATGTCTCAGAGAATAAAATAATTTCACATTATTGAAAATGAAACCTTTTTTCTTTTTAGTGTTTAACAGCTGTGTGCATTTACGCTTTTTAGACATTTCTCCGCTTCCAGGTAAAAAGAGAACATGAGTCGTCAAAATAACAGTTGATTTCTCGTATCTCTTGAATATCAGTTTGAAAAGAGTATGTACACTTTGTCACAAAACATGATTAGTTTTTCTGCACGACCTTTCCCTCCTCTCCCCGACAAGGCGATTACATAACAATGTGTTGGAAAGTGAGCAGAATATAACGTTGAATAAAGTAAGAAAGTGTCTGGGAGAAACAAACAAACAAACAAAAAGAAAAAGAATTAAAAGAATATTCTGACCAGAACCAATATGAAATTTCTCCACATATGTTGTCTTCCTTCGTTTTTTACAGCAGGACATTTCAAGCTTGTATCCAAAAGAACAGAAATTAGGCACAGCTTTCCTACTCGTCTCCTGTTTAACACATTCATAATGCTTGACTGGGGAGCTTGGAAGCAGCTGCATAGCACATTCATGAATACTGGATCATGCCTTGTGTCAGCTTTCATGCAGTGTTCATGCTTTTTTTTAATGTCATCTGTGACATAACAGTGGAATGATGTGTCTGTTAATCGGCAGTAAAGGCCAAAATAAAAACCTTTTCATGGTTGCCATTTCTGGTTAAAACATCGTAATTAAACAGTGTAAGGTAATTCTTCTATTTCTCACCCCTCTTCAGATCACATTAAGGCATTATGAATGTGTTACTAATCAAATCTAAAACAAAGCTACAATACTTTGTCTACATTATATCCTGATAGAGCACCCGAGTCCAACTTGTAACGGCAACAAAAACCCTCAAAAGTTTCCCTCTTTCTGGATCTATTCATATACAGCATGAGAACGGATGGAAACAAAAATGAACAGAATCTAAAAACCCCAAAATTTGAGAATGATGCAAGTACTGAGCACCCTGTAATAACATCATGAAACCAATGTCTTGACTCTTCATCTTTTTCCTTTTTCTCGTTTTTTTTAATCTTGTGTGTGGCTGCACAAGGGTCAAAAGGCATAGAAAGCAAAGGAGCCTGGGCCTGAAGATTTTAAAGGCTCAGACTAAACTCCTTCCCTCCAACGGAATCAGTTTATGAGAGCCAGAGTGCAGTCGCCACAGACAACAGAAGAGCTGCCAGACTGCACGTCACACATTGGCAACCGAGGGTGGCTGAGGTTATTGACCAACAATATCCACAGCCGCAGAGATTTTGGAGTGATAATCACAGCAATAAAGTGTGACAAGGATAAGAAAAGAAATCATAAACAAAGGCACAAAACAGAGAAAGAAATTTGTGTGTATGGCAATGTCATGGTCCATAGGTGCCCAAGAAGATCACACATGGAGACAAGAAGAGGACACGGAGAAAAAAGGGGAGAAGCAGGAGAGAAAGAGGGAAAAGAGGGAGAGAGATAGAAAAATAGGTCAGAAATACAGAAACACAAGTCTGAAAGGTTATCAGAATTGAGGAATAACAAAAAGGAAGTCTAAGTTAGAGGATCAAAATAAATAAAGAAAGGTCACAGCATGTTAGTTGCACGGCAGGTGACACATGGTTGATGGCAGGCATGGGTGGAGGGTCACACAGAGGGAGGTCGATGGAGGGAGGGATGGATGGACGAGTCAAACACACTGCAATCAAGCCTCGCTCTGCTTTAAGGTTCGCTAGCAACAAGGGGAGGTTCTGTTTCTTTTAATCAGTCATGGTACAGATCAGTGGCAGAGTTTAGGATAAGATCGATGGATGCAGGAACACATCCACAACGAGTCAGGCTGTTATCTCTCATTCCTTATGGCCAGTGGTGTAACTAAAGGCAAATACAGCAAGTTAAAGCTTAAAACCTTACCCCAAAGCCTAATTAATCCACCCATTAGGTAATTAATGGAGGAATTATGGACACAGTAGGGCCTTTAGAGTTGGTTAAGTGTGTCGTTGGAAGCCAAGAGGCCGGCATGCTGACCGACAAAAATCTACCATTTCCAATCAGAGTGATGGGACTGATTTTCTCCTCTACAGCATCAGTGACTGCTTCTGAAGAGAAAACAACGCCGTGGTTCTGTTCACACCTGCCGTTAACGTGTGTCCCGGGTGATCTGATCTGATCTGATCTGATGAGGAAGCATCTCCACGTGCATCACCAGTGACCACTTGTGATCGGATCTTACTTCCTCCGCTCTATGTGCAAATAAAAATGAAATAAAAAACCATCCATCTTTCTGTTTGCGAAGATCAGTTGCGTTGTCGTTTTATAAACTGGCGGGAGGCAGCAATGCTCTCGTGCCAAGTCTGCTGGAAATTAAAAGAAGAAATCCTGGCTGGTCTGCTCCTTGGCAGGTTCCAGACAAACCAAATCACACAAGATGTTTGACAAACTCCTTTAACACGTCTTTGGGCTTTTGTTGTTGTGGTTGCCTGTTGTCGCACGTTAATATGACGGCATTTACACTCGAACAAAAGCACACACTTATGTGTTTTATTTGTTTAAGCTGCCATGTACAATAATGACCCTCTGAGGCAAAAGAGGTGTGAAAGGCTTGTTCTCCTTAAGAAAAATGCCTAAAATGCACCATGTATCAGAGCCAAAACCTGCGGAAACATGAAAAATCTGTAGACTTTTAACCTTCTGACAGTCCTAGAACTGATTATGTTTAACTTTTGGTGTCATTGGTAAAAAATAACCAAATCGAAGCTTCAAAACCATGATATTAAAAAATTAAAATCACTTTAATCTGTCTCATTAATAATAATAAAAAAGAACAAACCATTTGTGCCAGATTCTGCAAAAAACAAAACAAATTCAGCGTTCTTCAGTACAACCAAAAAGCCAAGAGTGACACAACTGTGACCACGAGTCACACAACAGAAATGCAGGAAGTTTTAGGTTGAACTGCAGGCTGTAGGAGGCACAAATTTAAACTAATGAAAAACGTAAATAGAATAAGTATAATATTTATATGTAGAGCCAGTCTTGGTAATATTTCTGAGCACTTGGAAAAACATGCTACACGTGTTAATTCCAAGTCCAATTTTCAACTATTTCAAAAGAAACACTGAATTTTCGCTTGTTTGTTTTTATGATTCATGGCAGTATAACTGTGTCCAACTACACAAAAGACATTTCTGAGTTCTTCCTACTGCTAGTCATGGCTGCTCTGTTTCCATAGAGGCGTGGGTGTTTATATTACAGTAAAAAATGAGCCCACAGTGAGTAAAAATGTGCCAGGACAAAAAAGTCCAGAAACTGCATGAGGTTCAACAAAAATGACCATTTGATGTGCTGTGATCAGATAATCCGAGATAAACACTAATGCCAGGTGTGAACAGGGCTTAAGTTCATCAATCAGGTGCATTTTTAAATGATTTGCATTTTGCAACTTTGCAGCTACATTCATAAGAAATGTCTAATTGTCACATGGGAGGTGTTGCATTTCTGTCAAAACTTATTTTATGTTGCAGTTCAGTAGAATAGAAATGACATTTGGAAAAGTGAAGTAATCTCCTAAAATATCTACAGATTAGAGTTCGAACAATAGAGATCAAGACGTCATTGAGGCTTTTCTTTTGTGGTTAAATGAAAAGGAAACCGTTATGCTCACATATTGCTTTGTTCACTCTGGTCCTCAGTTATACAAGAAGTCTGCTACTAGAAATACTTCTGCTTGGCGTAAATGTGCAGAAAAGGAAAGGGTGAGAAAATGTTCTCAATGGAGCCTCTTCTTCAGCTACCTTTACACCACTGGTCATGGCAGGAGAACGGCCCATGCAAAACCACACATCCAAAACAGAAGCTGGTTATGAAGGTCAAGTCTATGACATGAATGGATGGGTGACCTCATGTTATACAACCCGGAACAAGTTAATAGTTGTTGTTTTGTAGTTTTACTCTAATGTCAACCTTAGCTGGGGAGATCTGGATGGATCACCTGTCGACATCTGACACTTTTGTGTCCATATAGTCGAATTTGAGTGACACTTTTAGGCATTGGAGGCTTAAAATGGCATTTTATTGCTCCACAGCTGGGCAGCATTTTGCCTTTTTTCTGAGTCTGTGCATGCAAATGCAGCCAAGCTGTACTTGTAGAAGCTGCACAAGCCAAATGAAATAAATGATTCTGACACAACAGATTCAACAGATCAGTTTTCTAATGATGACAAAACTAGACGCTGAGATGTTTTCAGAGATCCTTCATGCTAAAATGCATTTAAATTACTGGGGTGAGGATATTTACGTGGCTGTGTATACCGTGTGACTGCTCTCAGAGCATGTGTTTGAAACACAAAACAGGAAAGAAATCTAAACAGACTGAAACTCAGCCTTGCATCAGCACTGCAGAGCGAACTGGGCATATAGAGCCAGTATATATTTACAAAAGAGCAGCTGCTTTGAGTGAGCATTACCAAGAACAGCTGCACAACTGGAAGTGAAACAGTAGAATCAGATGCAGATGTTGGAGCTAAAAATAAACCTCAGCAAATTCCCACGTGCCTTGAAGTGAAGAAAAACAACAGCAGCTTGGAAGTAAGACTAAAATATCACCCAAACAAAAAAATTAAATGAAAGCCATTACGGGAATTAAAGGAGGGGACTGGCTTGGACGAAGCCCATGTGAGCTTGTGCTCTGCTAGATTTATAAGTGATCCAAACCTCCCACTGCTAGATGGCTGTTGCCCAGCAAGCGCATGAAAAAGAAAATAACTGGTTTCTTCATGTGCCATGCACTGGCAGCAGTTGCCTTTTAGGGTCTCCAGTACAGAACAGAAAAAAAAATTAATCCAGTTGGAAGTGGCACCATGCAAAGACTGACAGGGCTGCATCCCCACCTAACTAGGCCAGACACTATATATTCAGGTCAGTCATGGATCCTGAAATGTGACACCCACTAAACCTGGCAGTGGAAAGGGAAGATAGAGGCTGACAGAGAGAATGAAGTGAAAATAGGAGAGGATGTGCAACAGAGATGATGGAAGCAATGGGAGAGCTTATGATATGAATAAGAGAAAAGATGAGGGGGGAAGAAGTAAAACAGTGACACGCATATAAAGTAAAAATTAAAGTCAGAATGAAGCCTTTGCTGATTCACTTAGGAAGTAACGAAGCTATCTATGAGCCTGAAGTTAGTTTTTGGTAAAATGTGACATATTGAACTTTTAAAAGCTGGAATAGAAGCATCCTAATGAAACATCACAGATTTTACGCATGCCACAGTTTTCTTCAGATCCGTGTTTTGCATATAAAACAAATCCTCATTTCAGTTCATTTACCTCTCATTTAAGCATATAAGGGAAGTGTCTTGTTTAAACTACAGAGAACAGAGCACACAGGAGCAATTTGAATTTAGTGGTTATGCATGTACTGAGAATTATCTTTAAAAATGTGTGTTTTTTTTTTTTTTTTTTAAAAACTGCTCATTATCTGGCAGCATTTTTTCCAGTCTCGGTGCTAAATCAATCAGCTTTAGCAGGTGGGAAGCCGGTGAGGGATCACATCCGACCACATGGTCTATCTGCATTAACAAACAGAAAACAAAACACTACTTCAATTCTGTCCTGATAATTACAACATAGTTTTAAAATTAGAGCTGCATTTATTCTTTATTTCTCACTATTGTTAACAAAAAAAAATCTTTTCTTTCCAACTTTTCCACCATATCAGCAGCTAAAACTGTACAACTTCAAAAACAGGTCCTAAATTTTTTGTTTTAATTTAAAAAAGAGGTTTTCAAGAAACTTTGCACATCTAAATGAGCGACAGATGCGTTGGAGAGACACGATAAGTAGAACTCCCACATGCCGTCTCGCTTGCTGCTGAAATATTCATTTCATTTCGGTGTTTCAGTCTGTCTGACCTTCATCAGGTGTACCTGGTTCTTAATTCTGAAAAGAGGCCAAGCTACGCTGCAGCTGCCATTGTGGTTTTTTACCATATGTTCCTCCCTGTTTTCTGTTGCAGATTAGTTTTCAGATGAGGTGCTTTGTTAGGATATTGGCATCTATTCCAACTTATTTTTGCGTTTCTGAACAGAAGCAGCCAAATCATGGAATCTTACATATTCGTTTAGCAAACATATCATTCTTAAATGTCTAATTTGAAAAATCTATACACTGCTTGAAGACTTGTCGTCTTTTTTTAAAACAAATGTCTAGTCTTGGTACAGTAAGATGAGAAACTATGTATTCTCAATGCTAATTCTGCTCCGTTGTGTTCCTCATGATTGTATTTCTGACTTGCAGGACACCGATGAACTTATTTCAACTCTAGTTTGTGGCTTTGGTGTGATTTTATGCCGTGACGTGTACTCGGCTGGTGCAATCAACACCTCTTGGAGAAGGAAGAAAAGGGCAGGCAAGAAAGTACTGAAAGGTGAAACGGAAGATGAAAGAAAACAGACGGCAATGTTTTTAAGAAGAGGGAAAAAAGACAGCTGGATGTGAGAGAAGTTTAACCTCTTCGATAGCTCAGGTATAGTGGGATGGGGAGGCAGCCCAAGTTAAAAAAGTGCACTTTACACACAACACAACCACACAGCAACGGCTGACCGTGACCAACTATGTCGACAAGTGTTTGGGAATAAATGGACAGAACGCCTCGGGTCTGATTTCTGGCTGCTCCTGTTGAACTTGACCAGCAATAGTTACCTTCCAGGGGCTGCTGAGGACTGTGAGAGCCAAATATCCTGAGATTTATCTGCAGAAATGCGGAAATTTTGTGAGCACAAGATTTTAAAATGCAAATGAGGTGCTCTGTGCTTGAAAAATACAGAGAAATGTAGGAAAGAATTAAGTGGGGAAGACAAAACTGGGAACAAATCTGGCATTAGCAGCTAAAAGAAAGACAGCAAAATGAAACTAAACTTTAAATGACCCCACGTCAAGTCACTAGTGTATCTCTGCTGACAAGAGTTTGACTTATTTCCAACCTTTGAGGCACACATGGCATGTTCTGTGTCTTCTCCTGCCATTAATGAATGCTGTTTAGTCTACAAACAGCATCCTATAGTTCTATTCAGTCGTGTAAAGAAATCCTGTAATTGTGAACTATTTCAGAGCTGCTCTTTGAAATAACTGCTCCGTGGTCGTTATTCATCTATTATAATTAGTGTGCTGGTAAACACGGCCGTTCCCAAAGCTTCCGTTGAGCTCCTTGAAAATAAATCGATTTTTAATCATAAACAAGGGGCTGTTTTCCTGAATGCAACCACTATTTAAACTCCTCATGACACAAGGCTGTATTACAAACCTTTGCTGCCCATGTTCTTTGCTTTACTCAACACATCATATGCATTTCAGACTTTGTGCTCATTCTGCCAGGTTTTTTTTTTTTTTGAGACCACACTGTCTCGTGGCATCTCTACAGGCCACAACACTATAATGTGCATCTTATCATCTGCATCATGCATTTCCATTTTGTTACCAACTGTGAAAACACATAAAAATAATCCACCTTCCCAACTGAACAGACAGATAGATGATTCATGTCAGACCCTGCTGCTGGTAAAATTCTAATAAGCACCTAGAGAAAGTCAAGGATCCAGATAATAGAGCCCTCCTGGTCACGGTGGAAGCCTGTCTGCTCTGTGGCTGGTGTGTGTGGATGCTCGGGGTGGGATGATGGGAATTGTACCTGGGATGGTGGTGGGCTCTACGGCTGTTCTGAAGGAGAGGGTGCCAGGCTTAGACTTGCCCTGCTGGTTCTCTGCCACCACACGGACCTCATACTCTGTATTCCAGTCCAGGCCGCTCAGCAATACGTACTCACTGCCGTGGGGGAGGCGGATCTCTGGTTTCCAGTCAGATACATGCGTCTGAGAAAGGAATGAAGACGGGAAAAGACAAAACAAAAAACCTTAAAACTGGGCAACGGAGTGAGGTTGTGGTTGTTCTCTTCAGACACGCAGGGAAGGATCGCTTTAGAATTATTTAGGAATGACTCTGTTTAGCTGAAGATAAAAGGCTTCATGCTTCCAACATAACCTTCTGCTAAACTTGTTTCAGAAGTGATTAAGGTGATCCCAAAGAATCTGTAGCATCATTTTAGCACAACAGAAAAGTCTTATGAAAGGGAAATACCTTAAAGTATATCAAACTAATCACTGAGCAGAGAGGAATAATTCCACTAAGAGGGACTTTAGGTGTTTGTTGAACAATTATTTGGATATTAGGTTGGCAGTGATTTCTTTAACTATACGATTAGAAATGAGCTGCTAAAATGCTAACAGGTGATGCTTTTCTGATGGAAACAGAACTTAAATAAATGCTAAATGCTACTTGAGAAGATGATTTTTATTAGTTTTATATCTACTTTATCTGAGAATTATACACAGTTGTGAGGGCACAAACAGAAGAGGGGGATCTGGTTAGTCTATGTATCTGCCACCAGTGCTGTAAAACAGTTCTCCAGTGCTTTAGATTCAGCCTGAACTGCAGCTACAATCCTGCAGATAGGTGCATCTATTAAATTCAGTTAGCGTAGCACACTGATTAAGGCTGGCTGGCTTTCACAAAGGAAAAAAAAAGAAGATTTCAGTCACCAAAACTAGTCCCTGGCAGCTGTCCTTCTGGCTTGGTGCTTAAAAAAAGAGAAGCACAGTGTATCCTCTGGTGGGAAGCCAATTAGGGATCATGGCTAACTGGTTGGTGCGTCTACACCCGTCTCCCCAGTGGAAAATGTTCATTTCAAATTGGTGGAAGTCACTGGGATGAACATAATTATATTTTAGAAGGTAAAAATTGTAGGGCTAATAAAAATGGACTTACATCAAAGGGTCCAGTAATGTGCTTATGTGGGGATGTTGGCAGGCGTGTTTTTAACTCAGCCTAGCGGTTTATTCCTGATTTTAATGGGCTTAGTGAACATTTCCAAGCACTGATCAGATTTTTTGTGTGTCCTAAACCTGTTAAAGAAATAGAAAAAATCATGCAAAATGGTATCAAGTTACCTCCTTGCCCAGTATACTCACAGCCTTGTATCTGACCAGGTAGTGTTTAATAGGGGAACCACCATCGTCCTGCTTGATCCAGTTCACCTTAAGAGAATTGCCCCCTTGGGCCTTGGCCTCTAGTTTGGGGGCACTGGGTTCCCCTACACAGGACAAACCAAGCAATCAGGATTAGTTGACATAAATATGGTTGCTGCAGCATGTATTCAGTCAGTAAACACAGATAACCTGATTCTTTCCTACTGTGTTCAAGCGTGCTTCCAGGTCAGCTAAGCTATAAGTTAATTGCTGATTGGGATGTTGGATTTGATTTCCAGTTCAGTCTAAACTGTTTCAAACTGGCAATCAATGCAATTAGATGACACTGTGGATGTAACTTTAATATTGGAGAGTTTTTGTTTGCACAACAGATTAAAACAGCTTCAAACATGGGTATAGTTTGAGTTACATTAGGGTTAATTAAAGGTATGGTTTTAATGACATATTCAGCCTATCTTTGTGAGATCAGTGAGTTGGGTGTCAGTGTTCTCATAATTTATTAGCTTGAGTGCAAAAATAAAACTATATCTACATTAATCTTTTTTTATGTGTTACTCCACCCAGAACGTTTCTTTTGACTCTCACTGACATGAACGGTTGCTGAAGGAGTTTGATTTTAACAAGTTTCTAGACAAATTCTGAGAGTTTTGACGACTGGAATTGATTGAAGCAACCTCCAGTTTTTTCTCAAATGTTTAAATATGATCTATGACATGTTATGCAGACTGACAACAACCTTTAGCGGCTTTTTGTGATTTATGATTCTTGCAAGGAAGTGAAGTTGGGACATTGTTGTCACATCTAACGTTCAGATCCTCTTGAGTACAAGGTTGGGGGTGATGAATGAGGTCACAAATTGTCTGACTTTAACACGGGAGACCAATGTTTGTCTTCTTTTTCTTCCCACTGGTAAATGTTTGATTCTTTTAACCATTTTCTTCTTTGAAGCCACCAGTTCTTAAGCCCCAGTTTAGGTAGTTTTCCCTTTTTTACTTTACAGCAACAGGGAATGATATTATCCTGCCCACAGAGGACAGTTTACTGTATGCCCCATAAAGAAAACAACATAATTTAGTGTTTAATTTGGAGGATTTGTTGAAACCCACTTTTAGGCTGACAATGAGAGACAGTATGTGATAATCAAAGACAGAGTCTGGGTGGAATATGGCTTTTAGGGTGTCTAGAAGGAAGGAAAAGTGCAGTGTGGCTGCCTCAGAACCACTGGCTGAGGTGTTGTTCTCCTTGAGGCTCCTCATTATCTGCTCTGTACTCCTGAGTAATGACTGCCGGGCCGCCGGATAATGAGCCTGTAGGCCTTGATTGGACATGTTACTCTATTACTTTTAATAACATTTACATAGTCTTGTGGGAAGGAAGGTCACTGTGTTTGGTGTGTGCTCTAATGCCACTGTGAGGGCTGTAAGGGTGGAGACTAACAACCCAAACTCATCAATTATGTACATATTGGTTACACACAGTTAGCCTTGTTATTATCTTATTAAATCCACTAAATCATGATGTTACAGCCTTTGCCCTATGCTAACAAGCAGGTAACTGTAAAACAAACTCTTGTTTTATCTTAAGTTAATCAGAGACACGATGGAGATCTAAATTTTTGCTGGAAAATCAATGAACAAATGAGGAATAAAATCCCACTGGCATATATTTCAAATAGTGGCAGAAAAAGAAAAGCATGTCTCTAGTAGTTAACATTTCAGACATCAGTGTTAGTGGTTATTTCAATGAATATGGATGAAGGCACTTTTTTTCTTGACGTAAGTCATCAACTGAGCACACTGCCTGAAAACTGCATTCCTCCAGACTGGAGTGAGCATGACAGAGGCTGGAAGTGAACCAGACAGCATTAGTTAGTACCAGCGGCAGTAACATGGTGGCAGGCAGACATTGGTACATTCAGCATTGTTATCCACAAGCATCATTCTGGGTTAGGTGAACTTGTCTGAGGCTAAAACAGAGAAAAGTGGTGGTTAGAATGAAAAAACAAAAGAAAGAAAACTTCTCCATGCAGACTTGATCAGTCGTTCATTCAGTCTGGTTATTTCCTGTGTAGCTGTTTCCTGTTGTTATTTGGAAACCACTTTCCTCATGTTGTCTGTGTTTATGTCCTGTTTTTCTGTTTTTTTCCTCTAAGTTTCTGTGTTTACCTGTGTCTTGTGTTAGCCCTTTGTGTTTCTATAATCTAGTCTCTTCCCCTCTCAGCTGCCAGGCCATCGCTTTGACTGTATTCTTCATGCCATAACTTCCCAGCATTTACCTACAGTCAAGCTCATTTTTTTCACTCTGTCATTAACCCTCCTGTTGTCCTCATTTACGGGCACCAAAAAATATTGTTTCCTTGTCTAAAAAAAAATCCAAAAATTCAGCAAAAAAAATCCCTAAATTTCTGAAAATTTGCAAAACCTTCAGGAAGAAAATTACAATAATTCCTTAAAAGTTTCCCTTAAAAGTTTTATTTAAAAAATCCCCCAAATTTGGCAAGAAAATTCTTGTAAATATTTTCAAAAAATGCGTAAAAATCTTCCAAAAAATCCTAAAAGTATCTAAAGTGATTACATATATGTCAGTAAAATTTCTGTTATTTTCTTTAAGAACATTCACAAAAAATCTATTTTTTGTGAATGTTCTTAAGAATTTTTTTCACCAAAAAATGTTCAAAAATTTCCCAAAAATGTTGAAAATGTGGACATCAGAAGTTTCACTGTGAAAATAATTTTGTTTCCCCACATTTTTAAACTTTAAAAAACGGGTCAATTTTGACCTGCAGGACGACACGAGGGTTAAAACCACCACAGAGATAGACTGCATGCTGGGGGCATGTGCTTTAACAGAGAGAAAACTTCATATAAGCCTTGGCTCGTGGCAGAATTTGAATCTGATCTCAGAAGGAGCTCAGGGGCCTCCACTGATTCATCCAGGAGCCCCTCAGCTATGTCTAAAATGTGGACTTCTAGCTAAAAGCCTCCTCTCAAGTTGCCCTGCCTCCAGTCTCACTTTAGTTGGATAGCCACCAGCATGCTAGCCTCATGCCTGGTTTAACTCCTGAACTGTCTAGCTATCAGTCTGCTAGCATCAGGACAACCAGTCTCTAGGCTTCACCCCAGGTAGTTGGACTGGGCCAGTTTTACCCACAGTCAGTTCCACATGTTGTTGACGACCTCCAATACGCTAACCCTTGGTCGGTTGGTCTCTGGCTTGCTAGCATCCAGCCCAACAACCAGTTGGCTCATGTAGAACCTGCAAACTTTCACCCTGATCTTGTCCCAGGTATTCCTAGAAGCTACTTTTAAGAAAGTCCAGAAGAAGAAAGCGTGGATCCTGATGATGTTGTACCTTTCTGCTTCACAATACCTAGGTTTTGCGCCAAGTACCTTGGTCAATGCCATGTCTGCCTCCGAGTGTCTCTACAGCTCATGTGGCATCAAGTCTCCCAGCACCTCATCTGTCTAAGACTCTTTTCCAAGGACACTACTCCTGTTTCTGAGCCCTTTCCAAGGTTAATCAAGACCAAGCCACTTCCATGGTTGACGAACACCAAGCCTAGTTTATGATCAGGCTACATCTTCCTCATTCCAGACTTTGTCCCTGATTTCTCCAACAACTTCTCCTGTCTCTGGGTCAGCCGACAGCTGGCCAACGTCACACCTGATCACCAGCTTGCCCCAGAGTAGGTCGTCCTGGTTGGACCTCCAGATAAATCCAGAGTTGACCCCCAACCCAAGAAGCATCTGTCCTCAGTGGCCCAACATGTACTAGAACTTTTTTGGTTTCCTGACTTCAGCCTGTCCTGCAATCCACCCTAAATTTCAGTGTACGACTTTCCTTCTCTGGATGAGTCAGCTCTGCTGCCGACCTCCTGACCAGCCCGTAGAGGTCTTCGGCTTTCATCGCTGATATCTTGCCTTCACTTCCAGCTTTCGTTCGGGCCCCTGAGGTGTTCTATCATCACCATAAAGCTGTCCTAGAGTGGTCCCACCTGGCTGTCTTACTACCAGGTCAAAGTGTCCGGCTCATCTGCTTTCCAGCCGCCAAGCCATCCACCCCAGGTATTTATTTTATCTGCACTCCTGCCTGAGGTCTTTAGCTCATCTGCTCTCAATTGCTATTTGAAAATTCCAAGAGAGGAACTAGAGGCATAATTTGGAGATAGTTCAACCCCAAAATTCAAATCTCTAGTGTTTAAAAAATTCTGACTTTGTGCTTAGTTTTTCTTTACAAATCCTTCTAAGGTCTCTGAGATTAACATCACAACCTAAATATTTTTCACTTTACCATAGCCTGATCTTCTCCCCATGACTTTCAGATACTAAGCATTTATGTGAATGCTTTCATTTGGCAAAGGAAAAGCTGTGAATATTGTTTTTCTGTGTATTTGTACTGTATGAATTTAACTACCGAGGAGAAATGACACCAAAGACACAGACACATGCAGGCAGAACTGACATCTTCTTTGGGAAAACAGCAGAACAAGAAGAAGGAGGATGCAACAAGAAAGAGGAGAGAAACTTGCATGCTGCAGTAATGCAATGGGTTGCTGTGAGTCCAATCAGTAAAACAGTGGGAGCTAAGTAGATCATTTGGGCATAAATAAGAAAAATTAGCTTTGTGGGTGACCATGTTTAACAGTGCGTGCGATGCAGATTGCAGTCAGTGGCACTTTGTGAGCCTGCTCTTAAGATGTTTAAAAATAATCCATAATATGGTGATAAATAACAGAAATGAAAGAAAAAAACTATATAAAACAGTGTGATTTTTTTCAGTCTTTTTTATGATAATTGGTATAATTGGTATGATGATTGGTATAATTTGGAACCAAAATAAACAAAATAGAAAAAGCCAGGACATGAAATATAAAATAACAAATATGGATTAAAATTGAACTGTTAGACCTTTAGTGTTTGGTGTTTATTATTTAACAAATCAAGACTAATATGAAGCTAACTTGTCTTTTTAATCCCAACCCATCAAATATGTTTTATTTTTAGCCTTTGTTACCGGTTTTTCTAATAACTGAGTTTTAATTAAAGGTGAACGCAACATATGCAAAGTTAGGTTTTGAAAAGGCTGATAAAATTAAATATATGAGCCAATTCATTTTACTATATCTAAAATTAGGAGATATTTTGGTATCTATCAAAGTATATATGTTTCCTTTTCAGGAAAATAGGTTTATCAGTCCGTTAAGGTCAAATCACAGTTTCATTGGTTCACATGGGTAACAAATCTTCAGCCTGGACTTTTGTAAGTTTGAACTAAATGAGAAATAGCTCTAGGTATATCTTAGCTTTCTTTAAAGAACCTAAATCAGATGCCCCCAGTCCAGCTATTATTAACATACAGTCTGTATCTGGACACTTTATCCTGATATATGTGAGCAGAATACATAGAATATAAGAGTTAATCCCATTAAGCAACACCAGCTAATTACAATTAAAAGAATGCGGCATGCAGCATGACATGTATTCTATTCATTACTGTTTTAGATCTATTATATAGATAAAATTAATGAAGGCACTCAGAAGAAAATAGTCTTGTTTCTTTGCAACTGCAATGGAAAATGTGCAAAAAGAATCATAGCTGAACAGAAGGAAAAGATGAATGGACAATATGAAGCATCGCCAGAGTCATGTTTGCTAAATGTTTAGTACTTATTTACGGAAAGACTTGTAGATGAATTATAAAATAAAAAGGCAAAATAAAACTGAACGTGTTTCTCATCTATGGATCTAGATCAACAAATGCCTTGTGAATGATCACTGCTGATCTTATGATCTGGAACTAAACAAAGAAAATTTTACCTTCTGTTGGCCAGCGAAGACGACATCATCAGCACCATGCAAGAGCCACATGACAAAGTCACATGATGTGCACGGACATGATTGGTCGGGGGGGGGGGCGGTATAGAGGATGGGGGGGAGGAGGGGAGGAGGAGGAGGGGATGGGGGCACATGGGAAACATACAAAACATTTTTGAAATGATGAAAACATGTCAACATAATGAACAAAAAACAAACAAGAATGTTAGAGACAAAATGACAGAAAAAAACAGTAACAAAAAAGAAATACATAATCGATAAACACGTTTGTTTTTCTTTTTAACACATATAAATAAATATATATATATATATGTTGCTGAATATATGAAGCACTTGGAGACTTGGTTTTGGTTGTTGAAAACATGCAGAATATCAATAAATAAGCAAACACAAAGATACTGATTTGAGGAAACAGATTAAGACAACACCAAAACTGTTCACCCAGAGTCGCCTCATGCATTCAGTCAACGGCTTTTTCTCCGACGGATATAGTTTTTAGGTTAAAGCCCAATCTGAATTTGAACATTTTGACACTTTAAACAACTAATAAAATATAAGAAAAGAAAAACACTGCAGTTGTTTTTTTTTTTTTGTGGGAACAATCAGGGACAGAAGCAGCATGGAGGACACTCTGCAGCTTTGGATATGAAAACCATGCCAGCGATGTACACGTGATACACAACACGACAGGAACACATGACGAGTCAGGAGGGATAAAGTCTGCACCGGACGACAATCTAAAAGCACTTGTCGTTCTCAGTGATGTGCTGGCAGACAACACTGAGCAGTTGCTGGAGCATACACTGCGAACAGTTACATCCAGTTTGAATTTAATGGAAAGTCACGGCTGGCTCTGATAAATGTTATTAAAAGTGTTTTGGAAGGGAAAGATTTGGTTAGCAACAACACGGGGACATATAGCTCTGATACAGTAGAAACATCACGGTTAGAAGGAGCAGCTACACACATTTACGCCACTGACTAAACACACAAGTCTTTATGGTTTCTGTAAACTGCAAATTAAAGCAATAAGACGTCAGACAAGTTAGAGGTGCAATTAGTTGTAGGTTTACTGCACAACATAAGGCTAAAATAGCAGCGGAGGCTTGTAAAAGTAGTTGATTTCCATCATTCACCCCCTCTGTTACCTGTTCAGAGCAGCAAGTAAAGTAAAACACCTCCTACCAGTACTGATATCATGTCTGACCTAAATGAACATCACCAGAGAGCACTAAAGAAAGTCTGCAGCAACAGAACGGTTTTAATAAGAGCTACAATATGTAGATGGCACGGAGACAAAACAGGGTTTGGTCGTCAAAAAATGGAGGAGCGGCTCGATTTTTTAAAATTTTCTTTTGGTACAGTGCTGCATTTAATGTAGACTGTGAAAATGACTTTGAAATGAATCAATTCATTTAGATTAGAGCGATCAGAGAGAGTGAAAAGGCTGAATTCCCAACCAATCAGCAGCCATATTAATTACCACTCAATCCAAGATGACAAGTCTAAGTGTGACTAAGGAGGAGTGTAATTGGCTGAATATATTCGGATGTCGTGTTCAGTTATGCATTGTGGGTTTAAAATAGTCTCGGGGCAAAATTTGTGCTTAGTGACCCTTTGAAGGCTAATTTAAGCCTTCAGTATTCATTTAAGTAACAAATACATCTGTATTATCTACCACCGGGTGTCAAACAAGTCAGAAAATGGAAATAATGATAGCTTTTATATGGAATATAAAGTGTTAGCAGCAGTTTATGCTAAAATACCAGCATAAACACGTGATACAGTGTGATGAGTTGGCTGTAAATCATATTTCCTACGGATGCTAACATCTACAACCATACAGTAATATTCACTTCGCATCCACTGGTTTTGTAACATTTCATAGCAAACTTAGTATAACCTAAATTTATTCCAGTTCCTTCACACCAGACTCAAGCGTCTGTACTGTGATTTGAACAGTCACATTATGTTAATTACATCACACACAGCTCTAGAATCAGGCGGTTAACCTTCACGTTTTGGCAAATGTTAGTAAAATCAAAATGTGCGAGTACTCTAGCCGGTTAGCTGTTGTCATTCTCCTGTTTTGCTTTCACTACACTCTATAGGGGTTTCATGAATCACGGCAGAAATACATGAACATCTACGCTAACTGTGAGGCCAAGCAGGTAAGAGACACAGAGGTAGAGACACACTGCTGGACTGGGATACTCACTACGGGTCATAGCGGTGGCAGCGATAGTGGGCGATATCGATGATGAAACTGAAAGATGGTGAAAACATCATGAGAGGAGCCGGAGTCCTCGACAAGAATAACTCCGGGTTAGTTATTGTCTCAATGATAAGGAATTCCTCTGGAACATTCCTGAAGAACAATGACTCCTGTTGTTTTTCTGCATCTATTAGCAGATCCAGTGAGCCAACCCCTTAGTTGCAACAACATCGATTTCCATGTGAACTGAGACGAATGGACCCAACCAATGGACCCGAGTTTAAGTAAACTGATAATACTGTATTGGCTCAAGACAGATCTTTCTAAATAAAATATGCATGGTTTAAAGTTGTGTTCTTGAGGGCTCACATTTGACAAGTTGGAACTGTGAACTCAAATTTGCAAGAAAACAATGATGCAATTTGTAGTTTTGACCAGAAAGCCTTTACTGGCACGACTTAGCAGTACAAATGTTGGCATCAATGTAATATCCATTTTCAAATCCTCATTTAATGCCTGTTAATCTGAAATAAGTAGCAGTAAGATCTGCATCAGTGTCTTTAGCCAAACCAACTTGGAAGAAATAAATATGAAGGTGTTTAATCTATGATCAGAGTCTGTCTTTCATAAGGAATTATACATCTTGTGATTAAAAGCTACATAGAACTGAGCGCACCATCGACCATTACAGAGGATAGACTGGCTGATATATTCTGTCTTAACCCTTGTGTCGTCCTGTGGGTCAAAACCGACCCGGTTTAAAGTTTGAAAATGTGGAAAAAAAATATATATATATTTTCACAGTGAAACTTCTGATGTCCACATTTTCAACATTTTTGAGAAATCTTTGAACATTTTTTGGTGGAAAAAAAGAAATGTTAAAAATGTTTCTTAAGAACATTCACAAAAAAATCAACCAAAATCCAGCAAATTTCGCTGGATTTTGGTTGATTTTTATGTGAATATTCTTCAAGAAAATATTAGAAGTTTTACTGATATATATGGAATCACTTCAGATATTTTTAGGATTTTTTGGAAGATTTTTACTCATTTTTTGAAAATATTTACAAGAATTTTCTGGCCAACTTTGTTTTTTTTTTTTTTTTTTTTTTAGAAATAAAACATTTAAGGGAAACTTTTAAGGAATTATTGGAATTTTCTTCCTGAAGGTTTTGCAAATTTTCAGAAATTTGGGGATTTTTGGATTTTTTTCAGACAAGGAAACCATATTTTTTGGTGGCCGTAAATGAGGACAACAGGAGGGTTAATCATTACACATGTAAGTCTATCATCAAGCATTTGAAAGAACCTCATGCAGGTTCTGTAACTGGACTGTTGATCTGGTCCAGGTTTGTTTGAGACATCTCTCCCGGATGTGAACCGCCCTTTAAAACCAACTGCCTTTCGTTTTGCTTTTGTTTACAGCAATTAGTTAATTACAGTTAGGTTGACAGATTTCTGCAAAGTCTAACCTACACTGTTTAAAAACGTAACCACATAAACACATGTTACTCTCCTTACACCTAGGGTGTTTTTCCACTAGCACCTACTCGGTTTGGCTCGGCTCGGTTTGTGAGGTTTTCCATTAGGACGTAGTACCTGCTGCTATTTTAGTACCAACTTGGCCGGGGTTCCAAGTGAGCTGAGTTGAGCTGATAATGTGACAGAGTGCAGGCCACTGATTGGACGCTACACAGCATGCATATTTTAAAACCTAATAGCGATAAACTGCAGCCATTACAGGGTTGTATATAGGACTGATATACGATAACTGTAGTGGGCTTGCATTAGCTTACCCTCATACGTCTAGGTCGTATCCTCTTGTCTTCGGCTTGATGCTGCTCTATCGCCTCCCAGACTCTCCTGTTCTCCTGAGGGTTTCGACCCTCAGCTTTCTCTGACTCTCTTCTTTTACTTTGAATCTGACAAGAAGCCACAGACCAAGCTGCAGCTATACCATCGCCTCCATGTCATCCATTGTTGTGTTGCATTTGTGTGGAAAATGACTTCAACCAAATCAAGTTGAGTACAATAGGTGCTAATGGAAAAGCGCCTCTAGATATCACGTTTCAAAAACTGCATAGCTATAAAACTGAGCGGTCCCAAAGCAAATATTACCCAGCAGCTAAACATCTTCACCAGGAGTTACCATGTGAGCTGCTACACACCAGTCAGCAACCACATTAAAAACAGACAGGAGAAGTGGATAACCTTTAACATCTGGTTCATAATGCAAGACAATGTGCACAAAACTCCTCAGGAATGCTTGAGGAGCATGATCCAGAGCTCAAGGTGGTGATGTGGCCTCAAAACTCCCAAAGGATCCACTGCCAACATCCTCATGTTGTAGTTTGTGTTTTAGTGGTATGAAAGGGAAACTGCACAATGTCAGGCAGGTGGTTTTAATGTTGTGGCTGAGCGGTGAACAATTATGATGCCGAAATTAAAGCGGAAATCCAGTCCAGTGGCCCTGAGAGCTCTGCACTGAAGAAAACAAATGCAAATAACAAACACACTACATTACAAATTGAACAACCCTGGCTGATGCTGCAAAGTGAGAAAACCCAACCGAAAACTGAAATGCCGCAGGGTCACCAGCAGATATCTAGAATGATGCTCAGACTTACATATTAACACTACTGATGGAAACCATGGCAACAACAAGCATGTCCCAGCGTGTTCTTCACGTCTTTGTGTCCACTGGAAACGATTCCACTGAAATGTGCGCTACTTGTTGTGCTTTCTGTCTCTGAAGTGTGATTCAGTGTTTTCTCACTTTGCTTGAAGATGCTGTGTGGAAGACTAAGGATTGTTGAGGGTTTTTTTTCCTTGTTTGCTTGACTTTTGTGTATTTGTGTTTCCTTGAGGTGCAATGCATTGAGCTTCAAGGCCACTGTATGTGAGAGCAACGTATAAAACCTCTTTTTCCTGTGCAACAATAAGCTTTATCTGACAAGAGCTGCAGCTCTCCCCCACCTCCAGAAACCCAGCAGAAACCAGGAAGCTGCTCCTATTCTTTCTATTTTTATCTCTGTATCTTAATAAGCCTAATGGCCAAATTACAGTAGCTAGAAAACGAACATATCCTGAGCACGAATGGGATTTCTACAGATTTCTGTGAATTAAAGACCTGAATATTTAAACCTTATGCTGCCATAAGGGGCTATTTATGAGCAAACATGGCCTGCTTTTAACACTATTACCAGGAAATATTGTTCCACATTAATTCCCCTATGATACTGCAACCTCATTCCTTCCTTCCTGTATTCCTCCTCATTATCTGAGCGTTCTTTGGATGTCTTATATAACAGTCAATGGCTGATCTGCTGCAGTGAAGAAGTGCAAGACACTTTATACAAAAAGAGAAAGCAAAACAAAGATGTTATGAGACGAGGAAGAAATACTAAAGAAGCAGGGGTGGCACTATGGGCTACGGTAAAAAAATAAATCAATTACCTGCTACAGTCTGTAAGTATGTCATGTATAAGTGTGAAACAAACCTGAAGCCACATTAAAGTAATGGAACGAACTGCCCTCTGCAAAATTAGTACATCAAGTCATGAATGAGTGCTGGAATTTATGTAGGAAAAAATAAATAAAAGAAAACACACAATTCTGGGGCACTAGATGAGGATTTCTCTGGAACATCATCAAGAACGCCGCTACATTCACATTATTGTAGCATTTTTTTCAATCATTAATCATTAAAGACATGATTTAATATAGATAGAATTGTGGGGGGGGGGATGCAATGGAGATGGAGAATATAAAGCAGACAAGACAGGCAGAAAAGAAACTTACTTGTGAAAGAATAGCCTGAGAAGTCCAATGGAATACAGAACAGATGACAAACCATGATGAGAAAACAATAAAAAACAAAGAGAAGACACAAAGACAATGAAATGAGAAATATGATCAATGAAAGAGGGCAGCTGTGTCCCGCCACACTATTAACCCACTGTCACACTGCTATTGTGCCTTTTTGGACATTCTGCTCACAGAAAGTCTCGTTTCTCTTTGTTCTGCAGTTAACTTTGACTTCGATGATGCTGGTACTGTATTAATCTCCAAATTAGAAAATAGTTTTTTAATGGCGTTAAGCTCTTGTTCCAGACAAGGATTCAGCAATTCCTGAAAGAAGCACCGGACGTCTCTGTCTGCTGCACTAATGTAGTAGAACCCATTAAATGACAACATTTATACAATATAAACTGATCCCTCCATGCCAATTTTCATTTCATTTCCTCAAGCAATGCATTAAATAAAGTTTGAGCTCAGTGTCAGGTTCATGCATTTTAAAAAACTGTCCTAAATAAATACATGAGCAAGTTATTTTTTTGTTGTTTTTTTAGCTGGAACATGCAGAAGTGGGACAAAATCTCTTTTCAGCTTTAGGGACAGAATAAGGAGGGTGCTGAGGAGGGCTTTTTCTACAGAGGCAGTGGGGTGATGAAGCACAGATGGAAGCACAACATAGAGGGCGGTACAGACTAAAACAAAGATTTTTTCATGACCCTGATTTAAAATGCCGACTGAGAAATAGGTCTGTTGGTTCCTGATTGTGGCCTGGGTAAATGAGCTCACCACGGACCGACAAAAGAAGGCTCGGGCCTCAGTTTTGGCCATGAATTCTTATTTTCCACAGTTACAATGTGCAATTATTTGGTATTACAGTAAAAACTGAAATCCAAGAGGTGCTGGTTTTGTACAGGACTGGATCAGCTTGAGTGCAAGTGCAGTTTCTGTCCATCAACTGGACCCAATTTATACTTCAGTGAGAGAGCATTATCTGACACGAACAAACTCAAAGTCGCGTTGTACGTCAAGCTGACAGCTTCTGATTGGTGACGGCGGGCGCTGTGCACCTGCTCTTTGCTGCAGGTGCTGCAACAAAGTTGTGATGTGACGTCTGATTATTCACAGAGAAAAGATGAAATGATGGGAACGTCAAGGGCGACGATAAGTTTCTCCAGGAAACCGCTGTCAGTGTCATCATGGTCGGCAATGAAAGCAACATGGTCAAAAACTTCCCTCATCTGCCTGACAAGCAGGTATTCTCCTCGTATCTCCTCCCTGTGCCGTTAAGGTGACTTTTCTCCTTTCCTTCAAACACGGTTAAAAAGAAAACTCCCCTAGACCTCCACAGAATGCGGCAATTCATCATACGCTGCCATCTCCTTCACGAAACACAAACAATCCTCGGCAGGACTTGACCTGTGGCTGCTATATTAAAAATGCACACTGTCACTGAACTATAAATACTGAGATGACACTTCTTCCCACTGAAGTATAAATCAGCTTTGAGAATGCACAAGTACTTTCGAGAAAGCGTTCACTAAATCACCTGAGTTGTGGGCCAAGATGTCAGGTCTCTGAAATGAAAGGAGGCATCGAACGCTGCAAACATTCATGAGCCAAGAAGTACAGAACACTGCTCAGAGATGAAGGATAAAAAGGTTACACTCTGCATAGTTAGCACGGTTAACCAAACTGGCGTCATGAATTATCATTCCTTCTGGCCTGGATGGGAAAGGACTGAGCATGAGGGAGGGTCTGGCGTGAGAAGAGAGGAGTGTCGGGGTGAAAGCATCTGGACTCAGCTAGACGTGAGCGGGCGAGGGAGAGTGAGCGTTAGGTTCAAAGCATCGGGTTCAGAGGAGAGCTAACTCAGAACAGGGAGACGAGGTACGAGTGGAGCCACTTACGGACTGGCTGGGTCTTGAAAGTGCTGGCCGTGCTGCTCTCGCCTTCGCCTTTGCCATTGATGGCGGACATCTTGACCTCGTAGGTGGTTTCTGGTTTCAGGTCAACGATGGTGATCCTGGTCATGTCTGTGGAAGGGAAGGTGGTGTTATTTCACAAACGTACTCAAGAAACGCTGAAGCAACAGTCGCGGAACAAGGTGTTTGTTGTTTTTTTTGCATGATTGCGAGATGCATAAATCACAGATGTGGTTGGTTTCTCCATATTGTCACCACATTTACTCTACATTTATTTTGTCCAACAAAAGAAAACAAAAGACAAAAGAAAAACTCCACAAATGACTAATGATGAGGATCTTTCTTGGAAGCAGAATCTGCAACAGCATTGGTTTTTCTTCTCATATGCTTATTTTCTCTCTTATAATCTGCATAATAAGTCCACCTCCTGGTGTCTGGCTCGTTCTCCATGATCTCCTTCATGTTTTTATTTATACCATTACTATTTCATGTAGAATCCAGAAAGCCCAGGATATTAATGGGGATCCAAATAAAATATTAAGAGTTCTTCCTTTAGTTCAGATTACCTCCTCACTGACTGTTTGTTGGGTCATTGTTTGCTCTGGTTGTGCTTGTGTTTGTTTCTTTGGCTCCCTGAGTCTCTTTTCATGCTCTTATTGCATCCACTGCCATCCTTTGTACTACATATACTGAGAAACAACAAGGAGTTCTTGTTGTTCTGTGTCTCTTAGATTACATCTAACAATCGGCTCTATCTACGTCTCTCCTGAATGGAAAAAAGAAGAAAAAACTAAGACAGGAGGTTTTAAAAAAGAACAATACAATCAGGCTGTTGAAGAAACCAGCAGGGCTATGTATATATAAGAAACTGGAATATTCTCCTGATGGGATTATTCTCAGACACTCAGTCACTGCATTTATAAACAGGAACCAGAATGTGACAAATAGAGGGTTATTATTTTATCTGATGGAAGCCAGGGAGCACACCGAATAGCAAATATATAAAAAATGATCTCTTGTAATTGCTGTGGGGCTTGTTTTGTGGTTTGTTACTGGTTTCATTGTCAGAAATAAAGGCTGTTGGTGCAACATTTAGATTTACACATGCATATGCATGTATGTACTATAGAGAGAGAAAGGGTTAACGGTTGCTTAAAGTGTAAACTTCTATTTCTAGAGTGAAAGGATGAAGTTTTGTATTCAGAAAATGCTCCGTTTCTATTGACAGACACTGTTATTTCCATATTAACAAGGCACTGCTGAGATTTCAGTCAGGATACACACATATACACTCACTTTTGTCATAAAAAGTCATTTGGCTGATATCTCACTGTGCAACACAAAGAATAGTAATTTCATGGATGAGAACAAATTTGGGCAGTGAAAAACAGCTGAGGAGCATCTTCCCATTACTGGGGCTCCATTTATGTCTCAGATTAATGTCTCAAAGAGAAGAAGTAGTTTTAGAATGAACATATAAGTATAAGTGAGCGCTCGGGGAAACGCTGTGAATGCAGCTAAAAAGCAGAAGGCCACATCCATTCAGAACTGGGCTTTTAGCACCAACGTGGAACTTCAGAAAAAACAGCCAGCTGCGATTTTTACAAGTTTGTTCTCTGCTGCTGCTGTGAAAGGTCAGATTCACGAGCAAACGCTACAGAGTCAACTCATTCAGCAAGTGTTAATTACTGTGTTGCTGACTGAATAAAGACGTGTGCTTTTCTGACATCTGAGAAAACTGTTAGCATTAAGATGTTATGTTTAGATTAGCTGTCGTATTAAAGCACCAAATAAAATGGACAAAACATATTACATTAAACAACACATTAAATAAATGTTCTAGGATATTTTTACATGTGCATCTCAGACTCACAATGGAGAGGAATGTCATTTGATTTGTGGAGCTCCAAGCATTGAGAGAATTATGCATTAAAATTATACCAAAAAAACAAAACCTCCAATGCAGTAAATGATTTTTTTAATTTTTGTTTATCTGCATGAATTCGTTCTGCAATAATTAAAAGCAGTCAGTAAATCCAAAACCTAAAAATAGAAAATAGTATTTATCTCACTAGCAAGTGCTGCCTTGTAGTTCATGTATTGTTCTGTGCAGCAGACTCTCCTAAAAACCACCAGAAACACATCAATCAGAGCCACTGCTGCTCTGATGAACGCCGTACACTCACTGGAAGCTGCTGCTGTCGTTACAGTAAAGAGAAGACGACACGTTTGAGTCTCTCTGCATCATAAATGCAGCTTGAATGTCTGTATTACTGCTTACTATAGACTCTATATATCTACTGCATAAAATATAGACTATGAAACGTGCTTTACAGGCCACAGAGAGGACGTGCAGCTTGGTGTTTGTTGGTGTCTCTACAGTATGGACCCACAGTGATGGGTGTGGTATCTACATCTGGCAGTACTGCTGTTAAACATGTGATGGCAGCCCTGGTTCACAGCATAGTGAGACACAATAGCCTTTTCATTGACACAGATCAGCCACTGGATAACCCAGCATCAGTAAAAACATTCCTCCAGAGCGTGTTCATGTGGGTTCCTGTGTGTTTTCTGAGGGGGAGTAGCTGACGTAGCTGAATGAGATATTTCTGGTAACATCTACTGTTGGTAGGTGGATCCGTGTGTTTGTTGTTTGGAGGATATTCTTGCGTGACAGGCAGCTCTCGGGCCTTGAGCTGACAGCAGAGCCTGTCAGCCCCTGACTGATACGTCCCACGTGGCAAACGGGACCAAAACCATCCAGATTTGTAGAGAGCCACAAACCCTCAGTGGGACGGGGATATTATCTGGGGCCTGTCACTGTCTGAGCTGACTGTCATTTAGGCTACAGAGTTCCACCTCTCTCTCCCCGACACCAGCGACTGTCATGTTTGGATTAGCTGTTGCTGCTGGGAGGAATGTGTTCTGATGTGGGAGCTGTGGTTCCTAAAATAACACCAACAACAATAATAATGATTAAAATGAATAACAGCAGTGAAATTTTAATTCCTATATGAATCCAAACGCTGCAGTATTGGTAATGTTGCACCTAAACCTTGTTTTTACGGCTGTTTTTAGTGTCTTGTGCCTCAAGCTGGACTGAATATGATGCTAATATTGTATTTTGTGCAATGAAAAGTCATGCTGCATGTAATACCAACACTTTCTCTTTGCACTGGAACCATTATAGATGACAGACTGTGGGTTACCTTGATACACAAAAAGGAGGATGAAGAAACAAGATGTGAAAAATGGATCAGAACCAGTTTATGCACAATGACTAAACTGGTAAATAGGGTTGCAATGAAGAATTATTATTATATAGATTATTTTCTCAATTGGCCATTTAGTTGTTTGGTTTACAAAATGTTAGAAAATGGTGGAAAACAACAATCAGTGTCCAAGATGAGAAAATCCAATGTCTTGTTTTGTCCACAACCCAAAGATATTCAGTTTACTGTCACAGAGGAGGAAAGAAACCAGAAAATATCCACAGTTAAGAAGCTGAAATCTGTCATTTTTAAAAAAATGTTCACTTCTCAAACATCAAAAGTTGCTGATCAAGAGTTGACAACTGATCATTTAATCAATTGATCGCTGCAGCTCTGCTCCTTAATGGATGATATTTGGGAACAGACTGAGTGGAGCCTTCATCTTTGAGAGGAAAGTTAAAATTAGATGTCATTTGGTGCCAAGGATTAAATTTAAGTGGTACTAAGGTGCAGCTGATGCAGAAAACACTGACCTGAGAGTCACTGAGAGTTAACCAGCATCCCTTTACATCCACTGTGTTTGGTTCAAAGTATATTTTTCAGGGCTTTCAGGGGAAATGTAGGTTAGTGGTGGTGACTGAGGGACTGAAAGACTTAATTTAACATTAAATCAGTAGAAATGTGTGTCACAGTAATCTGATGCTAAAAAACAAATCATAATAGCTGTTACTGTGGGGGAGGCATGAAGGCAGCGAGCTTTTTGTGAAGAGCGATGAGTGGCTCACCGTCCTCGGCGTCGTACTCCCTGCCGGTCCATTCCTGCCCCAGCGAACGCCATTGCACTCTGTACTTGATAATGGGCACTCCACCCATGGAGACGGGCTCCTCGAACTCCACCACCGCTGTGCTGGAGAAAGGTTCCACTTGTTGAATTTCTGGCGATGATGGAACCTCTGCAAGCAGAGAAAAAATATATATTATTATTTTTTCTATTCTCAAAAGCTCCTTTTCAAAGCTAGCACTTAGAAAAGCCAATGAAAAAATAATGTTATCTTCATTTAAAGATTCAGGATTCAATAAACTGATGTAATATAAGTTATGTGAACAGAACTTCAAAAAATCTTCATGACAATTAAAGATGACTGTGTGTTCCTGTAGCAGCAGTTTTCATATTTCTGGTTTCCTACATCATCTCTCTTTTTGTAAATCTCTAAACATTCTATCTTTGGATGGTGATCATTTGGCCTCCAAACCACAGGGTGACATTTACCACAGGATCATGTGAGTCATTCCTCTAGATAACTATCAGCCACTGAGTTCTATGACAAAGATCCTCTCTGACATCTAGAAGACGTCAGCAGAAATGATTTCATCTTTAGTTAAAATTTGCAATTATGACACCAAATCACAGCTATAGAAACTATTTTCTGGAACTATGGACCGTCCTGCTAGAAAATAGACATTTATTCATTTGACAAGTACTAAACTACTTCTTATTTTCATAAAAATATACTTAAAAATAATGGAGCAATAGGTAATTGGTATAACCAAATAAAGTGCAAATTGCTTTTTCATTGTTTATTCATATTATATGTGTCTGTTTTAGATATATGTGCATGTGAATTGTGTGAGTCTTTAAATACAGTCTTTGTGCCTTTAAACAGGGTGACAGGAAGTTCATTGCTCGATATGTGGGCTTTACCAAACTTTCCATGTGCTCGGGCAGGGAGAGGATCGCTTTTAAAGTCATTAAAGCAGCCCCAAAGTCTCTGGTCACCAGATTACTGAAGATATGTTCGGCATGCCTGAATGAGTTTCCAGTGACAGTTTTAGCTCACGCCTTGAGATGCACTTTGATTCATAATTACAGGGCCGAGCGACGGAGTCGGAGAACTGGAACGTCCCACAGAAGTCAACTTTCTTCTGTCGACGCTGTAAAGCTGTTTTCAATCTTTAATGATGATCATCAGTCTGGGAGCTGGGAGTTATACCCGTCAATTAAAGTCTGTTCTAATGCTTTTGTTTGCTTACAATCATTTAAAAAAAACAACAAAACAATAACTTGTCACACAGAACGTTCATGCTTCCTTCAGGATAATTGCTATTGAGTTCTGAGAACCTCTTGTGTTTCTGTCAAGTTAAATTTTCCATTTCCACACAAGAAAATCAGTCTATTGGGCAGATAATCAAATGATTGATAACATTCATCTTCCCCAGAAGATGCTCCCTTTTGATTTAAATGATTCAGTTGTTCACCTACTGCAGCAACATCACCAAACTTACTTTTTTGTTTGCTTGTTGCAAAATTCAAGTGCTTTATCAATGGCAAACTCAGATTACTGATAACATTTATGTTCCCCAGGGGATGAGCCCCTTTAAATGTCACTGACTCAATCTTTCATCCATTCCAGTAACATCACACCAAACTTTTTTTTTTTTTTTTTTGCACAATTTAAGTGCAAATATTTAAATGCTATTGCTGAAGCCCGTAACATTGTGCAAACTTACATGTGCTTTATCAATAGCAAAATCATATCAGTGGTAACATTCATGTTCCCCAGAGGAAGCACCATTTTGACTCAATCTTTTACCTACTGCAGCAACATCACCAAGTAATTTTATTTTATTTTTTGCACAATTCAGTTGCTTTATCAGCAGCAGAATCAAGCTTTGGGAATGTATTTAATCACTTCCTGTCATCTGTTTTGTTGTAGTGGATTCTGCGTGCTCTAGGGGTCGCTAGTGAGACTTTGTTTTCATCTTGTCTGAATACAGGCACTGAAGTCTCTGTTGCTGCTGGAAATTAAAAAGCATCCCTGGATTTTTATGTTGCTGCTAAAAGGCAAAGGAATAAATAAATGATCAGCCCATTTCTGAACGTCTGTAACTTCCTAGAGCCACTCACTGCTGCATCAACCACACAGAAACTCTGAAAATGTGTCTGATCTTCTCATGATAAATCCATCTGTTCTGGGCAGCACACCATGACAAATTGAAATCACCTTGTTTTCCTCACGCTACATGTCAAGCTATCTCATCTCAGATCATTGTGGAAAATAAGGCACCAAGACGTATTTATGAGGTTCTGTTTTGGTCTAAGCCAGTTTGGAGGGAGTCACTTTAGGCATGCTGATAAGTTCTGCAGCAAATAAGAAAGCAGAAAAAAGCAGCTCACAGAGCCCACAGGATATTACACAATGGCAGCACAGGGTGTTACCACAATTAATTCGACCACACCGCATTTAGACAAGGTCCTGAGCGACCTCCCACTTCTAATGGGACCAAAGCAATCTGCATACCAAATGAAGCTAACACAAACCAAACACAGCCCAAAGAAAATACCACTTAAAGGGCAGTTCCACTGTGATTTCATGATTTTTTTTTTACCTCATTACCTGTCTAATCTGTGCTGTGGCTCAAGTTTCTGCACACTGTCCACCTTTATTTCCTGTTTATACTGCATGCTGCTCTTGGGACTTCTCATACACAAATGTAGTTTAGTTTTTAATTTGTTAATCATCTCAAGGCAAATATCAACTCCCTGATTCCACATTTATCAGTGCATGTTTCAGATCTGCATGCAGCGATTATAAATATGGACAAAACCCATCAACAAATTCACCATGAACCCACAAACTGCAGAGTACATTCATTACCTGTGGTCTTTACAGCTCCAGAACCTGTTCACTCCCCTTAGTCAAAGTTCCCTTTACTGTCTGCAGCTGTTGGGAGGATTTCAGGCGTATATTTCACATAGCCTTGCTTCCTAATGTGGCTTCAGATTGCCTTTAGAATTGACTTTAAACTTTTATTTGATATTTGATGGGCCTTCCTCCTGGTTTTACTGCTGAGCTGGTAAACCATTTGGTTCTGGATGGTTGGATTCATACTGAGTAGAACCCAACTGGATCTGAGCTAAAGACTAACATGAGATTGTAGACGTCAATGTTTCTTTACAGAATTTGGGGTTCTTCTCTGGCTTTCCACAAATTTAGTCTTCTAAAATATATTCTCTTTTAAACATTTTGTTGTATACTTTCCATTGTTTTGCATGTTTCCGATGGAGGGCTTCATTTTTGGTGAACAAACCTGCTTGGATGAGGATGAACTCCTTGGATTCGGTGCCCATCACATTGGTCGCTGTGCAGTTGTAGCTGCCAAAGTCATTTTGAGAATCAGGGGTAATCTGAAGGACAGAAAATGACACAAAAACACTGAAAAACATCAGGTTGTAGGAAACGGAAACTGAATAAATGCAGAAATACAGTGTTTATATTATCATTAATTCATGTTTTAATGCCATTTAGGATCAAAGCTCAAGTGATTCATCTGTAGGTTAGTTGGTATGCAGATGCACAGATTGTCTAGGAGCTAATAACTGCACATTGGTTCATTAACATAGAATCTCGATAGCATCCCTTCTACTAGAATTCATTTAGAGCTGGTCTGGAACCACTCTTTAGACTTTCATGTTTTTACTCAGGTCAGTGTCTGATCTCACTGGGAGCATTTTAAAGTTAAATATTCATAAATTACCAATACATTGTTTGTTTTTTCAATCAATTCATCACAGCATAACAGAATAATTCCATTAGAAATGATAGAGAGGTTTGTTCAGGAAATATTCAAAAGCGGAACAGATTCTGCTTCTGATGGTTTGATCTTTATCTGCTGAATAACTACAACTGCTGCAGACACAACATCTGATAATATTTGAAAGATGACATTAACATGATGAAAAAACATGTCTCTTTATGGGTCATTCTGCTTCAATACACCGGAAGCTCCACGCCTGACCATCTTCAGTTTGATTCTTTTAAAGAGGTGAACACTGGTTGAGTGTAAAACCTGGAGTCAGAGGGAAGATTAGTTTTTGAGTTAAAAATTCCAATCTGTGTCGTGATGTTTGAGGTGCTGGAACTTGAGAAATAATGTAGCTGGAGTCCTGGAATTGTGCAGGTTCACTGATTAGAAGTTTTACATGTTTTACCGACTATAAATGCACAGAAAAAAAATGGCTATACATGAATTTTCTCTAACATTTGGCCCACTGAGGTGGAATGATCCTTTGTGTGACAGTATAAATCATGACATAGACAGCAGGTGAAGCAGACCTCCAGGTAGCTGATGGTTGGCGTGTTGTAGACCTTCATGTTGGTGGTGTTGGCGTTGGGCAGCTGGAGGCCGTCTCTGAACCAAACCACTTCAGCTCCTGGATGAGCGTCCACCTCACAGCTGATGTTGGCCGGGTTTCCCTCCCACGTGTACACCGTCACTGAACCCAGGATCTTTGGAGCATCTGAAGGAACAGGAACATGTTTGGATCACATCATCTGAACCGTTCATTTCTTCAGTCTGGCTCAGCTGTGCAGGACTCAACATAATCAAGCCTCAGATATTTATCTAATCAGCTAAATATGAGTGGAATATTCACTATTAGAAGAGTCTGACGTCCATCTGACGAGTCTCTGCAACTATGATCATCACTAACTTTTTTTTAGCATTAGCATAATCATCAAGCCAGTCAAATCTCTGTAGGAAAATCTGGGACTGATAGGAACGAGTCAGCTGGATATGAGCTTATTAAGTCTTCTATTGCAGGGAAGCAAGGAGTGATTCCCTGAAGCTCTCTTATCTCTGCCACCAGTGAGATGCTTCACTTGGAAATCACTGTAATGAAAAAAAAAGATATTTAAAATGCACTCTCAAAGGCACTCGTCCCGATGCTGACAAAAACTGCAATTTTACAGAATGGTAAACAAATGCTGAGTGCAGTCTGACGGCTGTGTTTGGGTTCTAGAAATTCAACGTCTTTTTATGATATCCGTTTAAGCTTTACAGCCAAACTAGACTAGTTTTATAGAACACTGAAGTGCTCTTTTTTGCCTGTTTACATCGTGACAGAAAGTGAATGCAGGATGCTCAGAGAACTCCAAACATTTACATCTCATCCTCCCGTTAATTCCAGTCTAATAGGTGTAAAGTCATGAATCAGGAAGAGCACGGAGTCGACAGAAATAACAGAGCTGCATCCTCTCAGGTGATCCAGGAGTTTCAGTCGGTTCATTTCTGTCACTGCTGCTGCAGAGTTTCCTAATAAGAGTGCTATCATTCCTGCAGCGGAAGACCCAGTTAGAAAGCTGTTTGACATCCTCATGGAGCTGAATCGATATCATGTGGCCGAAGCCTTGATTTCTGACACCAGAACTGAGAAGTAAGAGGCTGTAGGTAGCGGCTGCTTCCCTGCATTGTTTCCCTTTTAATATATCTTGCTCACATGGCCGAGCGGTGTTGCTGAATGCAGTGAAGTCTGCTTTGTTTCCTGAGTGCTATGAAATGTTGCAGCCCCTGACACTGCCGGGGTTTTACTCCTGACCCCGGATCCTTGAAAACTCTGCAGTGTGCCGCTGCTGGGATTGATGGACACGGCCGAGTCAATAGATGCTCCATCTCCTGCAGCCCTGATTAGACTCTCACTCCTTCTATCAATGCTGCTTTTGGGTCTCATTGACTCACCACAGAGCCTGTGACCTGCCTGTTTGAGTTCTGCAGCCTTCCAGCCTCGTGGAGGAGAAATTATTGCCAATAAGAGGATTGTGTCTGCTAGTGGTGATCATGCAGATCACGTACAACAGAAAATCAGAGCAAAACAGCAAAGACAGAACTACCGATAGTATAAAATGTAGACAAGAATGAATGCAAGCACAGTACATTTAGTAGGAATAGAGGAATTTAGTGTCTTTTAATAAAAGAAAATTAATTACAGTTTATTTCTCAGTGGCTCCAGATATAAAGTACATGCAAATCTATGGTCAAGTGTAAATATATTTGTGCAAAGTCTCAAAAATAGAGCAGTTCACTGTGTTTCTCTGAGTGGTAAACACTGATTATATACTGTAGATATACAGCGTTACATATTATTTATGCATAAGTTGTGTATGCATCTAAATACTGGATGCAGTACGTGCACAGTGCAGGAAAATGAATAACTTGTGTTTATTTTCTAGATGTTTCTCATAAATGTTGAATTGTGATGTTGGCATTTCTGCTTTTAGAATTTTATTTTAATATATTCAAAGACTGAAGTAAAGGTCAGACCTGATGGTTCAAAATACACATAAAGACATAAATGTGCACCTGGAAGTGACATTTAGTTGTACATAGTATTTGGTTTACATATAAATACTGCATAGTTCTTCTTCTACCTTGTAAATAAAAGATACTTTGGAAATATTTTGGTAGATTTTGGTGGAATTCTCTGCAGCCTCAGTACTAAAGTATCTATCTGTTAAAAATGCAGAAACGCATGCAAAGGTTGGTAAAAATGAAGCTGGAATTGGATTTTGGAAGCCGACAGAAGAGCAGGACTGAGGTGAGAACAAACGAAGGGACCTGCTTCCAGCTCAAACAGCGCTTTCATTAGAAATTCATGCTAAACAAACTTCAACCACCGACAAAATGGAGCTCAAACAGAGAAGACATCCACACTGTCCTATCAGTCCTTTAGCTGCAAACTCAGATCCTCTCAGCCCGGCTAATGGGATCATGCTGTGCGGCAGATAGGAAGTTCCACGCTTAGATAACGTCTTCATTGTGTGAGTGGGTGAGTGGTGATAGAGAGGACAGGGACTGAAAGCTGTGCTCAAGACAAAGCACCTTTTCTTATCGATAATTGCTTGGCAACAGTGAATCAGCTACCTGATTATTCGCTGATTACTCCAGCTAACTGCGAGCCCTCAAACAACTCTATCAATGCTGCGTTCTGATTATATCTCTGAGCAAATTGTGAGTGCATTGAGAGCAGGGCATATTAATCCAATTAGGATTCATTGGTTATATTTTTCTCCTTTTTATTTAAGCCAAGGTAACATTTGATAGATTTCAAAATGAGATCAAATACAGTTTGGCTTCCATCCAGTCTTTCTAAGCGTCTTCTGAGTTTGGAGGCGATGGGAAGATTCCTGCAGAGGCGTCACCAGGGAGCAGATACTGGACTATTAGGGTGGTTCTGTTTAGTCTCTGACCTGAAGCACATTAGAGATGAGTTCCAGCAGTAATCTACCAAATGAGACGGTACCTCTGCCGCTAGTCTTCCACTGCTGACCCTCTCATGTGCTGTCGGTCAAGCACAAGCAGAAAAGTGTGATTTAGTGTGGTGTAACCTTCAGAGAACGTTCTGGACGTGCTGCCGCTCACTGTTCAGATCCAGGGGGCTTTAATGCATGTCATCTCTCACACAAACATCTCATATGGCTCCACAGAAACATCCCCACTCAGAGAAATGAAGACGGAGTAAACGAGAGCCCAAAAAGCCACGGCACCCCTGAAGGTATGTCAGAACTGAGACCTTTGTTTCCATGGCAACAAATCACAGTGATCCAGGAAACTCTGCTCTCTCTCTGTCTCCACTGCTGGACCATTTATCCACCGGAACAGAGGTGGCTGCCCAGACACCGTCTCCTCAGCAGGTTTATGGTCTCTTCAAGCGTTTCCTATTTTAGGATTTTCCAGACTGATTCTGTCATTTTCTGTGATTTTATAGTATCATTTATATTTAATGCATCTATGAACTGCAGGATTAACTGAACTAATAGTAGGAATATAAATGTAGTTTAGCAGGTAAAGCTGATGCTTATCAGGTTTTTGAGTTCTAATTTACACCCAAATATTTAATTAGACAGCTTTGGGCTCCTTATGAACGTTCAAATGTAGCTTCGAGTGAATAAGCAGCTGCTTCAACAATAAGAGCATAAATATATAAAAGTGTGTACAATATATAATAGTAGTAATTTATGCCAAAACTTAGTGAAACTGAGTTGCACCATACAGGTGAGTTACAGCACTTTATTTCCCCGTGAGGGTGAAAGTTGGCCATTCTTACTGTCACCATGGTGGAAGATATTCCAGTGTGAGGAGAGTCAGAGGTACAGATTCTCTGAGCACATTTCCCATGTCTGGAACCATTTATGATGACACTGACATGCAAGCTCAGTGGTGGGCTGTACAGTTCCTTTATGCCGCTTCGCTTCACTCCAGGAAGGACTCTGGAAAGTTCTTATTGTTCAGGAACTCACTTCAGCAAAAAAAAAAAAAAAAACTTCCACTGATGTTATTATCTGTAATAATATTAATGCTTGATAAAGTCACCATAACATGAGTGAAAATCCTGTAAACCAAGCAGTCAATAAATAACACAGTAATAAGGTAATATTAATTTTAATCTAAATGTGGCAGCAAACATTATCTTCTCTGTTGGGTCTTTCTTGGTCTTATACGCCTCCTTATTTCCCTCAAAATAATGACTTTTTTTTCTTTTTCATCTAAATATGATCTAGAAGAGAATTCAGTGTTTTCATTACAGCATAGGACTGGAGTTTCTTGTTGTGAATTCATCTGTTTAACATGATATTATGGGATTGTGTTCAGTTTTGGAAACCACCTGTTATTTTCTTTAGAAAATCTCCACAGCAGCTTTTCACCACTGATTATTATATCTGAATCTCACCATAGTAGTTCAATAATTACAGCATCCTCTAGAAGACAGCTTTAAAATCTTAAAGGAATTCAATTCATCCAATAAATTCTCTTTAAAATATGATGTATTGAAACTGCACAAATGATTTAATTCACACCAGATGGCTGAAACATCTCTAAAGTCTTCACTGTTTTGTGCATAAAGTCAACAGATAATTCAAACTAAAACGTCACGCAACAATACTAGAAAGAAAACAATTGTAAAATGACAAGAAGACACCCATCTAGGTGCTGAACAAAGAGGAATATAATGAGAGAACTGTTGATAACCGGCTGGAAATCAGTAAAACAGCTGTCCATTACAACCTTAGGAAGAAATGCAGTACGGCTCCAGCAAGAAGAGCAAAGGAAGAGGCAGAAACAGCGGTCAAAGAGGTCCAATAACTGTTTTTGAAGCTGTGTAAATGGAACGCTGCTTCAGAGACAGTTCATGAGTCATTTAATGGCAGTAAAATAAGACGTGGAGTAGATCTGGTTGGGGTTAAGCTCAGGGGTAGATGGTCATTTATCTCTACTAAACAACATACAACAGCAAAATAAAAAGAATTCTGGTAACATCCAGTGTGGCTTGGAATGTTATTTAGGTGCATTTTATGATTCCAGCCTGATCTGTGCACAAAGTGTTGACTTTACACTTCAATTTACAACCAAACTTGTATTTATCTGGTGGAAGAAGCTGCTAAAATCCATCTGGAGACGTAACAACAGTCTGGCCGTCTTTGTGAACAAGCTCCAGTTTTTTGTATCAACAGTGAGATCTTTGAGCTTTTTCTCCAACATTTAACCACCATTTACAGAGAAATACCTTCAGAAGAAGCTGAGAGATTCCAGGCAGCTACAAGGCAGGTTGGTCCTTAAATAAATATCATGAGTCTTAAGTTTCTCCTGACTGGAAGAACTGCTCTCCTGCTCCTACTCTTACGTTGCTGGCGTTATAGATTTCTCTGCCTTCAGGTGGAATCAGCCGTTAATGAACAAAGCCTGAGAAAGTTCTCTGGCTGCTGTCAAAACCATTTTTGGAACGAGAGGAAAATCCGTGGCTGAGCAGAAACAGACACGTTGAGAAAACATCTGCGCTCTGACTATTGACAGAACAAATAAATTAGTGGTGGAATGAAGACAACATCTCAGCCTGATGACACAGAGAAGTGATCCCAGTCAGATGAGAGAGATTTACAGTCTACTAGTCGTTACTACCAGCTGGAACTTCATGACGTTTCATTGAAGAGTCCTCAGCAGATGCAGAAACACCAGCCACAGATCAGAAAAGACAGATGTACGTCTGTTGCAAACATTCCTCAGGGAGAATTCTTTTACTCAGCCTTTATGTTGGGACTTTAATTTAGATTTTTCTGCAGTTCAGCATTTTGGGAAATGCAGGTGAATGTGTGAGTGACATGAAATGTAAAAATGATGAGAGTTTATTAAGCAGACGTCAACATTAACAACAGCTCCTTTTAATTCTAGATCTGGTCAATAAGTGAATGATAGCAGCAGACTGAAGGTGACGTGTGTGGAGATGAGGACTTACAGCGAACTTCCAGGTACATGTGACGGTTGTCCTGACCGATGGAGTTGCTGGCGGTGCAGAGATACTGGCCGGCGTACGTGAACTGGACGTTCTTCAGGGTGAGGGAGGAAACCCGGGCATGACTGCGAACCACGACGTTTCTATCAAGGCTCTAAAAACAGAAGAGGAAGACGTTGTTCTCACCTGTAAAGCAGCTCGTTTTTAACTCTCAGTGACTCCTTCAGCTTATTAATGAGGTTTTTTTTATTTATAATTGCTGGTATAAACAGTGGAGAAAAGAGAGAGAAAGGAAAAGCCAGGAGGTTATGGGGTTAAATATGTAGTTTAACTGGATAAATTAATAGAAAATGAACTGGAGACTAAACTCATCAACTCACAAAGAAACTGTGACTCTATTGAAATGCAGAAACACCATAAAAACCACCAATGAGAGATGAGTTTTGAATAGTTTGGAAGCTGTTAGTGGATACAACTGGTGTTATTTTGCAGTTTTTCCTCCCATTGTGGACTGAGTTCTGCAGACATGACACCAGCCTTATCCTCTGAGTTGTGGACATCAGCGAGATTAAAGTTCGGGGTCGAGGTGAGTTCATGCGTGCATCAGTTTTTAAATCATAAAACACTTCCATGTCAGTCGTAAAATCCTACAAACACACAGGTCAAATCCAGCTCCCTGACCTTCATACATCCACACAGCGGACCAAACTGAGAAACTGTCCCTGGATGGACCTGGAAATCACTAAGTGGTCACTGAACTGCCTCCTAAACTGCTGGAACACGTCGATTGCTGGCCGGAGCCGTTTAGCAGTGTGGCTGCAGGTTTCCAGGCGGCCTAATTGCAGTTGGAACAGTGTAATTGCAGTTTGGAACAAATGGCTTGTTAAATCTCCCTTTTATTTCATTAGCAGATCACATTTATTCAACTACCTACTTAGCTGAAGCTGCTGTTTAGTTGATATGCTGAGGAGGTGTTGCTCGGAGCTCTGCACAGGTCGACATCCGACTTCACTCGCTGACCTCGCTAGCTGGTCTTTAAACCGAGGATTACAAACAAGCTGGATCTTTGCTGGTACCCAACACAAAGACGAGACCAAAGGACGGGGTGTTCTGGTCTCAGGGGCATTTATCTGACCAGTTTTACATGCAGCATTTAGCAAAACAAAGACTGAAAGGCATTTCTTGATATTTTCTACTACATTACTGTTAAAGTAGAGAGTTATAAAATGACTAATAAAGCATCAGACCTTATAAAAACGCTTTCTGTTAAAAACACATCTCCTGTTCCCTCTGGGCGACTCACAGTTCAGCCCAGCAGGGAGAATACAGACATCTTCCCTTCTAGCTGCTGATCTTCTGTTAATATTTGAGCCATTCGGGCTGCTGGGGTGTTTATGTTTTATTAATAATTGAATGATATTTGCTGTTTTAGCGTTACAGATTGTTCTTCTGTACGGAGCAGGGCTGATGCAGATGTGGCAGGAATATTTGTGCTGTTTACTGAGGATCTGAGGGAGTGTCCTGGAACACTTTGAAATGGCACCATTAATCTTGTCGTGCTGCAGAAACAGAAAGAGCTGTACGCTGCACACTGCCAGAATGGAAACAGGAAAAAAGGTTAATAGAGAATAATATTTTAATGATACAACAGAGGTGGAAGTGAACAGGCAGACCTTTACGCAGGATTTATTCATTAACTCCGATGAATCCATTTAATTACACAACTATGATTGTCATCAGATTAGTCGTCATGGTGACTCGTACAGCAGAAGGAATGGAATGAGTGTTTTAGTTTGGACTGCTCGTGTCGTCGCTGCTGCTCTGCTTTGCAGGGCAGGACTGACACCGTTACACAACCTGTCAATACATGTGTTCTGCTGTTATCCACTCTGTACTCAGTGTTCTACAGGAGAGAAACTGCCAGACATCATCTGCAGGCGGCGTCTGTCACAGATGAAGCACAAACACACTTCACTCTTTCTAAGCACCGCTTCTACGTTCTCACTAAATTCAGAGAAGCTCTTTTCAGCAACCAAGGTGTAAAAACCTTTCAGACTTTGGCTTTATGTGGCCAGTATTTATATCTCTACCACCTGAATGACAAGATGTCAACGCTGCATTAACCTCCTGAACCCTAAAACCCTCCAGCAGGTTTGACTGGCAAGGTGTCTTTAAAAAGAAAAAAAAAACAACTCCAAATTTGCACCATTTATAAGAGCCAGAAAATGTAAAACAAAGAATAGTCAGATTTCCAACAGCTAATCTGTGACGTCTGTCAGGAAACTTAACCAGAACTAAGTTTAAAGTTGTGAGATTTCATCAAAATCACTTTATTCTACATCTCAGTAAAAAAATAAATAAATAAAAATGCCAAAGATAAACTAGTAGCTTTAACCAGATAATATAAAAATGGTATAAATTCTGTACAACCAAGAAGCTGTGAGTGACTAAGCTGCAACCAACAGAAAGCAAATTAAATTCCATCCATCCATCCATTATCTATACACCACTTAATCCTCACTAGGGTCATGGGGGGGCTGGAGTCTATCCCAGCTGACTCAGGTGAAGGCAGGGGACACCCTAGACAGGTCACCAGTCTGTCACAGGGCTACATACAGAGACAAACAATCACTCTCACATTCACACCTACGGGCAATTTAGAATGATCAATTAACCTCAGCATATTTTTGGACTGTGGGAGGAAGCCGGAGTATCCGGAGAAAACCCACGCATGCACAGGGAGAACATGCAAACTCCATGCAGAAAGATCCTGGGAAAGCCGGGACGCGAACCAGGGATCTTCTCGCTGCAAGGCGAAAGTGCTAACCACTACACCACTGTGCAGCCCTCTGCAAATTAAATTATATGTAGTAAATTATCTATAATATGTGGAGTCACCATGTGTTTCCAGCACTGCTAATGTCTGCAGGCACACTGAAGAATGTTGTGCATGTTGACTGTTTATTTTTAATTTTTGTCAAATGTAATTAAAGAAAATTAAGGTTTTTTTTGGGTTTTTTGCACTGATTTATGGCATTATAACTTTGTTATGCTGCACAAAAGACAATTTTGAGTTCATACTACTTCTAGCTACGGTTCTGTAGCTTCCATAGAAGTGCAGGAATTTTATAAAGCAGAGAAAATTGAGCCAACAGTGGGCAAAAATGTAAAAAAACAAACAAAAAAAAAAGGGCAATGTAAAAATGCCTAAAATTTGTGAAGGGTTCAGGAGTAATTGACACATGAAACACAAAACCGTGACTCGATTAAAAAAACAGAACAAACAATCCAACAAAAACAGTTTATGTCGGTGTCCTAAAGGTGAAAATGCTGAAAAATTTACGGAAATGTTGCAAAAATCTAATTGAATGTAAAAAATAAAAGCCAGGTAATCAGGAATAAAGCATATTTACGCAAACACCACAGTAGCACCATTATTTTTAGAAGGATTTTTAGACTGAGAAACACAGAGCGCTACTGTTGAGATTCCCAATTTGAGCCAACAAAGTCCTAGAACAACCAGAACATCCAGAACACTCCTTATGATGAACGCTCTCCCAGTCTGGGATCCGGTTCCTTGAGCAGAATGCTGCACATGAATCCATGGATTTCAGAGAAGACCTGAAGCCTGAACCGACCTCCTCCAGAAACTAAACAGTCACGACTATGGGAGCGGTCCTCCTCTACTGGTCAAGTCAAGAATGTTGGGGGTTAAGACCGAGTATGAATCTACAAGACAATGTCCTCCATTTGACCCGTTTAGCATTTCATCCTCTGTCTCTGTCTCCCTCCTCATTTCCTGTTACCTCCCAACTTTTTTAATAAATCCATGACATACCAAAGAAACAAACAAACGCTTCTTAAAAAACTCCTTATCAGGAAGTAGTCATTCTCAAACTCCTCAAAGCGTTGGGGAAATTCCAGTTAACAGCATAAGTTGCACTAAAGTTCATAAAGATGGCATAGAAACAGGGAAACATTTGATTTATCTTTAATTGCTCTCATTCAATAGAGTTTAAGTTGCAGAAAAAAGAAACATGCCTTCCTTCCATTTTCCACTCCTAGCAGTAACATTCAGAGTCGTAATAAATCTCCTAATGTTCAGTAAATGCAAATACAGAGTAAATACACTCCTGTGGTTCGACCTTTCCTGAATTTATGAGTTGACAAGGAGTACCTGAAAAGCTCCATTCAGCAGGAAGGCTGTTCTAACTGCTTTAAGTGGTGAAGTAAACTACTCAGTGAAATGAAGACAGGGTGGAAAGACGTCGCAGTTGTATTTCACACATTATCACCTTTCATACTACATTTTAGAATCATGGCTGATCATATTATACCTGCTTGTTAGGGCTTTTGACTCATACTTCAGTCAGTGACAAATGCAAACAAGGTGAAAACTTTTATCAATGATTTGTTTGGTCAGTTCTGTGTTATTAGAAATACACTTGTAAATAACTCCCATACCTTTAAATTTTCTGTGTTGGAATTATTGAAATACACACGTCTTTGTCACAAAAATTCCATCACACATTTAGGTTCTTCCATAGATCTTCTGGAAATATGACACAATCTGCTGGGTCAAAAATATAAAGACTGAAATGCCAATATTTGGTTGAACTTCCTGTTGCTAGGATCTAGGATCTTTTGGTAGCCGTCTACACACTTCTGGTTTTATCTTTGACTCTCCACTGGACAGAATTGGTTCAGTTAAACTAAATTTTTTGCCTTTCTGACATAGATTTGTTTCTCCAACACAGCCTCAAGGTTCTTGATAAGTTTTAAGTCAGGATTTTGGGAAGACCAACCTAAAACCTGAATTCTCGTCATTTCTTTACCACTTTGATGAGTCCTTGGGGTCCTAGTCTTGTTGGAACACCCATCCCAGATCTTCAGGCTGATGATTTCAGGGTTTCCTGAAGAATGGGGATGTAATCCTTCTTCTTCATGATTCCATTTACTTTGTTTAAAGCACCAGTTCCACTTTTTACTGAAACAGCACCAGAGCATAATACTGCCACCACCATGCTTGACTATAGGTTTGGTGTTACTGCTTCTCTTCTCTGTGCCGAATAGCATGATTTTTGCTCATCTAGCCTCGGAATTTTCCTCCAGAAGTCCTCTACTTTGTCCATGTGCTCAGCAGCAAACTTCTTAAGTTGCAGCTTCTGGAGGAAGAACTTCCTTCTTGCCCCTCAGCTCATGGTGATGTTGAACATGCTTGACCGTGGACAGTGACAGCCGTGTTCCAGCAGCTCTGACAGATCTGATCTCTTCAGACTTACACGCTGTAGCGTTTGTGGCTGAGTCTAAAGAGTGTTTTAAATGGGCTTTATTTAAATTGGAGTCAACAGCTGTGGTCAATCGTAGTCACCCATGAGAAGCTAAGAGGTCACTAAGAAAATCTGATTAACACAACTGTCTACATCATCGTAACTCAAGCTGTTGTACGTATATTTTTGACCCCGCAGATTACATCATGTTTCAAGAAGACCTTTAATAAATCTCTGAAAGAACCAAAGTGCAGGACTGTTGTTCTGGAACAAAGACGTGTTTCAATGATTGTAGGAGTCACTGTAAACTCTAGTCTGCTACGATATCCACCATCTTTCCAAGTGTCTGTGAAGTTTTGTTCACAGCTGTACATTCATCTGCTGCTATTTTACTGACGTGAGCTGCCTCAAAATATAGAAAATGGTGAAATTTTTATCTGTATGACAGAAGAACAGATTTATGTTTAGATACACAAAATATGAAGACAGGTCATCTGATCATGAGCCAAGTTAGTTTTGTGGTGTTCCTGTCTTCTAGTTCTTTTTAATTTCCACAGCCAGACAGAAGCCGGTGTATCTGCTTAAAGCCACTGCTTCTCTCACTCTAACGCCTCTCACACTGCAGAGACGAGCTGTCTGGGAGAACTCAGCAAGGCAAACAGAAAGGGAGCAACAAACAGGATGTGCACTACAAACACTCTTATCTCTGAGCAACCATCTACAGCAGAAAGGAAAACAGTGGCTAGTTACCTACAGAAGCAAGGAATCTACTGGGAAAACAGCATCACATAACAAAGAAGCCACCAACAAGCCATATCTGGGAGAAGAAAAAACATTTCTGCATAAATCTCCGTCAAGTACTACACACAGAAATTAAAAATAAAATAAAAAATGTGCCTCAGCAACAAAATAAAAGCATCACACATTAACCCTCAAAACACCAAAATCCACCAGCAGCAATGAAAGGCAAATTATATTTTTAAAAAAATGCAAAACTTACAATATTTATTATAATCAGAAACTGTAAAAACAGAATGAATTGTTGGATTTTCAACACTCTGAATTAATCGTGTGTGACATGAAGTTTTGTTGAAATAAATAAACCAAACCTAAGCTTCCAATCCTGATATTTCATGTCTCATTTTAATATTTTCCAAAGTGTAAACTGCTTGCTTTCATAAGAATCTGTAAAAAAAAACTAAAACTTCTGTGCTTCTCAATGCAGCTAAGCCATTAGAGATTTAACTGTGGGTGAAAAAATCAGGACTCTTCCAGCTGAACTGCAGGCTGTGTCGACACAGAGTAGAGACGAGACAATTATTAAAACTAATTAAAAATCTAAGCAGTGAAATATCTACATTATACAGATTCTTCTTTTTCTCCAATACTGGGAACAGATGTGGACAACTGGAAGAAGATGTACATGAAAACAAAATCACATTTCATTTCTAATAGTTTTATGATTTATGGTGATATAATTGTCTCATACGGCACTAAATCCATTTTAGGAGTTCTCTCTACTTTTAGCTATGGTTGGGCTGTTTCCTTCAGATCCAGGACTTTATATTACACTGAAAAATGAGTCCACAGCGAAGAAAAAAAGAAGATAAACGATAAAAACAAGACACAAATCCAAAAAGAGACACAAAACGACAAAAACAAGACACAAAAAACAAAAATGAGACACAAAACAACAAAAATGAGACACAAAACAACAAAAACAATACAGAAAATGACAAAAATGAGACACAAAACAACAAAAACAATACAGAAAATGACAAAAATGACATAAAACAACAAAAATGACACACAAAACAACAAAAACAGGACATAAAAAGACAAAATAAGACAGAAAAAAACAAAAACGAGACACAAAAGACAAAAATGAGAAACAAAACGCCAAAAACGAGACACAAAACGACTAAAACAAGACAGAAAACGACAAAAACGACACACAAAACAAAAAAAATGAGACACCAAAGACAAAAATGAGACACACAACAAAAATGAGACAGAAAAGACAAAAACGAGACAGAAAACAACAAAAAAGAGACACAAAACAAGAAAAACAAGACATAAAACAACAAAAATGAGACACAAAAGACAAAAACAAGACAGAAAACAACAAAAATGAGACAGAAAATGACAAGAATAAGACATAAAATAACAAAATCAAGACACAAAACGACAAAAATGAGAAACAAAACAAAATCAAGACACAAAACGACAAAAATGATACACAAAAGATAAAAACAAGACAGAAAACAACAAAAATGAGACACAAAATGACAAAAACAATACACAAAAGACAAAAACATGAGATAAAACGACAATAATGAGAGCAGAAAAATCTTCAGAGACAAGCTGGGATTTGGAGGGTTAATGCATATGCAGCTGCAGATCCATAAATCACACAATCTGAAATCCAGTTAAGTGCTGGACGAGGTGACGGGATAATGGTCCCATGCTGGGCTCACACCATATTAAACAGACTTCTATGATGTGATAATTGAAAAAAAAAAAAAAAAAAAAAAAAACTCACACAATTATGAAGCAGTAATTTAAAGCCCTGCATTATATCATTAGCTGGAGGAATAATTAAAACCAGTCAGACACAAATTGTACATTTTCAGAAGAACAAACTTGTCAGGAGTCTGGATCTGTGAACGATTCTGAGTTTCCTGTCGTGTTTCTGTGACGACGATGAGTGGAATTAGCTCATGAGATTGAGTCAGGTGTATCTGTAGGTAGTAGTTGTTGTTTTGCAGAGGGCCAAGAGTTTCATGTTTCTTTCCAACCAAACACAACAACAGGGACCTCAAGTGTTTCCTTTTATCTATATTTAATTAACTACAAGTGTTTTCTTTTTGCTATATTGAATTAAACACGCTGTCATCTTTCCTAATGGCATGCTTTAATCTGATTCTTAAAAGGTACCAATGTTCAGAGAGATGCTACTAAATCCGACCCCCTGTGTTGTCACCAGTAGAGGAGTTACATTCAGGAGCGAGGAATCCGTTAAAACCTGGAGAAATGAAGCCAGACTGTTCTGAGCTCCGTAGCGGTGGGAGAACATGGATGAGCTGACCCGGTGAGAAAACTGCAGAAATGAGGCCCCTGGTGACGGAATAAGTCAGCTGCTGTCATGTGTGGTTGCAGCCTAAACATGGCGGCCCCGGGCCCCTGATAGGAGGCTGCAGTGTTTAAAAGCCCTCTGTTAAGATTTAGTTGAGCTCGGTGAGTTAGAGCCACGGCTTCAGCAGAGCAGACGGTGTTTTCTAACACAACACTGTAAAAACTCTAAATCCTACCAAGTCTATTTGTCTTATTTTTAGCCAAAATGTCTCATCCCACTGGATTTAAGATAAATTCACTTAACAAGAGACATTTCAGCAGATGGAGGGACTTGTTTTAAGACAATGCATCTTAAATATCTTGTTAAGTCAAATAATCTGGAAATTATCTCATTTTGAGTTGAATTTTACAAGAAAACTCTAAATAGCTTTAACCCTCGTGTCGTCCTGCGGGTCAAAATTGACCCATTTTAAAGTTTGAAAATGTGGGAAAAAAAAATATCTTCACAGTGAAACTTCTGATGTCCACATTTTCAACATCTTTGGGAAATCTTTGAACATTTTTTGATGGAAAAAAAGAAATGTTAAAAATGTTTCTTAAGAACATTCACAAAAAAATGAACCAAAATCCAGCAAATTTCACTGGATTTTGGTTCATTTTTGCGAATGTTCTTAAAGAAAATATTAGAAGTTTTACTGATATATATGGAATCACTTTAGATATTTTTAGGATTTTTTGAAGATTTTTACTCATTTTTTGAAAATATATACAAGAATTTTCTTGCCATATTTGGGGGATTTTTTTTTTTTAAATAAAACTTTTAAGGGAAACTTTTAAGGAGTTATTGGAATTTTCTTCCTGAAGGTTTTGCAAATTTTCAGAAATTTGGGGAATTTTTTTGCTGAATTTCTGGATTTTTTACAGACAAGGAAACAATAATTTTTGGTGCCTGTAAATGAAGACAACAGGAGGGTTAATACATCTCACATTAGGAGGTTACATGAAAGCAAAAATCTATTTTTGAGTGAAAAACTGCTATTTTTTTAGCATGTCTGGCTTATTTTAAAGCACCTAAGCTTGACAATCCTGGTAAAATAGAGCTTAAAATAAGTTTTCTCAGCTAATTTTAAGATCTCAATATTCTAAATATCATATCTTATTTCTAGAAATCTTACCAAGCCATTTTTCACTTGTTCTATTGGCAGATTTTGTCACTTATTTCAAGGTAAAGTTCCTTGAAATAATTTTTTTCTTGTTTTGAGAGGGGCATTTTTTTCCAGTGAATGCAGGAATCAGGAAAAGTCCGTGAACTAACCAGACTGCGCAGCAGGAACTAACAGCACGGCCAAAATAGAACAACAAAAATAGAAGTGCTTGGTCAAACTCTGAGACTCTGAGACCGTCTCTGAGCCTCACACTGAAATTTTTGCTGACAAAAACAAACAGGGACGAGTAAATAGAGCAAGTCTAAATGTTTGCTGGAGCTAAATGGGCTAAATGAAGTGGATTACGTGGCTAATGGTCGACGTGCTTAGTGCTTATTAGACATGAGCTAAATGACAACACTTATACATATATATATATATATATATATATATATATATATATATATATATATATATATATATATATATATATATATATATATATATATATATATATATATATATATATATAAAAGAGGGTAAAAAGGGTGTTTCTACGGTGTCAGTCTGAGCTATTCCAGCTAGAGTCAGGCTACTGTGTTTAGTAGATATACCTCGTATTTGTCTGGTCGCGTCCATGAAGCCTAGAGAAGGAAGCAAAGACAAAGAGCCACACAGAGCAGCAAAGTAAGCTTCAGGAAATCATCCACAGAGAATGAGCGCACACTGGATTCACCTGCAATCATTTCATGTTGGACAGACGACAGAGATTTTTAACATTTCAGACCACATGAACACATATTCACTGAATTCTTCCAGGAAATATTAATCCTTGTGTCGTCCTGTGGGTCAAAATTGACCCGTTTTAAAGTTTGAAAATGTAGAAAAAAACATATTTTCACAGTGAAACTTCCACATTTTCAACATTTTTTGGGAAATCTTTGAACATTTTTTGGTGGAAAGAAAGAAATGTTAAAAAAAATGTTTCTTTAAGAACATTCACAAAAAAATCAACCAAAATCCAGCGAATTTTGCTGGATTTTTTTTCAGACAAGGAAAGAATATTTTTTGGTGCCCATAAATGAGGACAGCAGGAGGGTTAAAGTGCATTTTGTTTCTTGGTGGAAACATATTTATGATGTCATGTTCAACTGAAGTTTCAAGGCTGCTTACTAATTCACATTTCCTAATAAATAAATAGAAATCTACATCAACGCTATTCAGGACTAAAAAATAAAGAATTTAAACATGTATGAAAACTGTCCTCATGATCAATTAGACTCTAATTTTCTTTCAGACTGGATGTTTCATATTGGAAGCTGCTTTTATTATAGTTCTGACTAATTGTTCACCATCAGTAGGTGAAGTGAAAAGCTCTGTTATGGTGAAGTCAACATTTTTGACTTCAACACTTCAACTGCAAATCAGGGCAGAAACAGAAGTGGTCAAAGTGCCAAAGCGGAGCATATTTTCCTGCAGCAGCGTGAGGCCTCCTCAGCTGGTTATTAATTAATGCACTGTAATAAGAGAGAATTTGTTGGCACACGGAGGAAAACAAGGCACTGAAACTAATTATAAGTGAACCACCGCTGGCACCGAGTGACGCCGTTTTCCTAATCAGCACCTTTTCTCATCGTGGCGTTCTGTGTTCTGATTAACCGCTTCGTTTCTGTGCAGAACTCCGGCTTCCACCGCTGATAACTGCCATATACAAGTTCAATCTGAAGAAACGTGCAAAGAAACTCTGGAATCCATGAATAGGAAACAGCACAATGAAGATAGTGATTGAAAAGAGGTCGAAGCTGCCGGTGAAATGACTGTTCTGTCATCGAACATCGTTCTGAACGTGTCTGTGCTCATGTCGTCTGCCTGGTACCATGTAGGACAAGAACAGGGGTGTCCAACATGAGGCCCACGGGCCAAAAGCGGTCCTCCAGAGGGTCCAATCTGGCCCTCAAAGTGTAAAAATTCCAGAGAAGACATTAACTGCAGATTGTAAATTAGTAAAACTATAAATTTAAAATAATTTCTAGACCATGACAAGTTGATGTGATCATAAAGTAAAATACTAGATTGATCATTGTTCTTTTGTCGTTTTGTGTCTCATTTTTGTCGTTTTGAGTCTCATTTTTGTCGTTTTGTGTCTCATTTTTGTCGTTTTGAGTCTCATTTTTGTCGTTTTGGGTCTCGTTTTTGTCATTTTGTGTCTCCTTTTTGTCATTTTGTGTCCCGATTTTGTCATTTTGTGTCTCATTTTGTCGTTCTGAGTCTCATTTTTGTCGTTTTGTGCCTCATTTTTGTGGACTTGTGTCTCATTTTTACAATATTTTGTTTTGTTTTTGTTATTTTTTGGCTTTTTTAAAGTAAAATACTACATCATTCAGTTCCAGGTGACTAAATGTTGTGTTCCTTTGTAGACACTATGATGTGGAAGTTGTAATGTGGAAATGATAAAGTGAGGCTGAATGTTAATGAAATTAAATTTATTTCCTTAACAAATTACAATTTGTTCATAATGTTTTGTAAAAAGATAATTCCTTAAATGTGAATATTTTGAGAAAATGTTTCTTTTTGCACTAAAACAAAGGAAAAATGTGGAGTTGTGGTTATTTATAGGTTATCATGCTGTGGTTTTACTGGTCCGGTCCACTGGAGATCAAACTGGGCTGAATGTGGAACCTGGACTAAGATGAGTTTGACTTGAACTAGAACGTGAACGGAGGACGGAGCGTGGCAAACAGGAAACCAGTGATGAATGGAAATTAGTGACAGCTATTACAAAATGATCAGCGGGGTTTTTCCTGAGTCCAAATTGATCTGACAGTGATAGATAGGAAAGGGAGGGAAGATGACAGGCTGTGAATGGGAAGACATTTGGTGACGACTGTGAATGGCGACAGGCGAGTCGTGTCTAGCAGGTGGAAGATAAGATTCAGAAACTCCCAGTACAGCCTCAATGCTTCCACTGATTGGCAGTGATAAATGGCACCGCTAATAGGGAAAACTGGGGATGTTTCAGCTCAAATATATGAATTCTTTGGTGGAGGATGAAGGTTCAGCTGCACTGGATGGACAAACATCAGTCAAGACGATTTGATGATGTTAGTATTTAGAAAACCTTTCATTAAGTTTAACCCTCTGAATCCCCAAATCCACCAGCAGGATTGAACGGCATTTTATGTTTTAAATAAAATCACCAAAATTGCATAATTTATCACAGTCAGAAACTGTAAAAACAGAAACAATCATCAGATTTTCATCTTTCTGGTGGTTACTGTAACAATCATGTGCAACCTCCAGTTTAATCATGAAAATTAACCAAATCTAAGCAAAACATCATGATATTTATGTGTGCCAAACTTTACCTGTGTGTTAACCAGATTCTGTAAAAAAATAAAAATTCTGCACTCCCTGGTGCAACCATAAAATCATGAATGACTCAGCTGTGATCAACAACCAGGTGACAAAAATTCAACAAAAAATCAGCCGGAAGGAGAGAAGTGTTGACCAAATAAAACTGTAAACAGTAAAATAACTAGAATTTGGAGAGTCACCTTTTACTGGAATTGGAATCAACTGTGGGCACTTGATTTGATGTCAACGTTTTTCAAGTTTTGGAAAGTAAATAATCAAATAAATTCTTCTTTTTTTCTGTTTTTAAATGATTTCTGGTCTTAGAACTTTGGTATACTACTACCATTTCTTGCCTTGTTTCTGCTGTTTCCATCTGATCGCAGCACAAAATGCCAAGAAACTATTTGGGATTCAGAGGGTTAAAAAAATCAGTTTAAACACTCTTCCACAAGAACAATCTGCATTTTCAAAGCCTGATAAATAATATTCTTCCAGGCTCATTGTGTAAAAACTAGAAGCTCCAGGACTGTAGTTGGCTTTGAGTCGTGCTGCAGCTGTAAATACCAGCTTCACTTTCAGTCCCAACTAACGCTCTGTTACTCCTGTCGGCTATTTCAGGATTTAAAACACTGTTGGTTGCCGTCTCTTGGGATTTGTTGCCAATTAGAACACTAAGAACCGGCCTTATCTATGACTGAAAATTTATATTTTAATAATTCCCACACAAAAATGCTGCAGAACGTCGATGTCTTTTCAGTTTGATGTTTTATGTCAAGAATCAATGGCTCATTTCACAGTGATGTATTTGATGTGAAAAAAGCTTCTCATGGCCGTTTTAAGACATAATTCATCACACTGCAGCAGCTGACGAAGCATGGGAGGTAAAATAGGCCACACCAGCCCAAATATTCTGCAGTTTCATGTCCTTTGGGACAGAACGGGACAGGTGCCTTCGTGCTCGTACTGAGTGTCTCCAGGAATAGTTTAGCTGCTGCTACATGCCGGCATCATTTCAATGTCTCCACAACAACTGTGTTTTAAATGCAGGATAACAACCTGGGGCCATACACTGTTTTTATATGACAGAAAGTGATGTGAAAATATGCAGCAGAGTTCAAGAATAAAATATTCTATAGGGTTGCGATTATTATTCAGCTATTTTTTTAAGGTGAAATCTGTTTTTTTTCAGCCCTGTAGCAAATATTTTTAGTCCGACCTGCCTCTGACCCAGCCGTTCTAAACCTCTGATGGAAGAGAAATAACAGTAGTTCACTTTTTTGCTACTAGAAGCAGGATGGACGTGCATTATTGTTTTTTCAGTGTCTAATGCAAGCTAAAGTGCAAACCAACATAGGAGCTGCTCTTCCTGAATCCACAAACCTGCTGGAGGCAGCAAGGTAATTATCTTAATACTGTTTACTGCCTTCACAGCAGAAAATTACCCCTCTAAAGTGACTAATCTGTCTGCTGCTCACATGATGCATGTTGTCAGAACAGACCGTTGAGATGGATTTTTCTAAATTATACCATTTTAATGAGCTGATCAGAGCATAACAACAGACTCGGAATGCGATTCTCTCGCCAGACTGGCGACTGCCACGACGCTTTGACCACTGGAATGGAGGAAATGCACAGAAACGTGATTCACACGTCTTCAGAAGCCTTTTACCATGTTCTATAGGCAGAGCTTTAATCCACTGTTATCTCCAGTCCTCCTGAAGGACATGAAGAGAAGAAAAAACCACGATACACACCGAAGCATGACAACGATACAGAACCCTTATGTGGCTTCTTTACTCATATCATAGAAAATAAAAAGTGCCCATTCATTTCCAAGTGGATTATCACAGCGGTTTGCCAGAGAGGCATAACGGAGCTCCACAACATCTGATTCACAGCAATAATTAGGCTAATGTCACTGAAATCGTTCCTCAGCTCTTTCCTTGTTGATTCTCTTTGAATTTCTAATGAGCACTTCTCAAAGTCATTTTAGCAAAAATACCCCCTTTAAATGTAAATTATTATCAGGGAGTGAAGTAGCATGTCAGATATACTGTTAGCAACACTGGGGAGCATCAGACCCATGGAACTGCCTGGAAATTGGTTTTATAGCAAACTGCACACTCTGGCCCTCCAGCATTCACAGTGGAAACATTCAAAACCATTAAAACAATTCCAGCACTATTGGAGAAGACTGTCAAAAGTTACAGACAGACTGCAGAATCCAAACTTTACTGGACAATAAGCAAATTCAGGTGATAATAAAGGATTCAGTAAAAGAACTTCTGACTGTATGGAGCACTGGAAGGATTGGAAATTAATGATCTGAGATGGAAACTGATGGAATTAAAGTGAACTAAAGTCATTTCAAGACTGAATGAGAGGTGAAAGTCAGTGAACCAACATGTCCAAGAGTGTGTTAGCTTTATGATGAATGGGAGTTATGGCTTGTTTTTTTCTGAAATCAATGAGTATTGAGCAGAGATTTGTTCAATAACAGCAATTCCACATAAATATAAATGGTTCACAGCAACTATATTGGTGAAGATAATCACAGATACATAGAACACATTATTTGACAACTTCTGCTGGTTTTATTCAAGCTTTCGACCAACTAAAGCCGACTGGAAAATCAAAAATATGAAAGATTTTATTCATATTTTTTCTTTAAACTAGATATAGTTGAAAGTGACTGACTTTTTAGCATTTTGCAGCTAAAATAGTGCAGATATTTAACATGAAAAACTTGAGAGATATTGAATGGAATTCAATGAAACACCAAACTCCAATACTGCAGGTTGGCCTGACCTTTCTATCTATAATGTCTCTATTCTCTAAGGTGCTGCTGGAATGGAAGGACTTCAGATCTCCAGATTGGAATTCAATATTAGCCAAGGTTCCAGAGAGAGTCTTTATGTTAGAATTCCTTTCAGATAAGCTTTAAAAACAATGTGTACCTGCTCTCCTTCAGTGAAGACTCTGTTTCCAAAACTCCAGGAGATGGCAGGTGTGGGGTCACCGGAGGCCTCGCAGGTCAGGGTGACTTGTTCGTCAAACTCTGAGGCGCTTTGGTTAATCAAGAAGGTAATCTTGGGTTGCACTGGAAGATGACAGAAAACAGCTTTCAGGACTCTGATCAGGATTACTGCAGACATTTTCAGCCCAAAGGTTTGCTTTGTTGCTGCTGGTATCTGATGGTGATGTTTCCCCTCTAAGCTGCATCATTGTCATTCTGGATGCTTTGATTTTTCTGAGCTGAAACAAGCCGAACAAACACTTACTTCATAAAATGGCACGTTATCACCTCATAAAGCTGTTAGGGCAAAACAAGCACTGACCTCTTTACACCTCCTGACAAGCAGCAGCGCCTCTTGATGAGCGTAATGTCAAACATTTATTCTCTTTTTACCTCCGTCCTCCTCTGAGGAGGAAACTTTACAGCTGACAGACGCTCAACATTCATTAACCCTTTAACACTCAACTCCTTTTAATGAAAAAGGCTCAAACCCAGGAAGCATTTTGTTTGTTGGCGTCTTGCAATGAAAATACCGTGTGGTACATGGTGAATAATCAATCTGTGCCTCTAAGGACGACAGAAAAGGTTAGAAAGCACCATTTTTTCTGCATGTTTAGTCTCAGTACTCAGTAAAGGATTATTTCTGCTGCTGTTGGGATGTTGACGTCTCAAAATGATTGGACTGTTTCAATCGTGAGGCTTTTAAATGTCATTCAGAATGAGTGGAGATCATTCAATATACAGGAGCAGAATCTTTCAGGCGTTAACGACGACTTACTAAACCAGCTTAATGTTTTGTTTTTTGCTGGTTTTGATGGTAGTTGAGCCTTAAGACTCCAACAATTAGCTAAAAGAGGCTAAAAAGCTCTGCAGTGCTGCTGTAAAAGGTTTCCACATCTTCTAAATGATACGTCGTCACTGGATCTATTGCTTACATGCAAACATCAAGTAGCTGGACATTTTTAACAATACTGTAGTGAAGTATACAGACAGGCTTCATTAGAGGTGTAGTTTCATACCCATTGAGCTACAACGGAGCCACAAGCACATGATTGCATAATTTCCTCATGAAGAGAACCTCTAGCGTGATAGATCTCTGAAAGTCCTCAGGGGGGCTTAATTAGTTTTCAATAGGACACACTGTATGCTTCACGCTGTGCAGCCCGACACCTAACCAGCAGAAAAGCTGTAGAGGAACGTAGGAAAGTGCAGCAAATGTCAATAAGTAGAGCAGGAAAAGGCCAGAGACAGAGAGAGAAATAAGAACCATGTTGTTCCTTATGCAATCAGAAGCAAATGGAGTTATTCTCTCACCGAACACGTTCAGGCTGACTTCCTCAGTTTTCTCTCCTGCCTTGTTCTTGGCGATGCAAGTGTAATCGCCTTCATCCACCTTCTTGACATCTTTTATTTCCAATTCTGAGCCGTCCCCGTTCAGGCTGTACTTATCACCCGTTTCAAGGACAACGTTGTTACTGCAGCAGAAGGAGGGAAAAAGACAAGGGTTCACATCACAAACGATTGATTACACAACAAAGAAGTTCTAACTGGCTGACAATGAGCTGTTTGGGGGTTTTATCTCATGAAGCGAGCAGCTGGTGCTCAACAACGGCTGGGAGACCAAAAAAGCAGTCCTTTACTGTCTTTTACATCTCCAACATTCCCACAGCTTGTGTTTGCCTCTGTTCTCCTGCAGCCCTTACAGCTGTGTTTTTAGGAAGGCCTCGGACCGGCTGGAGGACGATGCATGGGCTTTTCTCCTCTCTTTTACTCCAGAGAAGCAGACCTTCACTAGAGGTTAAAATCCTGTTTGTAGAGAATTAAGTGTTTGTATGCCTGGAGTAGCAGCATCCTAGAGCAGTTAGCAGGCAGACAGTGAATGACAGCCCTGTCAGAAGCCTGAGGAAACCACTACAAATAGAGCCTTAGCCCGATGTTTTTTCACCGCCTCACCCATCTGTCCTCCCAACACTGTCTGTCTGAACCCTCCTCTGGCCAGGAACTGCATCTCCCTCAGCTTCAACATCCCCATCACACCCAGCTCCTCTAGCATGGGAGACAGCTGTGAGCAGGATCTGAGTTCAATCGTCTTATTTATTCACGTCGCTGCAAAAAACGCTTTATTTAAAGGTTCCTCTGCACAGCAGTGGTGCTGCTGCGTGACACCACCGAATGACGCACCAAGAATATGAACGTACATCGAGAAAACAGCTGCATGGAGAGAAATGAACATGGGGTGTTGGTGCAACTCATCAGAAATGAGCGGTGATGGAGCATCTTTTAATCCAGAGAGGTTCAGGAGGTTTAGAAGCAGATCGGTCAAACACCCAGAACGGATCTCAGTGAAATATCTCCACGTCTTTTAGTGGAGAAAACACTGCAAGCTTCTCATTGTTAGCTTTTGCTGACTGTTGTTTTTGTACCAGATCACAGCAGATTTAACATTCTGGGAGCGTCTCGCCTAAAGGCCAAGATGGAACTTGGCTGCAGTTTCTCCTGCGAGTTCTCTGCAAGCTGGTGTCTCATCATTTGTCAGGAACAGGAACCATTCTGTAACACCACTGTACAACCAGCAGTGGATTCTTTCTACTTCTGTGCATTTAACACTGATGTTTTAACAAGTGTCTGTCTAGCAGCCTGTGAATCTGTTGTTTCTGCTGTTTTTCAGGAACACTTGCAGAAGTGTTTTTGATAGAACCTCAGACCTCGTGGACAGGAAGTCAGTTTGGAGTCAAGGATCAAGACAAACTGCTGATGCTGGCGTTGACAAATGATGCCGTTCTGCCAGCATGCAGCGGCGGGACTGGATAGATGTTGTTTATGAAGAGCAATGAGATTTGAGAATTCATTATTTGGTTTGGATCAGACAGCTGCATGTGTCAGAAACATATTAAATCATCATTTCAGATTTCATTCTGCACTTCTCAGGTTGTATTTACAGCTTGTAACAATTAGATGACAACTTAATCTGTAGTGTTTTGCCTTCTATACTGTAAAAATGTGACAAGTGATGCCTTGGATATTCAGATTCATTACTACATTCACTTTCAATAAAATGCAACCAACCTGCACTGTAATTGTTCTGCTCATGTTTCCGTTTTTAGAACTCTGTCACTCGTGTAGCGCTCAAAAATATGGAAATCAGTTTTTAAATACACTATAATCAGTCAGAACGCAGTCGTCGCTGTAAAACTGGATATTCCTGCTGGATTATGAGCCCAACAGGGCACTTTAGCATTTATGAGCCATGACTGTATGTGAAAGTATTTATTAACGACACGCTTTATGCAAGAATCTGCTTTATCAAATGTAAATGTCGACCTTTTAACGTGAATTTAAAAGCAGCTGCTGCAACCAGGTGCAGTTTAAGTTTTCACACAGAATCACAGCAGCCAGATCAAAACAGAGTCTAAATAAAACTCATGTAGATCTTATCTTTTCTCCCACACGACGTTTTGCAGACAGCGCCATGCTAATTCAGATTTATGCCCCGTCTACAAACACTTTCCACCTCCAACTCCCTCAGACTGATGCTGTGAGTCTGCAGCCCTTTCAGACAGGACACACACTTTAAACAAAGAGTTTGGCCTCAAAGTCTGTGAGAAGCTGGCAGCATTAGCAGCAAGCAAGAGAGGTAACATCCTGTTATCTCCCACTTGATCAGAAGACCCAATTTATAAACAGGCACAAAAGCTGGCAGCCCCGGTGGATTACTCAACCTGGAATATGCAATTTGCACTTCCAGTTGGTGTCCAAGTGGCCCTCGGTGGGGCTTGTTTGGACTCGATTTGCATGTACTAATAAATATATAGAAAAACAACAACAACATCCTCCTCTTCTTCTCCTTCTTGTTCATCAGTTTGTGTTTTAAGCGCTTCACAGTTTCAAGCAAGCATAAGTTATGGCAACTGGACTAACCTCGTATGAGTCGAAAACGTTTCACCTCTCATCCAAGAGGCTTCTTCAGTTCTGAAAGCCTGGTGGGGAGTACCAGATATTTATCCACCAGGAGGGTGGTGGCAAAAACAAGTGGACAAAGACCCGAAACCAACAGACTCGTTAGGTGTTAATGTGAGTCGTTAGCCTTTGATGGGCGGTCGTTACCCCTCCCAGCCCTCTAGGAGGGTGGTTGGGGGTCACCTGACTGCAAGTGGGACAGATGGCTGCACCTCCTTGGGAGGGCTCTAAGAACGGCGTTGTAAGTGGGAGACAAGTGGTGTCTGAGGCCCCCTCCTCTGTTCAAAGATGGCCGTTCTAGTTTGACATGAATGGCTTCTTTTACCCCTCTCTCAAACCATCTGTCCTCTCTGGCTAGAATGCGCACCTTGTGGTCATCAAAGGAGTGCCCCTTCTCCTTGAGGTGGAGGTGGACTGCTGAGTCCTGGCCTGTGGTCGTGGCCCTCCTGTGTTGTGCCATGCGCTTGTGTAATGGCTGCTTAGTCTCTCCAATGTACAGGTCAGAGCATTCCTCATTGCACTGCACTGCGTACACCACATTGCTCTGTTTCTCCCTTGGAATTTTGTCCTTGGGATGGACCAGCTTTTGCCTCAGAGTGTTGCTGGGCTTGAAGTGTACTGGGATCTGGTGGGTGTTAAAGATCCTCCTGAGTTTCTCTGAAATTCCTGCCACATAGGGGATGACAATGTTGTTTCTCTTTTTGTGGTCCTCGTCTTTCTTATCCTCCCTGCGCTTTTTTGCTGTTTTGATAAAAGCCCAGTTTGGATAGCCACAAGTTTGAAGAGCAGAGTGAATATGTTTGTGTTCCCTTCTTTTTCCATCCGCTTCTGATGGGATGTTCTGTGCTCTGTGCTTTAAGGTACGGATCACCCCCAACTTGTGTTCTAGTGGGTGGTGTGAATCAAACAGGAGGTACTGGTCTGTGTGAGTGGGTTTTCTGTAGACCTCAATGTTGAGTTCCCCATTGGTTTCAATGCGTACCACGCAATCTAGAAACGCCAGACAGTTGTCTTGGACATCCTCTCTTGTGAACTTGATGTTTTTATCCACCGAGTTGAGGTGTTCTGTGAAAGGTTCGACCTCACCCTTCCTGATGGTGACCCATGTGTCATCCACATATCTGAACTGTTTTTGCCACCACCCTCCTGGTGGATAAATATCTGGTACTCCCCACCAGGCTTTCAGAACTGAAGAAGCCTCTTGGATGAGAGGTGAAACGTTTTCGACTCACACGAGGTTAGTCCAGTTGCCATAACTTATGCTTGCTTGAGACTTATCATGACCTGGATGACTGAGAACATCCACAGCTTCACAGTTTTCACTCATTTTCTTCTTTGCCTAATTTTGTTTCACTTTGAGGTTCAGAAAAGAGCAGAAATCAGAGTCTCATTTTTGTGGCTGCTTGGATGAACGTCTAATCAGATCAGAGGTAAATCTGAGCCTATCATTAAAAACAGGCCAATAGCAGCAGTGAGAGACGTACTGAGCCCAGGTAACGGTGGGTTCGGGGAATCCGTCTGCATCACAAGCCAACAAGGCAGAGCTGCCAACATCTGCTGTAGCGTTGACCTCCGACTGCCTGGCCCGGATGGTGGGAAGGACTGAAACAGAACAAAGAGTTACAGGATAAATATGAAATACATGCAACATCCAAGAGCTGGAAATTACATTCCAAAGAAGCTCTATGTAGATCTGCCTGTTTAAAGCTGAAATAACAGATTTTTTGGTCTCTTGGGAGCAGCAGAAACAAGATATAAAGATTCACTGACTTAAATCTCCGAAGGCAAACTTTCTAGCAGAGAGGAACGTTTTCATTCATTTGGGATCATACCCCTGATGAATATTTGTCTCAGTTTTCTGTCTCTACAAAATCCTGAAACAAATAATTACTTCTTTAATTGCTGCACTGTTTACCAGCTAACTGTGTCTCAATCATGTTTGGTTTTGTGCACAAACTTTTTAAGCATTTTCACTGAAAACAGCTGAGAGTTTGGTGAAAGAAATCTCAACAATAAGAGAAACATGACTTTAAAACTCAGAAAAACCATGATTCAGGTGATAACTGTCTGTCGGTTCATTGCTTCCTGTCACATTTTCATATGATAAACTGATATTTTTCATGCTTTCAATTAAAAACTTTATTTGTGCCTGATTAAACTCCTCTTTTGCTGTCATCTATTGATCTTTTATTTAGACACCCACTCTATAACACTGTGGTTTTTCCAACAAAAGATCAACTTATAAAAACTTAAACCTCCTCAGTTTCTGTCAGAAAATGTAGGAAACAGTTTGGAAGGTGAAGCTGGTACAGAATTACCAAACAATAAAACCTCTACAAACCTTTGTGATAAAAATAATGCTAGATGAATGCCGTATTTTTATATCTGGGGTAAAGCTGTAGTTTAATTAAAGGTCATAGTGTTAACATAATTCCGAGGAACCTTTCTGGAAGAACCATGGACATCTAGAACAGATTTCACAGCGTTATCGCCTGCAGTTGTTTGAATATCTTCCTCTGGTCCAAAGAGTCATACGGGTGGACAGATGAACCACATTTAAGGCTTTAAAAAGAACATTTCCAGGAGTTGGGGTTCATCATTACTGAGTGGAGAAGGTGACAGAGATGCAGTTCTTACCATTAACAATGACCTTCATCATCCTGAAGTCTATTTCTCCCCTGGCCGTGACTCGAGCCTCACAGTTGTACATTCCCTCATCCGTCTTCTTGATGCCGCGGATCTGCAGATGGCCGTTTGACAGGATCTTGAATCGCACTAAAACCAGCAGAGGTGAACACAGAAGAGAACGGATCACACGCAATTCAAGATATTCAAGGTTACAGAGATTAGACGGACACGACAAAACTGCTGAATTTAAATATAAGCGCATATGTACTTCCATGATCCTCTTTGGTTGTTTTAGTGGAACATTCAGTGATTCATCTCCAGATAATTCATGTATTTATCCTCCTGCAAGCCACAAGCTTTAATTAGGAAATAAATCTTGTTCGTGAATCATAAAAAAAACAAAGTTATGGGCATAAGCACATTTACTACTAGTTTAATATTAATCCATGATGTCAAATAAAGTAAGAAATTAAGTTGATTGTTTTCTAGAATAAAGAAAATCTGATTTCACTGTACAATCATGCAAAGAAGGAAATGCTCAGACAGTCTGTTGGAGTCAGACAAAGAAAGAAAAATCACATCATACAGCATCTTATCAGTGTTTTATACTGAGCACGGAGCCTGACAAAGTGTTGCTCCGCTAATTAAACAGCACACAGTAACAGAACCAACTGTCTGAACTGAAACCAGGTGTTGTTTCTCACACGTTTCTGGGGATAAAAAAAAGCATCCAGTAATTATTAAAATCCAGAACTAAGTGCCTTAAAATAAGGAGCTGAGCCATTAATGTTTGTTCCCAGTTTGAGAAAAGTGAGAACAAACTCCAAACCAGCCAGTGTGTACTTAAAGAGTCAGTGGATTAACTGACAACTATGGCAGTTTGTCTGCAGCAGTTTAGTGGAGCTTTCATGGGACAGTTGGTTCCTTTTTTAGAGATGAGAACTCCTCTGCATGTGTTCAAATTCAATGCTTGAAACAACCTGTGGAAAGGAGACGCACAATATATGAACTAAGAAATAAAAATGAAATTACTCCGATGTGATTCATGTAGGAAGGTGTTGGGTGGACGTTTGCTTGGTTTATTGAACATCTCCTCCAATTTATTGACTCATAATTTCACCTCAACCCCCAACACCAGTTTTGTTCCAGCTGCTGAAGGCACATCTGGAAATTTCCTGAGTTTCGGAACATTGTTGAGTTTCAGACAGGCTGCTTTTATGTTAATATTCCTCACAGTTTCATTCAGACAACAGAGAGCCACAGTACACTGTAAATACGATTTGTCAAATACACAAAGTGATGTATGGGGCATCATAATGAACTCATAAACAAAACACTAAATCTAAACTAATAGCAGCTTATCAAACTGTCCTGATAATGAATGGCCCAGTTTATTTAGGATTTCCTCGTTACTGAAGATTCTGTCCGTGTGTGATGCTAATCTGAATGCTACTTTACCAACACAAATAAAAATAGAACTAGAATGGAGCTCAGGAGTCAATCTGGGGATTTTCATTCTGCAACAAATGATTTTTCTTGCAGCTCACCTGTCTGATGTGAAGAAAATTACACCTGTAACTCTCTGCTGTCTCCATGTCAGGATCATTTATGATTAGAAGAAGACTAATTCATGAAGTAGTTCCACTTAAATCTGCTCAACTCTGTCCTCATGGATCCTGCTGCTGTCTGATGTTGTGGGGATTTAATAAACTCAGAGGACAGACTCCTACAAACAGCTGGGAGCAACACATTAAACTTCAGGTCCTCTTCATGTTTGGTTGAAACGTTCACTCTGATTAATCTGACCTGTTCTGGATTCATGATGATAAAGTTTCATTTTTAGGAACATTTCAGTTGGTCTTAGATGTGAAAACGCAGCACAAAGTAAGTGAGAAAGGCGGTTTGTGATTTTGGCAGCAAACTTGTGATGTTTTTGGACCAATATTGGTGTAGAAATGTGTAAAAACCCTCCTCAAAACGCAACTTGAAGCCGTCATTTCAGACTTCTACCGAGTTAAAAGTGATTCTGAAATGTTACGAGGTCTGAAATAGTGCGATCGCTGTCATGACTTTTACGGAAAAGTGACCACAGAAGTCTGAAAGGACCACAAGTTATTTAAATTTTAAGTTATATTTTCCATTCCTGCATAGATTCACCACTATAGTGATGTGACAGTTTGCAGAATTCATTAATTATCTTAGAAAACTGTGCATTTTCTTCTTCCACATCTCTGAAATACTAACGTACAGACTCCTTTACCTTGGAAATTCTGAACTGAGGTCAACAGAAATGTAAAACTTGAAGCTTCAGCTGTATATTTTGTCACCCAGCTCTTAATTCATGTCCATTAAAATGACAGAGCTCTGTGAGGATGTTCAACAATGCAACACGCAGCGTACGGTCGGGTCAACTGCTACTCTGAGCTAAATTACATCAGCAATTTTCAGCTTCTCAGCGTCAGTTACAATTAGCGGTTTTTCCAGCGAAAAACACATTCCTTGACAGGAGTCCAAGAATAAAGGCGGGCTTAGCACAACACTGTGGTGACTCCTGGCTCTCCAGCAGTCACCATGGGAGGGGTAACTCTGAGGGTAAAACAAAGCCCAGCCTCACGTCCACCTCCCACGGCAGATTGGAGGTTTCAGCTGAACTCTCCGAGGCAGAGCTGCTTCTGGACCCAGTGTTCTTCCAAAAGAAAGTAGCTGTTGGCTGCACGGAGCTTCCAGATGAAATCATTCACAAATATTAGACATGAAAACATCCACAGCACCAGTCGCCTCGTCTGATTAGCAGAAGGAGTCAAATGCTGATAAGTTTGTGAGTCAGTTTGGATTCATATTGAGCTAAAAGCCAACAGCAACATGGTTGAGAACATCCATACAAACTTGTGTCTATTCCTGCAGCTCCATTTATTTCTCCTAGCAGTATGTACACTCACAGTTTGGAGCTAAATACCTTCGTTCTGTGTCACACTTCACAGCTCCAAAGCCCGTCTGCTGGCAAAGCAGTGATTGTTCAGAACAAAGGGATGGACAATAGAGAGAGGGATTATAATGCAGGAGTGGTTTGAGAACTTTCTATAGATCCCTTCATGTTTTTTTGTTTTGTTTGTTGTTGTGTTTTTTCTGCTATGACTGTGACTCACCCCTGGAATCCATGGCAACGGCTGCAAATTGAAGCTAATTAAAGCTTCCTTTCTCTCTAAAGAAGCGGCAACAACCTTTTCAGGAGCTCCTTTCCAGCCCACAGGCAGCGAGGAGTCGAAATACTGACGAGATCCGCTCTCCGTGGATCGTACCTTTAATCCTACAGTTACACAGTGGCAGCAGGAGCACATTTAGATCAAATTTTAGGCTTGTTTCCCATCTTCTTCCCCTTTTCCCTCATTTTTTAAAAAATAAATTTAGTTTTCCAGCTGTAGTTCTGCCTCCATTTGGGGAAATTAAAGTCGAACCTGTCCATAACCACTGCTTGCGAGGCCAGAAAGTACGATTTCCACGTTCATGCATCGTCTATGAGGTATGATAACTACTTCCCTCCACTGAGAAAGCCTGGTTTGTTCATCGCTGATGGGCATGAGGAGACGGAGATGAGGAAGAGTTCAGCAAAATGATGGAAAAGCTCGGACTGGCAGACGGCGGCGTTGGCAGGAAGGTGAGGTGACGGCTCAGGGAGGATGACACGGGTTGCCAGATTGGAGGTGAGAAAAGCAGCTCAAACAGTGGAACATTTTTTATTTACATATTTTTAAATTTTAACCAGCTCACCGTCTTTGGAAGCTTGGATGGTGGCGCCCTTATACTTCCAAATAATGGTGGCTGGCGGCGAGCTGACAACATCGCAGACGATGTCGGCGTCGTCACCCTCATTGAACTCCTGAGGGGTCGGAGCGTTCTGGAAGGTGATCTTTTCTGGAGGAGAAATGTGACAATGCATACATTACACCTCTTTAGAAATAGCTTCGCTTTCAGACTTGGAAAAGATTAAAACTCTGGTGCAGCTTTTTATTTTTTGGCTGGTTTCATCTTTATGTAATCAGGGACGGTGGGGGGAAGGAAGTGGAGGTAAAGACAGTTCAAAGCCTCCATGCAGGCTGTGTTCAGTCAGACAAGTCTGCTGAAAAGAGAGCTGCACCTTCAGTAACTTTAATAGGACAGCTCTGTTGAAAGAGCAGGTCAGCCAGTACAGACAGCTTTGCAAAAAAGTCTGATCCAGCATAAAAGTGAAGCGAATTCAACTTGTGCAGCAAGGTCCAGCATATGCAAGGAACCAACCTGTTAGATCTCTTAGTATATAAATACAGACCATTTACCATTTAGTAATATGACGTTGCTGCATTTCTGCCTGACTAGATTTGAAAACAAACCCTTGATTTGGCATCTTCAAATTACTCACCACTCAAAATTTACACTTTTATGGTCTTGAAACCTATTTCAAAGTAAAAGCTTCATACAAAATGTACAAAACAGAGAATGGAGGTTTTTTCTTTTTCCTGTTTGGAGATTTTTTACTAAGATGTCACCTTGGTTGACGACTATCTAACTTCATGTTTCAGCTCCTGTATAGCCTTTAAAGCATATGTTTTGCTCTGGTGGTCACACATTTTGGGGATAGCTAAATGTTATAGTAAATTTCTGATAATTAACAAACCATTTCTTGTGAAAAATGACTTGGAAATGAATTACTTCCTGCATTATGTTCACTTCATATTTAAAATGTAGCCAGTAAACATCATCCAAGCAGCAATAAACAACCCTATTTGAATTCTTTACCAAATTAAAATGTAATTTCTAGCTTTGCAGGCAGTGCAGTGTTCTTGTGCTATAAATTAGGTTTGTTTCTGTCTCTACTGTCACTGCCAATTGACAAATACTGTTCATTCTACTAAATATTTGCTCTGATTTGCACATAATTTTTACTAATACTGTTACTCAAACTGAGCTCCTGCAATGGTTCTGATTGGCAACATGTAAAAACACTCTGAAGGCACAGTTCAAACAAAAGTCAGTGGAAAATTCAGACTGCAGAAAGTAAAACATGAGTCTTACGGAAGATCTTCACTTGGACCGTGGCCTGGGCCTCCTTGTCTCCGTTCTTCGCCACACACTTGTAGATGCCAGCGCTGTCCACGTTGGCGTGGTAGATGGTGAGAGTCGACGTGGCTTCATCGTTGCGGCTCACGGAGATATCCGGCCTGTTGGGGAGGATCTTCTCACCGCTGGGATCGTACCAGTCTATGTCTTTAGCATCTCCCACCACTGGAAAACACAATGAAGGGTGAGGAAATCAAGCAAGAACTCTGGAAAGAAGCCCACAGCTGGCCTTAAAATCCTTTTGTTCTTGTTTTGTACTTCTGGATACCTCCTGCATTGATAGATATTTGGATGGGATTGTTCCATTCTGTCTTACATCCCATATGTATTTCAAAGCTGGTATCTTTAGTTTAGATCAGGGGAGTCAAATTCATTTTAGTTCAGGGGCCACATACAGTCCAATTTGATCTCCAGCAGATCGGACCAGTAGATTCACAGCATAATAACCTATAAATAACCACAACCCCAAATTTTTCCCTTTAGTTCGAAAAATACATTCTGAAAATGTATCTTTTTACAAAACAATAGGAACCACCTGAAATTTCCTAAGAAAAAAAAAATCAATTTTAGCAATATTATGCCTCAGTTTATCATTGACACATTACAACTTCCAGATCACAGAGTGTCTACAAAGACACAAAACATTTAGTCACAGCTATCTGGGACTGAATGATCTAGTATTTTGCTTAAAAAAGACAAAAAACAACAAAAACAAGAAAAATTATTACAAAAATGAGACACAAAATGACACAAAACGACAAAAGCAAGAAACAAAATGACAAAAAATGTGACAAACAACACAAAACAGAACAAAAAAGAGGAAAAAAATTTGACAAAAAAGTTACAAAATGACAAAAAAATGCACAAACGACAAAAAATGACAAGAGCATGAAACAAAACGACAAAAACAACACACAAAACAATGAATAAAGCAAAACACAAAATGACAAAAATAAGACAAAAAACAAAAGCGAGACAAAAAGAAAACACAAAACAACAAAAACAAGAAACAAAATGACAAAAACATGAGACAAACAACAGTCAGATGAAAAACAATAAAAACAAGACAAAATATTACAAAAACAAGACACAAAATGACAATAGAAGAATCAGCAATCTAGTATTTTACTTTATGATCCAAACAACTTGTCATGGTCTATAAATGATTTTAAATTTATAGTTTTACTAATTTCCAATCTGCAGTTAATGTCTTCTCTGGAATTTTTACACTTTGAGGGCCGGATTGGACCCTCTGGAGGACCGCTTTTGGCCCACGGGCCGCATGTTGGACACCCCTGGTTTAGACCAAGAAGAAGACAAACTGTGCCAACTGGGACAGCAGGAAAAACGGGGGAAAAAATCCATATTATTGTGATAAATGAGATGCTGTTCTCATGTTTTTACATCAGAATAATGTGTTTGTATCACCTTCCATCCCTAAAGTACATCATTAAATATGTTTAAGCAGGACTGTTCTTCCATGGTGTAGTGGAAGTGAGCATAAACCAGATTCAGTGAAAGATTGAATACGATAATAAATAAATCAAGAAACCACGGTGGGACAACTGCCTGGAAACAGACGTCTCTCCAAGATCAGACTGGAGACATTTAAAGACATAAAAGGAGTAAGAGGGAGAATAATTTCTGTTTTCTGGAAGGGACTGTTCAGTAGGAGGCAAGTTAAAGTCAAACAACTTCTCTCCATTTTTTATTAAGATGAGGCAGTTTTTTATTTAACAGAAAAATAGCAGTTTCTCTGCAGGACACAAAAAGCTCAAAATTAATTTTGACATTAACTTCAACTGACGCTAAAGCCAAATTTCAAGACTCATAAATAATAAACAACTGAAAATATAAAAAAGTCAAGACTTCATGTTCCACAAAGACAATGAGTTTGGCTTTTAGAGCTTCTTCTCAAAGGAAAGTTTTCATTCATAATGACAATGAGCTTTTATTGAAAGGGTCACTTCAGCCAGATTACATAAAGATAGATTTTTTAGCTTGGAGAGAAAACAATGCAGAAACAATTCCTTTTTTTTATGATTCGAAAATAACAGAAAACCTTTTTTTTTTCACAGAAACTTCTCTGTTTACAAAAAAGACAATAATAATAATAATAACTGATGATGTTTATCAGTAAATCAGACTTTAATTTCATGCTCAAAAGCTACTTTAAATAGAGAAATAGCAAAGTGTCCAGACTGCTGGATCATCAACATCTTGGAACAAAACATTTCTTTTTGACTGTTCTAGTGACTTTGGTGTGAAAACGAAACTGAACTGATCTGATCACAGGATTACTGCAGAGATCTGTAAAAACAGTAAAAATAAACACAACAAAAAGGAAAATCTGACAGCTGCTGCTGCCTTGTGCCTTCCCCACCCTCACTTTATTGTCGTCTTATTGGATGCGACTCATCTCCTGTCTGAGGTTCTCCAGCTACAGCTGCATCTCATTGTTGGCCTCCAGATAAATGAACACTTTTAGGAACGCAGCCAGGTCAGAACATGTTTTGGAACGGCTCAAATTAGACGCCCAGTGTAGCTCCAGTCACCTTTGTTGAGCTGTATTTTAGGCACAGGGGTAGATATTATTTAAAACCTGCACAGATTGAACCAAAATCAGGTTTTCTCTTTGCAACTTGGGTGAACCAAAGTGATTTATAGAATCTCCAGTAGAAAATGTATCTGATCACCTGACTGGCATGTTGGATAACGTCAGATAAAATGTAAATAACAGAGAAAAACACAGAAAAAGTCTCATTAAGTTTTCAACCTGCTCTTCTCCCTCTCCTCCCCTCAGCCTCTTTCTTACCTCACTATGATCTCAGCTTCCCACTGCATCCTCAGAATAAACTCCTCAATCAATCCCTCCCTGTTTCTTTTCTTTTTTCCCTCCACCAGTACACCGGTCTCATTATTTAGCCCGACTCGTATGGCTTTTATCAGATGACCTCAGCTAATGCCGCCAACGCTGCTCTGTGACGCCACATTTGCATCCAGCTATGTTAAATGAGGTCCGTTTGAACTCGCTCTTACCTTCGCACAGGAAAAATTTGGACTCTCCGACGCTGATCTCCCCTTGTGTTGGAGTGATTTGCACCTGAATGGCAGCTGGGTGGAGAAAAGAAGACAGAACAAAAATATACATTAGTGTCTGGGCTCCGTTTGAGAGGAAGTTTGACAGAAGGGGCAAAGCACAAGAAGGAAAGGCTCAGAGTCAGATTGGCTTCCTGCTCAAAGGAACAGCCGTGCTCAGCCATGCCCTCTGGATATGAAACTCTGGGATGGAAGTTTGATGCTCACTAGACGGCAACATTTCAATGTGCAGATTTTAGACTCTCACAGGCCCCGCAGTTAGGAAGAAATCAGATTTTTCATTCATATTCACACACGTCATGAGCAGCGAGATGTAGAACCTTTAACTCCTCACTAGTCTGTGTGAGATGACATCACTTCCTGTCATCCACTCCTGTTGTACCTTTTGCTTCCAACACTTGGAGGTGTGTGCTGGTAATGAATCATGTACCTGTGACAATCAGCTGTCTGACACTCAGCAGAGTCAAAGCTTTCACCTCATTGGAGCATTAAATAGACAGGAGGAGGAAGCAGCACGGAGCTACAGGAGAACAACTGTCTATCAATAATAGAAAACAATGAAAAGAAGAATTAGATTGATGAACATTCTGCATTTTCACTTGGTTTGGGGTGAGTTAATCTGAAGCATATTCAGTGTTTAGAAAAGCCACCTGACTGAGTCCATCCAGAGCGTCTTTGTGCTCATTTCCTCTTCCCTGCATCTCCTGGCAGATGATTTAGAAGGCATAATGCCGTAAATGAAAGATTATCCTTCCTCTAAGACTCCGATATACTTCATCTCTCAGCATCAGCCAAAGCTACAGTGACAGAGATGAGATTTAAAAAGAGCACAGAGAAACACCTGCTGTTTGTTCCTTCCTGCGTACCAACAAATTGGAATAAAAACTCTTGCATACTCAAAGTGTTCCAATGCTCCATCATTTCCAAAGGCTTAATCAGCAAATCATCTCTTGCACGTGTGCGGCGGAACGACGAGAGATCCGATGACTATTAAACGTTTCGTGGTTTAATATAAGACTCCTGTATCTTGGCTGATATGTGGCATGGGAGCGGAGCAGCCTGGGAAGAACAAATACCACTGAATGCTGATCCGGAGTGCGACAGAATTCCCGCTGAGCCTTCAGCATGTCGCCACTTCACACAAATGAGTGAGTCAGTCTCTGCTCAGTTCTCACCAGGAGATTCATGGGAATGGTTTGGAAGGACTTTCCATTCACAGACAGGTAGCCAACAGTCATGACAGAACAGTGTGGCGTTCGTGTTCCATAAAGTGACGTCTCAGAGCTATAGAAGAACATCCAGGACTGAGAGGAGGTGGTCACAGCAGAGGCCTTTGTTGCTCCTGTATTTTGTTGTTTTTTTCTCTTTTTCCTACGCAGACTTTATACAAAAAGGCGTCATCATTATGGTGTAAAGCTTAACCTCATTCAGAAAGCAGCGATGAGGCCGGAGCATCCAGCATTCAGAAACACAGAAAAGATCCACAATGAGCTTTTGTGCTCAGAAGCATTTAGAGAGCAACACTGCATTCCATGCTTCGGCCCTACTTTTACACAGAAACACGTCAGGCATGCTGCGTTGTAGAAAATGTGGCTAAATAAACGTCCCTTCATTATCTTTATGTGACATCCTGTGAAACATCCACATAACCTCTGAAAATCCTCACAGAACAACAGATTTATTATTTCTCCTGAGCATTTCAATGATCCTTTAATTCAACCGAGGTTACGTTGAGGCGACAAAGCCAAGTTAAAGCCTCGGTTAAAGTTAGGATCAGATCATCTTTTGTGGTTAAAGAACCCAGTGTTGAATGTTGCTAGGAGACAGGATGCAAACCATATGGCAGGGGTCACCAACTATATTTGTCAGAGGGCCAGAATTTTACCGGACAGTCACCTTGGGGGCCGGACCCTCAAACAAAAATTAAATAAAAATCTAATTTTGGCATAACATTATTATTTGATGTTTATTGTTTATATTTTTTTTCCATTTCATTACAAAACTGAAGACATTTTTAGCCTTTAGTGTGCTGTGTGGAAAGCTAAGCGGGGAGCTCAAAGAGGAGATGGAAAAAACAATGAAAATTATTAACCATATCAGAGGAAATTCAAGCACGCAGCACCGCCTGTTCCACAAATTTGTGCTGGAATCCCAGGTTTCTCATGATGAGCTGTTACTCCACAATGACGTGTGCTGGCTCAGTAAGGGCAAAGCACTGGAGCGCTTCGTTGAACTCCGTGCCCAAGTAGTGGATTTTTTGAAACAAAGTAAATCAAAAGCGGCAGCTGACCATCTCCGCATCATGCAAGACAGACAATACATGTGCAATGTTGCGTTTTTAACAGACATTTTCTCCCATTTGAATACACTTAATCTCCAGCTGCAAGGAAAAGAAAAATCAGTGGTGGATTTGGTGGAAAAAATTGATGCCTTTGGGAACAAACTTGATCTGTTCCATGCAGATTTGTTGTCAGAGAGGCTGCTGCACTTCAACACACTGAAGACAGTGGGAGAAAGCAACGTAACAGACAAGATGAAGACATTCATCACACAATTAAAAGACAACTTCTCTGCTAGATTCCATGACTTTTTCATTTCCAGGGATGTCATTGGATTTGTGTGTGACCCATTCACCATCAGCCCAAGCGGAGAATTCTCCACAAACGTAGTGAAAATGATGCCGTTGGACGAGGCGTCCATTCAGAGCGAGCTGGCTGAAATCCAGGCTGCTCTCCATGGTGCTGAAAGCCTGAGCACATTCTGGATGTCTTGTCCCGAGGACTATGGCACATTGAAGACGCTGGCTATGTATGTGCTCACCATGTTGGGTTCAACCTACACCTGCGAGGCTGCGTTCTCCAAGATCAACTCGATAAAAACACACGAGAGGAACCGACTGTCAAACCAGTCTTTGGAGGACTGTTTGCGCATAAGTCTGACAGCGGCCAAGCCTGATGTGAAAAAGTTGGTGTCAGAGGGGAAATGTAACTTCAGCCATTAAGCAGTATGAGGAGCCCATTTCAGCCTTGTGATCTGAAATCGCTATAGCCCACTTAACGTTTATTTATTATTTGTAACCTGTTTTGTTCTGGTACCAGGTTAGTATTTATTTACCATGCTATTTTAAGTTATGCCAGTTGGTTTTTCCTCCTTTTTTGTCCTGAGAAGTCTACTAGTTTGAAGCTTGTTGTTGAGACTTTGAAATAAAAACCAAATGTTAAGTAAGGGCATGAGGAAAAGTTATGTAAAAAAAAAAAGAATTGTGTGAAACAATAAACGTTAAACAGTGCAGCGAGTCTGTCCTCATTTCGGAATGTAGCCTAAATAGAGTCATAAATGGTGGGGATTACTGATAGTTAAGAGTCTCAGTTATTGTTGTTTTCAGTTGCTTTAATAGTGTGGACCACATGATATTTTCTCTTTGATCCTCACAATTTTGGAATCCAGTCGCGGGCCGGATTGGACAGTTTGGCGGGCCGGATTCGGCCCGCGGGCCGCCAGTTGATGATCATTGTCATACGGTATCTGTGGGTGTGATTTTGAGAAGCCGCTTCTTGAAAAGAGGCAAATTCAAACTGAGCATTTTAAATCTTTTTTCTGCTTTTTACTGTACATGCAACCACCTTTTCCCCCTCAGGTCATTTACATATTTCTTTTTAACTGAGCATGTGCAGAAGTACTGGGCAGAACGTGAAGAAACAACAGAAGCTGCCCACATTTTAATGATGTCTCTTGCAGCAGCATTTTCTAGCATAATCTCAACACTGCGGTAGCCTTATCGAGTGTCACTGGATTCATTCACAGTGTTTTTGTCTAAATCCCTCATATGCACATTAAATATGCAGGCATGCAAACAACACATGAAAAGCAAGGTTTTATAACAGTTTAACAACTTCACGGTTGAACATGAGTTAAGTGCTTGAAAAGGAAATAAATGCTGCAATTTTCCTGGTCAAGGATGCCGTCAGACATGAGTTTCATTAAAATATTCAAGGTGAGAATAAAACCCCCTTCATGGCTCAGTCAAAAAGTCACACAAATATTGGTTTGCAATAAAAAAAAACCCCTCCTTGAGCCACATGAATGACTCAGCCTTTGCTCCAGGCTAGCATGCCGCCTCCAGAGGCCTAGAAAACCCACTACCCACAGTCTGTTTGCTTTTACAGGCTGGAGGTAGATACAAAGACAACAGCAGATCTATTTCCTTCCCTCATCTGGTGAGATCACAGATACCATGTTGCAAACTCTACCCATGCCTCCTAAGACTAGGATGACCGGCCAAAAACCAGCTGATCGTATCTGCAACACTAAAGACAACAGAAACGAGTTCAGGCGGCGTGGGAAAGATCGCTATTCCCAGAGCTGCTTCCTCTAAACGGACACTTGTTCAGCGTCTCCAGGAGAAAGTAGCCCAAGAATCTCATCCGTCAAGGAAAAGTTGCATCTCTGCTGAGAGTATATTGATAGAAAGATGAATCTCTACAAGTCAGAAGTTTTGATCACTGTGGAAAAAGTTAGTAAGAGTTAGAAGAGACGACTCCTGAGCTCAGAAACATATTACCACAAAGCTTCAGCTTCTAAATGTGGATCCAGCTCAGCACACAGCAGCCACCTGGAAATGAATCTGGAACCATCACTCACATTTGCTGCTAATTTGTCCCACAGGCCACAAAATCAACCTGTCTATCATCTAAAACTGCAAACAAAGCAACAAAAAACACTTCGATAAAAGCAAAAGCACACAGAGTGATTTCAAAACTATATAGAGTGTAAAAGAAATGTTCAAAAGAGATGATAATGCAGACAAATAACTGTGAGAATAAGCCTCATCAACATCACAACAATCAAAAGTTGATTAGACCAGCTGGGAATTGTAAATGCAGAGCCAGTGCTCTGTGAATATCCAACTAAATAAACCGGTTCAGTCATCAACATGCAGGGAAAGAAACTCAAGCAAAGGGCATCTTTCAAGGTGGGATCTGTTCATTAACACGTCTGTGAAATAAAAGATGTGGTGTAAAACAACAAAGGCATGAGGCAAGTATGTTGTCTTCAAAAGAAAAAGAACTCAAATTACACCTTTCATCAGAGCCAGGCAGTAGAAACAGAGAAAATCAGCAGTTGGTTCAATTTTCTTTAAGTAATCATGCGTGATGTGCAGCTCTGTTGGGAAAATTACCCAACTCTAAGCTTCAAATCGTCATATTTTATCAACAATCACTCGGTTCTACATGTCTTGTTTAAAAAATAGACAAAAATAAAGCACAGATTCTGGAAAAAACTAAAAATTCTGCTCTCCTCCGAATAACAGAGAACTCATTAGAGACTCAGGTGGAACCAACACTATAAAATTCTGGTACTTTTGGGCTGAACTGGTCTGACTACAGGCTGTTTATATCAGATCATAGATATTATAACAGGAAAGCATCAACAGTGTAAAGAAACACATTATATTTCCAGGATTGGTAACACCTGTGGGAATGCTGATTTGAGATTTTTTTGCAAATTAAAAAAATCAAAGAAATGATTGTTTTAAACCGTTTCAGCTTCTAGCCATAGTTCTGCTGTTTCCAGAGAGGTGAAGGATTTTATTTTGTAGAGAAAAATGAGCAGTAGAAGTAGAAAAAAAAAAGCCCAGAAACTGCTGGGGGTTGGGAGTGACAGGGAACTTCACGCTAAACTGATGTTGAGGTCAAGTAAATGTGAGGACCTGCAGGTTTATGAGCCTCAGAATCAGAACTCCGTCCAATCAGATGTTCCCTGGAACTTAAACTAGCTGTGGGTCATTTGATTTCATGATCTGTAATGTCTAAATGTTCATAACTCTGCTCAAAATTAAGATATGTTATTTTAAAAATCATATAAAACCAGCCTTGAAAATCATCTTTTTTAAATGTTAAACTCATCCACTGAACTATCCATTAATGGATTTTGGTATTCATTGTTGATGGAGTCAGTTTGACAGAATCAAATCCAGGCTAAAAACTGGGTCAAAGTGTTGCTTTACAAATAACACTAAAGGTAAAGAATAAAAGTCCAGAAGCAGCAGAGACAGAGTGTAGATTAACAGCCAGGATGGAGAGAAAGTGCTCGGCATGGTGAGAAGAGAGCTGAGATAAAGGATGAAGCTATCTTTGCCCTAACATGCTCTCTCTCATGACACCAATCTAATATCTATCCACTAAGCCTGTCCCTGACTTCAAGTCCTGTCTAAAGACTCAGAAACTCCCTGTCTCCTCTCCGGAGTGCTTCTGTTCTGCTCAGACACCTGCAGTCACATCTTTCTGCTCTTTAGCAGCTCTTCACCCACCATCAGCATGTTTCAGATACGGAGGGATGTTGGAGGTATGTGACGAGTCGCTTCTGTAAATCACGGTAAATAAACATCAGAGGGAACATGTGCTTGTTTCTGTACCAGCAGAAAGCCACTGGATGTTTTTCTGATTTACCTTGCTTGTTATCAGATGCATGACTGCAGATCTTACTTCTGTCTGGCTCAGTATTCCTGATTCCCACAGTAATGCTGGGTTTTTACCTCCCAGCCAAGTTTTATTTTGGCTTTAAGTAAAGAAACGAAGGACCTGAGATCAGCTGGACTTTCTCCAAGAGACTTAAAAAAATGATAAAGAGTGTGTACATTTGACTTGCAGCAGAGTGTGTTTCACAGCAGGAATAAATTTTGAAGTTTTGATCCGATTGTTAAATTTGGACCAGTTGGATCCTGAGATTCATGTTGTGAGGTTGTAAGATAGGTGGAGGTCTGATAAATCTGAGCTTTTACTGGTTAAATAAGTGGACCATTTGTTCCTCAGTGTCTGGTTTTAATAAATTAACTCACTGAAGTAAGAATATTTGGTTAGTTAAGCATCATCAGGAGGATATTTCAGCTCAAATTACTGGATGTTTAATTAAAATATGATAAAACCAACGTGGATGGAGAACGTGAGTGAAACAAAAAAGAATGAATCTAAATAAAAAGAGACAAAGAATGACCTGTTTCCTGCTAATCTAAGACATGGTTTAACATTAGCTGTGCTCTCATCTGACTTACCAGATGTAGACAGTGGGTATCAGGTTGTGATCAGCAGGGATTTCACACATTTATCCTCCCCTTCCACCATCTACATGCTGCTGTTTAAAATCCAGGAACACCAACCTCTGAGCTGGGAACTGACCACACTGGAAAATTCTAGTTAAGGTTTGGTTCAAGCAGTAAAGCTACATTTTTATGGTAAATTAGTCGTTGTAAATGTTCAACCAAACATTGCTCCATTGCTGGATTCTCCACTGAGCTCCGCCCAATAACTCTGTGATTGGTTTAAAGAAATACAAACAAACCAGAGAGTGTTGTTCTCCTCTACAACTGAACGATGATAAGGTGCAGACAGACCATTCTGTGCTGCAGAACGATCTGAACATGTAAGACTAGCAGTGATCCAGCATGAGATTAAAACTTACATTCAAGCTGGAAGGCAGTATGGTTTTGTTGTTTTTGAATCACTTGTCAAAAATCCCATAATAACCTTTCAGAAGATGTAGGTCAGTTGGTGTGAGGGGAAACTAGACTTCTCCATCTCCTCTTTGCTTCACTTTCAAGATCACAGGTGACGTTTCCGTTGCTTATTTGCACATCTGAAGCACATGTTTGCTCAGAGAGGATCATTCCCAGATTTCTGACGACTGCAGCTTAAAGAAAAGATAGTAAACTGAAGCCAGATGCTGACAGCAGTACCTGAGCTACAGCCAGCAAGAAACAGCAGTTTGCAGTCAGTCAGGGAGGGCTATTGACCCACTATCAGGTGAACATCCTGAAGCAGGTCTGAGGGAACTGGAACTTCCAAGATCAGGCTATTTATCTCCTCACAGCAACTCCAACTGGAAGATTTTTGGATTATTCGGCTCTCTCATTGTATTTTAACTCACATCAGCTCTGCCTCTCTGTCAGGTGTTTGTAGAAATCAAAGTGCAGACTTTCAGTGCTGCTTTTCAGCTTCTGAGGGCAGCACAACTATAGAACCAGAGATGACAGTTTCCACAATCAAACCTCAGAGCACCCTGTTCTTTTTTTTTTCTTTTCCTGGGAAATAACAGACAGGTTGTTCCCTGGAACCATCCGCAGAGGCTAAAGCAACCCAACACACCCAAAGTTATTTCAGTGCATTCACATGGAGAATAGTATCCCACAGTGTTTACCAGCAGCTTCCCATCAGAGGTGCTGCTGCCCAGATCGCTTTACATTCTATCACTGACATAAAGAAAATAAATCTACACAGTATGAATATAATGAACCACATTTCCTCCCTGAACTTAAAGCAGCACAATGACAGAACATTCAAATCTCACATTAATAAAACCTCTGTACACATTTAAATTCATTAACATGAGATAAACAAAACCATAAAAATGACTAAAGCTGCAACCATTCAGTTTGCCTTTTGAAAGTCTACACTTGCTTTTCAGAAGCTTTTAGGATCAAAATGAAACTATGCTGGTGTTATTCAGTAACAAACAAAGAGATCCCATCTTTCATAAAGGCTCAAAGAAACTGAAAACATTCATTAACTGTCCTTCACACATAATATAAACCCATTCATACACACTATGTTTGCATCGTTAATGACTTCCCAGTCTAATCATTCAAGTTATTAATTTGACAAAGTTAGAGAAGAACTCAGATGGAAGAGCACATTTAAAGCCCAGAAATGATATTAGCAATGGTGTATTAATTTACCACTAATCCCTCTGTACTTTGATGCAAATATGCCTGTGAGGTTTCAGCAACAATGACCAAAAAAACCACCGAGTGAAGATGTGAGCGCCGTCCATTCTCTAGCGAGAGGATTATGGAGTTTACAGCTCGCTACTGTAAACAGGCTTTTAGCATCTTAGCTGCACATTTCTTTAATTCCAAATTATGTAACAGCATAAATATTTATACGGGCCGCATGGTCATTATTAGTGCTTCCTTTTGGGGGAGGGGTGGGGGTGTAACTTTGGGGAAAAAAAAGGCAAACAAACAAGAAGTTCTGCTGGGAAAAACGTGAAGTTTGAGGCAGCTTCTCTCCCGTCTTGGATCAGGAGGTTTGCATGCCTAATTGGAGCCTGGCAGCCGGCAGTGACTGGCTCCATTACAGGGAGGCTACAACAGTCAGCTGTTGGTGCTTAACATGCAAGTCATGTTGAAGCAAGCACACGATGCAGGGGCAGAAAGTGGCATGTCGGGCTGCACTGGGGATGCATATGTCAGTAGAGCAGAAGCATGAAAGGCAGCTGTCTGAGGATGCACAGAAACGGCAGATAAAGACGCAGAATTTTGCCTTTTTTTTTGTCTTCCAGTAAAAAGGTGAAGATGTTAGCAGTGAGGCCAGGACCTGAGCCACCTGATGTTATGCTCTCCAAGCTTTAGAACCAGAAACACATTCCCTCTGAAAAGCTCTTATTCTTTCATCTCCTCCCAAATTGGTTGGACGGGTTCACGCTGAATTCTCGTCTGGCAGTGAGGGGACGGTATCGGCAGCATTTTTTCTGATATTAGAAGACAACGTTGATCTTAAATTGGTGCTATTCTTTTTCATGTGAATATTTTGGGAAGCTTTTTGTTGGCCATTATTTGACAACCGAAAGAGAAAAGAGATTCTCACAACTGGATGAAGTCCCAGAATCAATTTGAAAACTTTCAGAGAGCGTCATGCGCTGCGCCTTATTAAACGAAGCCATAAGGATCTCTGCAGCTCTTCAAAGTGTGATCTATGCCAGACGTTTTGCAGAAACACTCCTCTTGACATTCTGCAGAAAGATTATGTTTGCAGCCCTCATTAAACTAAGTGTGAAACAAATGGAGTCTGATGTGCTTGTTTTTAAAATCTGCAAGCACACCATGCAGCGACATTATCTGAAGTAGCTTCATAATTTAAGAACCTTTCGTTAATCAGGTGGGGATTATAATGGACTGATGACAGGTACAGGAATATCTACACTGGAAAAAATGCACCTCCCAAAACAAGGAAAAAAAAAACTTATTTCTAGGAACTTTTACCTTGAAATAAGTGAAAAAATCTGCCAATAGAACAAGTGAAAAATGGCTTGGGAAGATTTCTTGAAATAAGATATGATATTTAGAACATTGAGATCTTAAAATTAGCTGGGAAAACTTATTTGAAGCTCTATTTTTACCAGGATTGTCAAGCTTAAGTGTCTTAAAATAAGCCAGACATGCTAAAAATGAGCAGTTTCTCACTCAAAAATAGATTTTTGCTTTCCTGCAACCTCCTAATTTGAGATGTATTAACCCTCCTGCTGTCCTCATTTACTGCCACCAAAAAATATTGTTTCCTTGTCTTAAAAAATCCCAAAAATCAGTAAAAAAAATCCCCCAAATTTCTGAAAATTTGCAAAACCTTCAGGAAGAAAATTCCAAGAATTCCTTAAAAGTTTCCCTTAAAAGTTTTATTGAAAAAAATCCCCCAAATTTGGCAAGAAAATTCTTATATTTTCAAAACATTCGTAAAAATCTTCCAAAAAAAATCCTAAAAATATCTAGTGATTCCATATATATCATTAAAACTTCTAATATTTTCTTTAAGAACATTGGCATAAAAATCAACCAAAATCCAGCAAAATTTGTTGCATTTTGTTTGATTTTTATGTGAATGTTCTTAAAGAAACATTTTTAACATTTCTTTTTTCCACCAAAAAATTTTGAAAATGTGGACATCAGAAGTTTCACTGTGAAAATACACATTTCTTTCCACATTTTCAAACTTTAAAACAGGTCAATTTTGACCCGCAGGACGACACGAGGGTTAAGACCCTTTTGTTAATCAGGTCGGGATTATAATGATGATGTTGTTGGAATCCCCTCATAAAGCTTGGAGCTAAGGTGGCAAATGACCGTATCTTATTAGCCGGAATTGTCATTTTTTTTTAATAATTCAAGGGGGAAAAAAAGTTCATATGTGATTCATAATATTCTCATCCAGTTTATTCTAATCTAAAGTGTTTCTTCTAGTAGTAGCCATCTTTCATTGAGAGAACCTGAAACAGCATTTATGCAAATTCACCTCCTTTTAAATGAGATAATTGCATTAAAGTGGGTTAAGTGCTTTTGTGTGTAATTTGGTGGCAGGTGGGATACAAACAAACCGAGCCAAAGTGTAGATGAATCATGGCGTGATGTAACTGAACGTTTTCAAAATCAGATTGAGAATTTCAACTCGCAACCTAAAGCCCAAGGGTGGCAAACATGAAGCCCGTGGGCCAAAAGCAGTCCTCCAGAGGGTCCAATCTGGCCCTCAAAGTGTACAAATTCCAGAGAAGACATTAACTGCAGATTGTAAATTAGTAAAACTATAAATTTAAAATCATTTCTAGACCATGACAAGTTGTTTGGATCATAAAGTAAAATACTAGATTGTTCATTGTTCTTTTGTCGTTTTGTGTCTCATTTTTGTAATATTTTGTCTTGTTTTTTTGTCTTTTTTATCTGACTTTGTTGTTTGTCTCATGTTTTTGACATTTTGTTTCTTGTTTTTGTCACTTTGTGTGTCCTTTTTGTCTCACTTGTGTTTTGTGTCTCATTTTTGTCATTTTGTGTTTTGCTTTATTCATTGTTTTGTTTCACGTTTTTGTCATTATTTGTCTCATTTGTCCATTTTTTTGTTGCTTTGTAACTCTTTTGTCAAATTTTTTGTCTTTTTGTTTTATTTTGTGTTGTTTGTCTAATTTTTGGTCATTTTGCCTCTCACTTTTGAGGTTTTGTGTCTCATTTTTGTAATGTTTTGTCTTGTTTTTGTCATTTTTAATCTTTTTAAAAGTAAAACAATGTTATTCAGTTTCAGATACGTGGGACTAATTGTTTTGTGCCTTGGCAGACACTCTGTGATCTGTAAGTTGTAAGTTTTTTGCACTAAAACAAAGGAAAAGTTTGGGGTTGTCATTATTTATAGATTATTATACTGTGATTTTACTGTTCAGGCCCACTTGAGATCTAATTGGGCTGAGAGTGCCCCCTGAACCAGAATGAGTTTGCCATTCCTGCTGCAGCCCTTCAAAGCATAACCTTCTCCAAAAAAAACACCCTGCTACTACCTCCAATACATCACTTGGCTTGACACAGTAGTTATTGGCAACTTCAGGGCTGACAAGGTTTAAAAAAGACCTCGTAAAAAAGGTGTCAGCCACGACGGCAGCTGCACACGTCAGATATGTCTACAGGGCCTCCTTCCACCAAATCAAAGCCTCCTCAGCCAGGCCTCGGTTGGTTCATTCTGACATCAGAGTCTCATCTAACCCTTCGCTATCACTTGCAGACTTTCAGAACTAGATTCTAGCAGGAATACCAGCAGGCGTTGTCGAGACGTACGTTATTTACACCAGTTCCCTCTCAGCCTCTCTGCAACAAAACCCTTTTTTTCTGACTTGCCAATCAATCCACAGAAACACTTTCACAGTGCTTCCAGCACTTTGTGACCCTCGTAACCCCGACACAGTGTCTACACAAAGGGGTTACGGCCTGTTCTTAGTTGTTCCATCAATATTGTTTTGTTTTTCTGTAGTTTTTTGGGGGGCTGAAAGTACAACCTGTGATATTTCCTGCAGTATATCGAGATAAGTCGGCGTTGTTCCATCATGAGAGTTAGCTTCAGCGCTAACAGGCATTTATTCTTTCAGTCTCTGGGAACCTGTCGGATGGAGGAATATCCTTTAAGTGAAATATACTCCCTCATTTGATGCTTCGGCGATGGAGATTTCTGTCACTCCAAAATCTTCTCTAGGTGCCCAATTTTAGATAAAATTCAAATTACATTCACATCATTTCCATTCAATCTAATCAAACTACTTGTGCCCTTTGGATGCACATCATTTCCAAAGAAACCACTGCCTCCAAGTGAGAATCCCTCCCTCTGCGGGGAAAAATGGGCCTGAACTGCCAGAAAAATGCTTTCTATACCATCAAATCAAACCACCTTTATGTCGGCCTGATACTGAACTATTCTGCTGCTGCATTTGTTGAAGCGAGCGATGACTCATCTGACAATAGCAAGTTCTTCAAAGTCACTTTTCTTCTTTCCAGCTTGATGCTACAGTAAGGTGAGGCTCCACAATGTTAAACATGTCACAAAACGTGACAGGATATTTGTTATTTCATTTATTTTTACAGTATAATCTGGATTAATTGAGCTGATCCGCCCATTTTTTCAGGTCTTTAACCCTCCTGTTGTCCTCATTTACGGGCACCAAAAAATATAGTTTCCTTGTCTGAAAAAAATCCAAAACTTCAGCAAAAAAATTCCCCAAATTTCTGAAAATTTGCAAAACCTTCAGGAAGAAAATTCCAATAATTCCCTAAAAGTTTACCTTAAAAGTTTTATTTTAAAAAATCCCCCAAATTTGGCAAAAAATATTTTCAAAAAATGAGTAAAAATCTTCCAAAAAAATCCTAAAAATATCTAAAATGATTCCATATATATCAGTAAAACTTCTAATATTTTCTTTAAGAACATTCACATAAAAATCAACCAAAATCCAGCGAAATTCGCTCGATTTTGATTTATTTTTGGTGAAAGTTCTTGAGAAACATTTTTAACATTTCTTTTTTTCCACCAAAAAATGTTCAAAAATTTCCCAAAAATGTTGAAAATGTGGACGTCAGAAGTTTCACTGTGAAAATATATTTTTTACCCACATTTTCAAACTTTAAAACGGGTTAATCTGACCCGCAGGATGACACCAGGGTTAAGCTATATTTTACCAGGATTGTCAAGCTTAGGTGTTTTAGGTGTTCACTCAAAAATAGATTTTTGCTTTCATGTAACCTCTTAATTTGAGATGTATTAAACGTATTTTGAGTTTTCTTGTAAAATACAACTCAAAACAAGATATTTAAGATGCGTTGTCTTAAAACAAGTCCCTCCATCTGCTGAAATGTCTCTTGTTAAGTGAATTTATCTTAAATCAAGTGGGAGGAGACATTCTGACTAAAAATAAGACAAACAGACTTGGTAGGATTTTGCGTTTTTGCAGTGTGTATCCATGTCTGAGTTGCATTACTAGCAGCAGAGGAAGTGGCACTAGTCAGCGTAGTGTTACACAGTGTTCATGGCAGTACATTACCAGCAGTAATTCTGAACACTTATCTGCACTTTAAAGAGGAATGAGTTTGCAGGTGAACAGTGAATACACAGAACAGCTGTTATTTTCAGCCTCCGAACAGAACAAACTTTGAACATTATGTTTCCAATTTGTGTGTCAGAGGCAGATAAATTAGCCTTTCAGAGGCAAATTCCAAACTGTCTCCACCACTTACCATTAACCTGCTGTACTGTGAGGCGCCGCACAAAACACTAAGCAGCCGTTTCCTCGTGCAGTGTGTAGGTGGCAGGCCTTAATCAAATTGACATAGATGTGTCAGCCACTAAGCTCCCTCTCCTCACATCTTTCAGTCATTCACCGCCACAGCTTTGTCAGGATTACGGTTGTTGCTACTTCAGTTGTCATCCAAGGGCATTAGAAGTGGAGAAAAGTGAATCTGGAACAGCACGAATGTACGCTGCTGCACACATCAACCTTTCAAGGTGCTCGTTTTTTACGTAGAAAAGTTTGAGGCCAACTATGGTGTGGGCTGGGGCTACTTTCTGCTGCCCTCACGAATAAATCAAATCACTTCTGTCATTATGAATATTAAAATATTTTAAAAAGAAGCTAAATCAGTAAAAATGTACCTCTTCAGTCTGACTAATTTAAGCCTTCTCGGTGTGATAGCACCTCATTACTGAACCTGCAGGGAGCGATACGCAAAAGGCTAAAAGGGCAGCAGAAGGGAAAACAGATACAGCATAAAGCCCGGCTCCACGTCAAACCAGTCGGGCTAAAGATTATAAAACACAAGGCAAGATCTACAGCTCTGTTAAAGCCCTATAAGCTAAAAGCACAGCAGACGGTACTGGGAGTAAAACTCTGAAAAGTTGGTCCCAAGGGTGTCTCCTGAGGAGCCAAGACGAGGGTCACAAAAAGGTTCATTCACTGAGGAGCAAACATGTACTCTGAAACACCTTGGCTCGCTGCCCAGACTTTAGTATATATTGTGTGAACAAAATTAGAATTTCAACTTTATGTCAGTAAAATACCAAAGCTTTTGGAGTGTGGCTCATCTTTTGAAAAGTTCTGAGTAAATTTCAGGGGCATTTATGGAGTATAAGTGAATGTTTTGGCATGTTGTTAGAGAAAAAAAAAAGGAGGTTCACCTGTTAAATCAGGATTTATCCTCTCAGGGTCACGAATCGACTCATCAGAATGCACAAAACTTGACTCTTGCCAGTTGAATGTAAAGTTCACACTAATATCGGTGCTATATGAGGAGAGTAGTCGACCCAATTTAACCCTCCAAACTCCGACACTTGGAGAGGCTTGTTGTCTCAAAATAAATATCCAAAATTCTACCATTTTTCAGAGCCAGAACTTTAAAAACAGAACAAAACAAGAGATTTTCAACTTTCCAGTGGTCCTTGAATTTAATCGAGTGTGATTCATTCAAGAAACTTAACCGAGTCTGAGTTTAAGGTCAGAATATTTCATAAAAATCACTTTATTCCACATGTCTCAATTCAAAATTGACTAAAAATTACATCATGTGCAGGAACAAAATTCGGTAAAGACAAATAATTTTGTACTCCTCACCGCAGCAGAAAAGGTATCAGTGACTCAACTGGAGCCAACAGCGATCTAAAGAAAAATAAAGGAACTTGTGGCTGAACTGCATGTTGCGGTTACACAGGAGGAAAGCAGGAATTAAATCATAAAATATCTATAAAATGTAAAGTTACTGTGTTTTTTTCCCTTTTTTTCCAGCACAGATAATATGTGGTGTCACTTGGAAAAATGTAGTTGTTTTGTGAAATTAATATTCAAAGAAATTCAACTTTATTTCTTTTTTTCTTTAATTTTTTTGTAACGGATTTATGGCGTTATAATTGCATCCTTTTGTGCAAAACAGATACACGAGTTCTCTCTCCCTCTAGGTATAATTGTGCTGTTTCCATAGAAGTACAGTACTTTACACTGCAGTAAAAAAAGTCCCCAGTAAACAAAAATGTGGTACACAACACCCAGAAACTTCTTAGGGTTCAGAGGGTGAAGAATCCACTTCCAAGACCAAGACCAATAAATATCCGTGCAGAACTCCATTACACTGCACCCCTGAGCTGTTCAGTAAGCTGTTTGTGATCAGAATGTTGGACAGACAGATTGACACCATTATAAAGCTGCATAACAGAACCAAAAACCTGCACTGGGGACATATTTCTATTGTTTTATAAACAGGCCCAGAGTGGCTAATCGGGAGGACCGGGACAATTCCCGGTGGGCCGCTCCCATGTTTGGGCCGCGAGGGCCGGTGTTCACCTTTTTGGTTTTTTAAATTTTTTTGTTGGTGTTCAGTCATGGCACTGGCACTGGGCTGATCATTACGCTGCTACCACTGTCCCTGGGCCGCCTCCACTGGCAGCTTTTTTTTATTGTTGTTTTGCAGACGCACCCTGACTTAACACGTCCGTGCAAACAGTGTTTGAAAGGTGGAAAATAGAAGGACCAAGGGTGACACGAAGAAGGCAAGAATTAAAAGGAGGAAAGCTCTGGAAACACATGCAGCCAAATGTGCAGAAACTGGGAACTTTTTCACTAAACTGAGCTCGCAGTTTGAAACAACAAATGAGGACGATGAAACGGGTACGACAAGATGTTGAACTTTAAGATAAGTCCTTTACTTCTCCCCACGCCAGGGGAAATTCACATTGTTACAGCAGCTTATGTAGCAATAGACATAGTAATAGGGATAAAATAATAACAGAACAGTAGTAATAATATTTACAATATATACAGGTGTGAGAGATGAGGATGAAATAGTACAGTATTGACACACTGTAAGACAATGACAGTATAAAGTGGCTTAAAAAAATAAAGTTTAAAAGTGCAAAGATGTAGCAGTGCAATAATGTCAGTGCAAATTTTATGGTTTGGGGTGGTAATGATATGAGTCCAGTTTATGTTAACATCAGCCAGTGATGCTGATGTTGTAAAGTCTTACAGCAGATGGGATGAAGGACCTGTGATAGCGTTCCTTCTTGCAGGGTGGATGTCTCAGTCTGCTGCTGAAGGAGCTGCTTAAAGACCCCACAGTGTCATGCAGTGGGTGAGAGGGATTGTCCATGATGGATGTGAGCTTTGCCAACATCCTCCTCTCACCCACCTCCTCTATGGAGTCCAGGGAACAGTCCAGGACAGAACCTCCTCCTGACCTTCTGTTTAGTCTCTTTCTGTCCCTTTCAGTGCTCCCTGCTCCCCAGCAGACCACTGCATAGAAGATAGCAGACGCTACCACAGAGTCATAGAATGTCCTGAGCAGAGTCCTGCACACTCCAAAGGACCTCAGTCTCCTCAGCAGGTGGAGACGACTTTGGTCCTTCTTGTACAGAACCTCTGTATTGTGTGTCCAGTCCAGTTTATTATTGAGGTGAACACCCAGATATTTGTATGTGTCCACCATCTCAATGTCACTTGAATGAACTTTACAAACCACCGTTGAAGTTAATTATCAAGTCAATGAATTGTGTGGTGTTTAACATAAAGTTATATAATTTAAATAATAGTATGATGCGACGCCGGGCTTGTAGCCTTTCAGAGTCAGAAGAAAGATCCAGCACCAAGCAGCAGAGTGGCAGATAGGAGCTCATTGAGTGAATATTATTGGAATTAATATAATGAAGAGTATAGTGTAGACCTGCTCTATATGAGAAGCCCTGAGATGATTCAGTTCTACATTAATGAAACTGATCTGAACTGATCAGAAGGCTCTGTAAAAAGGGGAGATTTGTGCTGAGAATTATGAGCATTTTTAAAATGTGATTTAGTGTCAGAAGCAGAGCCAGTAGTGATGAAGGAATTACTGCTGTCAGTAAAGGAACAGGTGAACTGCTGTAACAGAGTGAACTAGCAAGCATTAGTTCCAATATAACCACTTTATATTCCCAAAAAATAGTAGTGACCTGTTTTATTTTTGATCATTAAAACTAAGATAGTAAATACACAAAGTCCACAACTGAACGCAAACAGAATGAAAGTAATATGAAATAAGCCTGCATATTTAGCCATTGAAAATATCTTAATTGGTTAAGTCTAAATGTGTGTACAGATTATTATCTTTTATTGTGATCCAGGTACAGGTGAGTCTAGAGAAACTGGAGGAAGTGTGAAAGGAGAGCAGAGTCTCTCAGGGACTGATTCCAGCAGCAGAACCTGAACCACAAGTTAGGAAGGAGACAGATGAAGATGAACCAGTTGATAGTTTTGATTACTTTGCTCGCTGTCAGTCACAGGGTGAGCAAACCCTGACCCTTAAAACTGATGTTTTTATCTATGTACATGTGTGTTTAACTCATGTTCTCATAATTGTGAAATCTAAGTTGTGATGGAACTGTTTCCTTGCAGAGGAAAAAGAAATGACAGTGTTATTAGAACGTGCAACACTTTTTATTCTACTTTTTATTTTTTAAATTTAATATTTTTATTTATTCTTTTATTTCATTTTTAACTTTTGGATATCTGTGAACACTTATTTGAACAGAATATAGATTTAATAGCTTCTGTCTGTATGGTAGCTAATGGGGATCTAAGTAAATAAACAAATAAACAAATATAGATTCTGATATTGTTGTATAGAATAATGTTGCAGATGTGCACTAATGTTGAAATAAATCCTCATTGTGAAGCAGTCCTTAATGCACTGAGTTGGAAATATTTTAGAAAAACACACTGAATGACAGACTTTACAGAACAGTGCACTATTGTAGACTTAACATGTGAGGTTATAATTACATGATTTTAATAATAATAGGTCGTGATCTAAAGTGGGCCGGGCTGAAAATGAAACTCCAGGGCTGAAAATGAGGCCCACTCCGGCCCTGGTTATAAACCAGACTAGTGGTCATTATCCTACTGAGAAGTTTTAAACTGTGACTCTGTGTCTGTAAAAGGTTGGCTCTCCAAAGTTTTCCTCTATTGTTCTGTATTTCACTCAGCTTACCGACTGCTCCTCTCAGCTCAAGCAGATCATGAAAAGTATTTCCAAGTAATTTGAACCGGGTCTGACCTGAATATGCCTCGGCTCCTACCAATTAACTTTCTGCAGGGTCTTTCTGTCACAAGGTCAAATCCCTTGGTACGTTCTAATTAACAGCAATACAACTGAGGCCACACTATAATTTGGAAAAGGAAAATGTAATATGTTTCAGGTGAGGGGAGGGCGGAAATTATAACAGTTTTTCTCCACCACACACTTGCACAAAGAAAAAAATCACATTAGCATGACAAAACCGAAACACAAACAATGATATGAAATGACAGCATTCACTGATCTTTACTACAATACAACCAAAGACGTGCAGAAGCAGAGAGAAGTCCTTTTGCATGAAGCAGCCTGACTGTCCTGACATGTTCTGAGTCTGACATTACTTTAAATAACACTCTCAGCCTCTGGAATATCAGAGATAAAAACCACACGTGGCTGTGGTAAGTGCTGGCTACTCACAGTGTTCTTTCAACATACAAAAAAGAAAATCCTACATTTAAAAAAGAAAACTCAGACATGAGGAGGACTGCCTCTTTGTCCCTCCTGCTTTCAGCACTTATGTCTCTGCTTGTATCTGAAGGTCTTTCATTTGCTTTCCACACGGATGGACGCTTTGCCTCAATTCAAAGAAAGATGTCGGATCTGAATTCTTAAGCAGAGACCTATAGCAAAAAAAAGAAAGAAAAAAGAGAGAAAAGAAATCCCCGAAGTGCAGCTCTGCGGTTTCTGCAGAACAAACTGGAAACAAATCATCCAATCAGAGCCCAAACACCATAAAACTAGCAGAGCTGGAGCTTTGGGGATTGTAAATTGCTGTTGATGTCAGGAAGACTTGATGCTGTTTTCATTTGTTAAATGGATCCTTGTAAGCTGTTTCAAGGGTAACAAAAAAACTACAAAAAAAGGCGTGCAAATGGACAAGTGTTTAAAGTTTTATCTGTCGTTCTGCTGCCTGTGATCCCCCCCGGCTCCTGGAAGTCACAGCCTCCCTTCAGTTTTACTTAATTTGCCAACACTGGTGGTTACAACCCGTGTCTGAAAGTGCGTTTTAATAATACAGGTCCTTGTGTTGTGTTTGAAATGACACGTACCGACCCCTGGGGGGCAGTAAACACATCTGAGCAGCTGCTGTACCTCGAATGCAACACGAGAGGAGCAACTGGTGCACAACACAGTCAAACAAAAAGAGGGCTGGAGTCATAACTGGATGCTTCCTGCTGCAGAAAACTGTGAAATGCAGGTAGGTGTCGGCTTTTTTAGCATCATTTCCTGGATCTGTCGAATCCAAGTACCCAAGATGAAACCCAAGAAAGCTGGATTCAACTTGTAACAGTGAAAAAACTACTATACGGAAGCAATTATATACACATATTTTTAAAAACAAAAAACTAGAGCCCAAAATCAAAAAATACATTTGATTTAATGGTTTTAAAACATATTTGCAGATATTGCAGTGATGGGCATAACAACTTAAATATCTACAAGACATGTACTCACTCCTACATTTACAGAATCTGGAAATATCTACACTTTTTGCAGCTTATACTTTATGCAATTTCTTCATATATGAATTTTCTATTTATATATTGTGCATATGTTACATACAACTGCACCTTGTATGCACCTTTTTCACTACTTTCAGCCATTATATTGTCATATAGGCTCAGCAATGTGCAATACAGGTCACACTATACTATTGTTCTACAACAGGGGTGTCAAATTCATCTTAGTTCAGGACATAAATCAGACAAAAAACAATAAAAACAAGACAAAATATTAAAAAAACAAGGAACAAAATGTCAAAAACGAGATACAAAATGACAAAAAAAATCAGAAAAATGACAAAACAAAAAAAAGACAAAAAAATTGACAAAAAAGTTACAAAGTGACAAAAAATGGACAAACAACAAAAATGAGACAAAAAATGACACAAATGACACAGGCAAGACAAAAAGGAAACACAAAATGACAAAAACATGAGACAAATGACAAGTCTGACAAAAAATGACAAAATCAACAAAAACAAGACGAAATATTACAAAAATGAGGCACAAAATGTCAAAATCGAGACATAAAATGACAAAAAAACGACACAAAACAAAAAAGATGAAGAGATAGACACAATTACACAAATGACACAAACATTACAAAAAATGACAAAAGCAAGAAACAAAACAACAAAAAAGTAGACAAATGACACAAGCCAGACAAAAAAAAACACACAAAATGATAAAAACCATGCACAAAACAACGGATAAAGCGAAACACAAAATGACAAAAATAAGACAGAAAACACAAGCGAGACAAAAAGGAAACACAAAATGACAAAAAAACTACAAAAACAAGACAAAATATTAGAAAAATGAGATGCACAACAACAAAAGGAACAATGAACAATCTAGTATTTTACTTTATGATCCAAACAACTTGTCATGGTCTATAAATGATTTTTAAATTTTTAGTTTTACTAATTTATAATCTGCAGTTAATGTCTTCTCTGGAGTTTTTACACTTTGAGGGCCGGATTGGACCCTCTGGAGGACCGCTTTTGGCCCACGGGCCGCATGTTTGACTCCCCTGTTCTACAACATGTTTGTATTTGCACATTTCTTAGCGGTCATCTGATATTGTGAATGCTCTGACTAGATTGCTGCTTGATTTCGTCGTTCGCTGTGTGACGACAAATGCAGAAATTCTCTTTTGTTTCATTCCAAGCCCTGAATCTTCCTCTGCTGAGCTGAGAGCTGTATGCAAAACCGACTCGACTGTTAAATGGAAACACATCTACTCACACATTGCATTCGCGTCCAAGTTTTATTTTGGTTCTATCATAAATCCGATATCTTTCATGTATTCTCTCTGCGTGCTCAAAGGCCAGCCAGAGTGAACTTGCCAGTCTGCACCCTAATTAACTAATGAGGCCAAAAGGGCTAAACCACTGTCCCCATCCTCTTTCTTTGTTAGACCCTGAGGTGGCCTTGCATCTCGCCAAGCAGATAATCACTGCAGAGCTACAGAACGCTCCCCGGCATACTAATGGCAAAGAAAGTCATACAGCACGCACGGCAGCAGTCAGCCGGCCGGCATCATATAGACTATTTTAGTCTGGAGCTCTTTTCACAGGAATGTTTCCACGCTGATGAGGAAACACAATCAGGAAGTGCCACTCAGATTTCACCCTCTCTGATCACATTCTAGTTATCTCCCAGTGAATCAGGACTTCACTTCGTCTACAGTAGATCTGCTGTCTGGGGACAGGGTGGAAGAATGTGTACAGATTCTGGAAACTTTTCCTGCTCGTTTCTTCAAGGTTGTGCTCCTCACACCAAGGTATGTTTTGCCAACATAGAGACAAATTACCAGGCATTGATGCAGTTTATACTGAGTTAGGGTTTCCAACTATATATTTACCACAAAAGCTCCTAAACGGCTGCAACACTTGCAGCAACACGGTCACCTTGGAACCATATGTGATCATTATTATCTCTCCAGATTATCATCTACAGCAGGGTGTCAAACTCATCTCAGTTCAGGGGCCACATTTGAGCTGAAATGGGCCAGATCAGTAAAATCACAACATAATAACAGATAAATAATGATAAATAACCACAACAGCAATGTTTTCTCTTTGTTTTGGTGCATTAAAACTCATGTTGTCCTGTGGGTCAAAACTGACCCAGTTTAAAGTTGGAAAATGTGGAAAAATATATATATTTTCACAGAGAAACTTCTGATGTCCACATTTTCAACATTTTTGGGAAATCTTTGAACATTTTTTGGTGGAAAAAAAGAAATGTTAAAAATGTTTCTTAAGAACATTCAGAAAACATTTTTGTGAATGTTCTTAAAGAAAATATTAGAAGTTTTACTGATATATATGGAATCACTTTAGATATTTTTAGGATTTTTTTTGGAAGATTTTTACTCATTTTTTGAAAAATATTTACAAGAATTTTCTTGCCAAATTTGGGGGATTTTTTTAAAAATAAAACTTTTAAGGAATTATTGGAATTTTCCTCCTGAAGGTTTTGCAAATTTTCAGAAATTTGAGGAATTTTTTGCAGATTTTTTAGATTTTTTTCAGACAAGGAAACAATATTTTTTGGTGCCCATAAATGAAGACAACAGGAGGGTTAAAATGCTCAAATTAGGAGGTTACATGAAAGCAAAAATCTATTTTTGAGTGAAAAACTACTATTTTTTAGCATGTCTGGCTTATTTTAAGACACCTAAGCTTGACAATCCTGGTAAAATAGAGCTTAAAATAAGTTTTCCCAGCTAATTTTAAGATCTCAGGGTTCTAAATATCATATCTTATTTCAAGAAATCTTATGAAGCCATTTTTCACTTGTTCTATTGGCAGATTTTTTTTCACTTATTTCTAGGTAAAAGTTCGTTGAAATAAGTTTTTTTTTTCTTGTTTTGAGAGGGACATTTTTTCCAGTGTTAAAGCTCAGGGAAACTTCATTCAGTGATTATCTGTAGGTTTTTTAACTTAAAATTTTTTTAATGTAGGAAAATACTGACTCATGAACTGGTGGCGTGACTTTTTACGTGACAGCTTTACTGTCTCCAGCATGAGCAGAGGACATAAATAAAGACCCAAACGGAGTGAATTTAAAAAGCTGTCCGTTCCGACGTACACAAGGCCTCTGAGTAAAAGCTGAGTGTCTGAGGAACAGCCGTTGTGTTATCCTTCATGGGCCAGCAGCCTCATCTGAATTGTTGACAGTGGCTAAATGATCCGAGAGGCATTTTTGGCAGCGAGTGGTTTAGACAAACTTGCATAAATTGAGTCAGTCAGAGATTCCCCTCCAGGCTCCTCCGAGAGCTGCAGGGTTGAGTGCTTATCGCCACATATACTAAAATAGCATTCTCCAGATAAAAGTCACACTTATACGCTTGCACAACAAGTGGATGGATGATGTACCGACCTGGGCTCAGTGTTTAGCAGCAATCTGAAGACAAAACACAGCAGAGATTACGCCATGAAAGTCATTCAGCTGCTTCCGTCATAACCACAATTTAGAGAATACAAGATTTCAGTTTCATCCAAGAAAATCACCACCTTTCAAAAGCTCACACCGCCAAACAGCCAAAACCAAATAAAGCCTGGTAAACACAAAGCAGGACAAAAACTTATTACGGTGGCAAAATAAATTCAGCCGCTCTGCCAGAGGAGGACAGTGTACGCCACCGATGAAAGATGGGAAAGGAGGAGAGAGGCTGTTCAGAGAAGAGGAGCTGATCTGACCTCTGAGATTTTACCATTATCAGTCCAACACACTCATGAAGAGGATGGCCTTCTTTTATTAGCACCTGCCCTTTTGGGTCAATGACTTCCTTTATGGTTTTACATCTTTGCTGCCTGATAACGGGCCGACCAGGGTGAGGGACATTTGGGCTGGGTGATGATTGGGTCTGTATAAATGGTGTCAAAGGGACAAAAACAACGACAAAGGTCTGGATAAGCCTGTACATTCTACAAAAACAGAGATGTTTGCACAATATCACATTAATCTGAAGTCTCTTTATCTTCAGACTCTATTTTTTTTAGCAATTCTAATAGACTGGTGGTTAACCAAATACAGCTTTGTAGATGGGATTAACGATGAATATACATCTTCCTACAAGGTTCAACAAGATGTTAACTCAGGCCTTGTCCACATGTAGCAGGGTTTTTGTAAAACCGAATATCCTTCCCCCTCCGTCTAGAAAAAAACTTACGTACACACCACCTCGTTTTTAGAAAAAAACTTAATCCACACCTAACCGCATAAGTGCGTTTTTCAGCACATTCATAAGCATGTAGGACCTTTAGGTGGCAGTAGTTCCCCAAATCCTAGCAAGGTGGTGGAGAATAACCGTCCTTAACGTCGTCCTTCGCCTGTGTTGTTGAATGTGAAGCAGTATCTGGGCTTGTAAAAACAAGCAAGTGACAAGCGCCTGTACAAGAAACAGCGTCCAAAACCTTGTGAGAGCATCCATACTGTTACCGAATGTAAACACAGGTCGCATATGTGACGTAAGAACAGATTTTGTCGCAGGCGGTGACGTTTCGAAACGCAAAACTCCGGTTACTGATGTCCACATGCAGACGCATAAAACGGAGAATTCGCAAATCTTCACTTTGGTCGGAGTTTTTAAAAAGAATCGTTTTTGATGACGTAAATCTGCGTTTTCGTGTGGATGATAGGCCGAATCGTAGAAAAATATCTTCGTTTTGTGAGATACCCGGCTACATGTGGACAAGGGCTCAGACAAGACTTGAATCAGCATGTTACCTCAATCATCACGACAAACAGGAAGTCAACAGCTACTGTGTTGACACAAAATGATGTAACATAAGAGACAGAAACAGTGGAATAAGGTCTCAGAGAAAAGGTCCAGGTCTCTCCATCACTGTTATCTGATTTGTTTAACAAAACAAAACAAAATAACTGTAAAGGGACAAAAACAGTGAAATAAATGTTCAGTTGTGTGTATGTCCTGTAAAAAAACCCCATACATTTTTGCAAATGATTGCAAAAATCTCTAAGTCTTTCAGAGTCTTTCTGATTCAAGGTCTCTATATCACATCATTCCCTAATTTCTTCATAGACCTGTCACTGTATTAACCCTCGTGTCGTCCTGCGGGTCAAAATTGACCCGTTTTAAAGTTTGAAAATGTGGAAAAAATAATATATTTTCACAGTGAAACTTCTCATGTCCACATTTTCAACATTTTTTGGTGGAAAAAAAATGTTAAAAATGTTTCTTAAGAACATTCACAAAAAAATCAACCAAAATTCAGCGAGCAGCTGCTAGGCCGTGTTTCAGAGAAGAGTTCAGAAATGATGAGATGTTTTTGCAGCGATCCATCGACTTGATCATTAGAACAAACACATCCAGAGTAAGACCTATCAGGAAGAGATTTTCTTTGCCGTATGAAGCGATGCGGTTCATCGTAGGTAATTTTAATTTATAGAAACACTCACATTAACAAAGCCCCTGGTGCAAGATAGACTCTCAGACATGTTCTCATTTGTTACGGGTAATTTTAGAGAAGGTACTGCAATTAATTTGACAGTGATATATGGGAGCTTAGCTATGCTAAACATAGCACTTTTAAAGCACACTGGGGATGTATGGAGGAGTTTAACCCGTAGCGTGGCATGTGTCCAAGGAGCAGCGACCACTGAGTCAAACTGAGCCAGCAGTGGGGATTGGATATGGCAGGATCCATGAACAGACGCTAACCTTAAATCCAATTGAATCTTTTGCAATCGCTTTACAGCCTCTGGCCAGTTCTGTGCCTCTTCCTCACGCCATCCCTCAAAGGACGAGAGACACTTCCTGCCCTCGGTAAGCACTTTCAGTATCATCCGCACACAGACTAAACGCACCGAGGAAACGCTCATTCACACGCCCATGGAAGATATAATAAGGAGCCGGGGTAGATATTAGGAAACAGAAACCAGAACCTCTGGGATGTGGTTCTGGATTTATAATCGATGGGGATTCCACACTGGCTGCTTGAGATAGAATAAAACTCTTTTACATAATTGAGAGAGGCTTATTAAATCATTCCTCTTGAGCCTTTCCGTTTGACCACGCACTGCTTGCTGTGATGGAACCATCAGCAAGCAGCTTTTCCACAAACAAAAGGACATTCATCTGCTAGCACTTACACACACCACCAGAGTATCAATGAGTTGGCCGCACAACTTTGGTGTAACCTTTGCCGAACCCTTTGCAGTCCATCGCCCAGCAGGCTGATGATGAAGAGCCCCTGAAAGACGACTTCTGAGACACTGTCTATCACTCACCAACAGCTGCAACTTGGATATACCCTTCAGCTGCAATACGGGGACCTTAATCCAGCTCTCAACTTGAGCTGAGCTCCCACAGCGCTTCTGTAATCTCAATCAAAGACAACAGCAAACATCAAACAGACCACCATGTCAGACAAAAGAGATTGCTCCTGCATTCAGATCCAGAACAGGCAAGAAATTAAATATCAAGAAAATAGCAGGGCTGTTGAATTAACTGAATATTAGCCAGGATCATGATTTTGGTTTTACACAATCAAAAGGAACATGACTGAAGTTGATATTGACGTTTCAAATATGTGCCCCACTCATAAATAGAAACTTCTGCTTATATGAAACAGCCCATGTAGATGAAAGCACTTGATTCCATCTTGGGTAAATCTTCAGAATGGCTTGTTTCACTCATTTCTAGACTACAGGTTTGTTTGTGCACAGTTGTCTTGTTAGCATCGACCACAAGCTGCAACCTCTGGGGCTGAAAAATAAAGCCAACTGCAGTTCCTCAAATGACCACTTTAAGCTGACACCAAAAGCAAATAAATCATCATAGATGCCCATGTTAAAATACCCAACATTACAGCAGAAATAAACACATTTACGGACTTGTACAAAAATGATTTTGGTCTCTTTTGCTAATTGATTAACTCATGACAATTCCAAGGAGGGTACATTTATATACATATCACCTGTTTAAATATAATTTAACCTTATGCATAAATAAGAACATTTCAATTGGCAGGGAGTTTGGAGGAATCAAGCACTGCTCTGCAATGTTTAAAGGTTCTGGAAACCTGTGAGTGACATTATAAACAGTGTTTTTATCTTTATACACAATCACAGCAAGTAAGTGAATATTAATAAAATGCAGTGAGGCATTTAAAGTACAATTTTATTCATATTTTGTCTCTAAAAAAATGCACAGATTATTTTAAGTCTTATTTTGATGCAAAGATTTGTATATTAGCAGGTAAGCTGCACGACATAGAAGCAGCTCTCAGTTTATTTAAATGTACTGTATTGAAGTGCAATACAAATATGTTGTCCCTATATTCATGATAAATAATTTTAATCTAAATATTGATCAGAATGTTTGTGATAATCATTTTTGGCCATTATTGTGCAGCTCTGGAATATCAAAACATAATGACAAACTAAGGTTTTGGGGTTAATTTGTAGTGTTTACTGTTATCTAACCTGTTGTATTACCACAAGCATTATCCAAATAGTTGCACATACATAAAATATAGTCATTGCATGAACTTATTTTTGTTCAACTTATCAACTCAGTACAATATTTCATAATGCTTTTATCACCCATAATCATATCCCATCAACACAGTGCTTCTCCTCTATCATCTTGTTTCTGTTTATCTTTTATACTCACACCTGAATGTTGAAAACTGTGACAACTGCACAAAAAATAGCTTAAAGTTGATTAGATGCTGACAGAAAAGCTCTCACCTTTTGAATACAACATTTAATCAAGCGGATAGAAAGCAATATCCTCATGGGTTGTCTGATTACATATCCGGCATTGCTAAACAAGCTGCTAAAAATCTACCTTATTAATAACTGCCATCAGTGCTAGTTTGGTATTTTGCTAATGCCATGCTGATCTTTTAAAGGCTTTGGGAAATGAAGCTGCCGTCACAGCTCGAATAATTCTTGCCATCATTTTGTGTTTTTGCAGAGCGAATTCATGTTCACTCCGAATCTCCTTGGTGTCGGGAATCAGGCGAGAGCTGATAATAAGTGTTCTTTTCTGCTGTGACACTGATGTGCTGGAGAAATTCTTCTATTCGCTCAGCCACCTCCACAGGAAGGTCAGAGCTTTGTCTGCCACGCAGCAGCGCCGGTGGACCTGGCCGAGCTCAGAGAGGCAGCGAGTTGAAGGGAGATCTCCCTAATCACTGCTCCACGCTGACGTCCGCATGAACTTTTAAACTCCATTGTACCAAGACCCCATCACACCCCTCTGGACAGAATGCACCCTACTAACCCTTTGGAAAGGTTACCCAGAGAACCCTAGGAAATCTTACAGTGGCTATAAAAACTATTCACCCCTACTGGAAGCTTTCTTCCTAATACTGAATTATGGTTCATATAATTGTGCTTTTTGACAAGAAGTTGCAAACAAAAACTCTGTCGTGTCAAAGTGAACATTTCAAAGAGAAATGCTAATCATTAAAAATACAAAAGGTAAAATATGGGGTTGTATAAGTATTCACTCCGTTCAGGAAATAATTTAGCATATGCACCTTTAGCTGCAATTACAGCCCTGGGCCTGTGTGAATAGGTGTCAATCAGCCCTGCCCAGCTGGACACTGGCAATTTTACTCTATTCTTCTTTCCAAAACTGCTCCAGCTCTGACAGGTTGCACGGGGATCGTACGTGAACAGCTCTTTTCATGTCCTGCAACAAATTTGGATTGAAGTCTGGGTTCTGACGCGGCCACTTCAGAACATTAACCTTGTTGCTTTTAGGCCATTTCTGTGTAGCTGGTCATTGGATGGAAAAGAAATCTGTGTTGAATCAGGTGAGGTATGTGACTTTCCAGTCAACTATCCAAGGGGCTGTAAAGTTCTATCTACAACGAATCAATCATACCACAGCTGAGACCTTCAGTCAAAGCTGCTTGCATTCAAGCACTTCATGCCACAACAGCAGATCGATCTGATCCTTCAACAAATCTGTTGGTTGTTCGATGCTTCTCTTTAAATTCAGCAATTTTAAGACAATGATGCACAACTACCACCAGCACAATGTCGAATTTTTCGGTTTACCTAAGATGCAACCGCAGAGAGTTCCTTATCCGTTTGTTGAGTTTTCACCAGCAGCAGCAGCAGGACTCTCCCATCCCTTTGCTTCACAGATCTGTATTTTATCAGGTTGATGCACATTAATAGACTCTAATTAGCAAAAACGCTCCCTCTCACTGTCACATTTCTGGACAAAAATTGCTACCTATTTGCATTTGCTCATCATCGCAGCCTACTGGGAGATTAATAGTAAAAAAATACCTGATCAAAATATGAATAATGGGGGGGAAACAGCGTGTTATGTTGCTCCAATTATTAGGCATCAGATCAAATTCACTTTTCAAAACTGAAACTTAACTGAAAAACACAAACAACACCGTCACCAAATGGATATGGGGTTTGTATCTGTATAAATACTTATTGATAACCCTAGTGTGGAAAGTGTGCTTTTGAGAACTAATTGTGCACCTGTGGGGTTCACTGCACATCTGTTATTATTGTTCACCTTCAACAGCGAAGAATCTCTCAGCTCACAAACATTTCGTATGTTCTTTAGAAAGTACAGATCGCAGCTGTGTTTAGCAAATTGCTCGTGATGATTTAGACACAGATAACTACGAGAATGTAAAGATAATGGGGTGTGTTGACAGAGAAATTACACAGTTTAGTGGGCAAATTGATGTAGTGGCTCTGTCCCAGTTTTGAGGATGTAGTCAGCCATTCAAAGTGTTTTTTTTTTTTAGGTATTTGTAGATTGATTTACAGCAACAATGAAAATCTGCAATCAGCACAAACAATCAATCTTAACTCAGCTGTTTCCCTAATCAGACACAAACACAAAGGCAAGCCAGCCAGCCAGGAAGCCGATTATTCCAGCAACTTACAACACGGAATACCAGCAAACCAATACACTACACAATAATACATTTTTTTAACCCTCCACACCCCAAGCAGTTTTGTTTTTTTCTGCTCATGGTACATTTTTACCCACTGTGGGCTCGTTTTTCTCTGCAACATAAAATCCTGCCTTGTCTTGTGTGCCATATGCGGGGTTACAATGACATAAATCCTAAAATAAAAGCTGAATTTCTTTGATTGGATATTTTACACACTTCTTAAATGTAATTTATTTCAATAAATACCAGTTTTCTGTTCTATCAGTCAGTCTCCTATCAGTCTGCATTGCAACACAGTTCAGTCAAAAGTCCCTGAATTTCTATCAAATGATTATTAGTTGTGGAATAAAGTGATTTTGATGACGTCATTATTTAAAGCTTAAATTAGGTTATTTTTCCCGGCAGAAGAACATATGACAGGTGAAGTTTGAAGACTGTCAGAAAGTCGACTACCTGAAGAACTGGTTTTACAGTTTTTCGGTCTGATGGACGGTACAATTTGGACTTTAAAAAAAACAAACAAAAAAAAACATGCCTTTCAAACTTATTGGTGGCTATTCAGAGGGTTTACAAGAGATGGTAACAAAAATATCAACGCCCAAAGCTCCCAAAGCTTTCAACAGCTTCACCCAGTCTCCATTCATTGACTAAAACATTAATCACATAACCTCCGATATAAAACCACGTCTTATCAAGAGACCAAAAAGTCCCGAGCTTTGGTTATGTGTTGACATTTCAGCTATCAGATCCAAGAATTAATTTGCATGCTTGGAAAAAAAGGGACATTCTTTTAAATACTAAGACAAATCCTTAAAACAATCCATTCATTCATCTGAGAGAAACGAGCTCATTGTCTCTAGTGACAACAGTTTCTCTCTGCTGCTATAAAGCGATCCTCAAACGACCAGCGAAAAAGGCAAATAAATGTCCACATTGTTAAAACTGTAACTAACACTCCACATCATCAAGTGACACTCTCTCATTGCTTTCGCACAAATTCAAACACATTTCTTTGACATCTATTTATGCATGTGACCGATGTGCAAATCTTCACAAAGAGAATGCAAAATCCTACTACAATGTGCAAGAAAATGCAAATGTGTTTGCAAGATTAGATACTATTCTTCTGATTAAAAAAAACAACAACAACAACAATGGCAAAAACACTTGGCTAGCTGAGTGCCAAATGCACAATCGCCTGTCAGTTTAGAGCTGAGATTGGTGGGAACAGAGCATTTGATTTGGTGTGGCAGACAAATTACAAAGCACTCTTTCAGATATTATAAAATGAGATTGGACACCATTGCCAATTTGCACAGAGCACTGTAAACATCACATAAACATAATTCCTCGGTATGCTGTCCACAATGACCACGCACACTCACTGCTTTAAAAGGCTTTTTTGAATTAGCCTGCTGAATCCAAGTAGTATGATGAACTTAAGCTTGTTACGGCAATGACAACTGAGCTGAATACAACTGCATCAAGAGCATTAGTGCCATGCCAACTTCATTAGCCATGCAGTTGTGCTTAACTTTTGTATAATCAGTGTGGCCACAGCACTTTATTCCCATCACTGCTATCTACAGAGACTCTCCCAGAGCGCCTTTGATTTAAAATAAACTCTGCACATGCTGACAACATAGGAGGAGCAGCTGAATATGTATTAACCATGAAATATATGCTAACTAATTTATGACAGTGCTTAAAGTGCATTAGGTGCATATTTCCTAGTTTCTCGTTCCACCCTCACTGTCACCCAATAAATTTGTCTGGTTTAAACATGATTATGAACATTGCAAATGCATAACTCCTACAGTTGGCAAGAGAATGTGCTGTTTGAACTACGGTGGATGGCTGCTGGGCATTAGACACACAGCTTATAAATGGGATGGAAGGGAGGACACACAGAATAGATGGCTTGTCTGGGTGTCTTGTGAGGAAAACGTGTGATCTGCAAGTTATCTGGCAAGTCTGCCATATGCAGGGAAGAAAGTCTGAATCTGCATATTCAATCTGAAAAGATTTTGCACCTGACAGATTCCATTTTAATTGGATTTTTCTGGCCAATTCTTTCAGGAATAAATCTTCTTCAAAAGGACGCCTGATCTGACACTTGTCATCGTCAACAAAGGCCAAAGACGCATCGATTAAATAGTTGATAGCTCTCGCCTCGATGACAAACGCTGAGTTTCCTGAGGATTGGTCGTATTCTAATTCAGGATATACAGTTAAGGCTCTTTTTGTTGCTCTCTTTATTTGGTAATTGTGCTTTTCGCTATTTCCTTTATATTTACTTACTACTAAACTGCATTCAGTGTCCCTATAATCCTTCAAAGGAGCTTTAAGGATTGACAAATTGATAATCCCCCAACTGATACAGTTTGAAAGTTCTAAGTGGTTCTGTAAAATGAAGGCCAACTTTGTCATGAAATTGATATGGCAGTGAATGCTGTATTAACATCAGTATTGGGAACATCAAAAAATGTTCATAGTTGCTGAATTGTAGACTCCCCAAACTTCAACTACAATCAAATATTTGTTATTTAAAATCTACAAATGGATTTTATCGTAGAGCTAAAGAGCACATCAGGTTTAAAGAAGTGTCAAAATTGCAGTTCCTCCAATGTCCACTGGAGGCAGCATCCCAAAGCGAGTCAATCCCCATAGACACGTGTTAAAATGTCCGACTTTACAGAGGAAATAAACACATATATGGCCTTTAACCAAGACTAGTTTTGCTCTCTATGGCTAATTTCTCCTTTCATGACAACTGTGAAGGTTTATATTTCTATACAAGTCACCTCTTTAAATTATATTCACCTGAAAGTTATGCATAATTAAGGATGTAGCTGCTTTAAGTGACAGGTGGGTGCCTTCATAAGACAGTATATGACCCTTTTTAGCTCCACTTCTTTGGCAGGGATTTAGGTGGAGGTAGGCACGGTCCAGGGTCCACCAAACTGAACTTCAAAACTGCTCCTCAGGAAACCTATGGGTGGCGCCAGCGAGGGTTCATTTAGTATTCAGGGGTCATTCTATGAAAGCTAAACAGGACAACAGAGATGGAGAGACCTGCACACTCAACCCCCCGAAAGATGCATCAAATCACCAAAACGAATGATTTGATGTGTTATTCCCTCCGCTAAGTTAATTACAGTGTTTAGTGTTTATGCTTCATTCCACAGCCAAAGGCCACAACCGTAGCAGCAAGCGCTTCACACCTGTTGCAGGAAGTCATAATTGGAGACAATGGATAAAATAATAACAGTGATTAACGAATGCAAATAGGTACTCGGTATGCACACGGCACACGTGTATAGACACATAAACAGAGACAGAAGGTAGACAACGTGCTTTACCAGCAAACATTCTGATGTCGGTACGACTTGCATCAAACACCCCTAAAGCTGCATGACATCAGAAAGGGTTCCAGTCACTGAAGGGAGACCCAGCGGTGGGGTCAACAACATACAGCGGTTAAAGCAGTAGGTCCTCGCCACGATAAATATGTGGACAAAGTCATACATCCCACAGTGACCATCCCAGGGGCAGTAATGCCTCACATGATCCACTGTCATGTCACATAAAGACTCTTACAGCTGCCCTTTGGACGGGATGCTACAGCAAACACAAGTCAAATCACAAATGTAATTAAAGATAGCCGACCTCATCCTTAACATCTGGACCCAAGCCATGAGTCTGTGTGTATTTTCCTATAATGGTGTTTCCACATGAATGCAGCTGTTTTTAAGCAACGGATGAGGAGAATTTTTCTGCTAATTCACTAAAAGAGACAGAAAGAGGTGCAGAGACTAAGTTATTACGAGTCTGGATAACAGCGGGTGTTGACAGGGAGCATCTCTGCTGTAAAATTAGCTAAAGCACAGAAGCATGACATTCCTCCGTATAGATATTGAAGCATTACTCTGATTGTTTAAAAGGAGAAGAAAAGAAACCTATTGTGACTTGGAAGCGACAGCTCTTATATCCCAGGATTCAATAAGAACACGGGGTGAGGACCCAGAGAGGGAGAGGCGCAGGGCTTTTGTAGAAAGAGAATGAAATCAGATTCTTGCACCACCTCTCTATCCCACCCTATCTCATTTTCACCGCAAGTATCCCATGGTGAAATTCGTCCGAAATCCACAATCTGTCAGCGGATGGTGTCATCCCAATGACACACTCGGCATACTGATGATTCCCCATCTGCATCCGCCTGCATCCAGCAGAGTGGATGTGCTGCTAACATACATTATTTAACCGTCTGAATGGGGACGAAGGAGATTGGTAAAAATAACATGTCTCTGTGGTCCAGCTGGATGCTGAGACACTCTATTATAGCATTTTCACTCCTCAGATTGTTAAATAATGTATGTACATAAGGCAGTAGGGAGGAGAGAGAGAGTGAGAGGAGAACAGAGGGAGGTGTAAGATAGGAATAGACGGAGAAAGAAGAGGAAGAGAATTGGTGCAACCCACTGCTGATGGCGTGGAAAAAACACCTTGCCCTTGAAAAATGAGGACAGGCACCTAAAACTAGGCTGACTCCAGTTCCTGAGTGAAAAAGTACATATGGTGCTTCTGATTTATATATAGGGCCGACTCATCGCATGCACTTGTGTAACCATGCGTTGCCTCTCAGTACCATTGATATTCCCTTCTGTCAAGTTGAAAAGACACCGTTATGCAAGTATTGTCAGTGTAGATCCTCAGACATCCAGGTCACAATAGACTTAATTCATTAAATAACTCACTAAAGCACTTAAGGCATGACTGTCATTCTAACCTGTGAGGGCAGGCTTCACAAATTACGAGCCCAAAAGAATGATTCAGTTCCATTTTAAATGTCTCTGCAGATCCCCAGGCATCCAGAGGAGCGCCGCAATTTCTTTAGGACCGAAGCTGGAGTCCAACTGCCCACTGTAAGAATCTTTCTTACTACTGAACAGGGAACTGAACTGCTGACAGTGCTTGGCTGTACTACTGCAGTCTGCTGTCCCAGGAATTGGACGATTTCTCCCGATCATGATTTACGTATCATGCCAGTGATAACTGCCAGCGTGGGAGGCTGTATCTCCTTCCTTCAGAGGCTGAATTGGAATCTAGTGCATCAGATTTTCAAGTTTGCAGCCATGGGTAGTCCATACACAACCCCATATCTGTAATAACTCCCCCAACAAAAATGTGTTGACTGCACCCATTACATTCAACAACTGCCAACAAACATACGTGGCATGACAGTGTTAAATCTTATACTGAACTGAGTGTTCTAGACTGAATGAATGCATCCACCGTTACACCCTGAGGACATCTAATCATGTCTTTGACTTTTTATAAAACATGATAATAATACAGATTACTAGAGAGATGGAGACATTAATTTAGGCGTATCTACTTTAGCTAATAAATGCATAACAATATATACCTACAAGCAAAGACGCAGTCCACAGCCAAGATCTTAGAATGCAGCGAGTGAATCCCTGAGGCGACGTTTTAAACAGGAATGCCCTTTTTTGCCCCTGAAGCCTACTGTTCTGCTGCCTGCCTGCCTCATCTCTTCAATCTGTTGTTTGCAGCCGCGAGTACCAAACCCCGGCTGTCTCCCCTGACCGGCGCTATCAACAAAGCAGCAAGCACCGCGCTATCTGGCTACCCATCCTCATGGGGAGATTCCGATAAACGGAGCAGTCCAGGCTTTCAGGGAACAGCTCCACTTTCCCAGCGATGCAACTAAACAGAAATGTTCAAACGGAGCTGTGAAGAAAATAGATATTCCTGTTGGTTTACATTTCATTCCAAGAAAATGTACAAAAATGTAAAGGTTTCATGACTATTTATTCCATCAGCGAGCCAGGGCACTTCCACGGCCTGAAACGATTCCTTCTTCCTGGTTTGTTAATGTTGTTTTTAAGCTCTGATCATTTCTAAATGGGTAAACAGTTTGGCTTCCACTCCAGCTGGCCTGAAAATCATCATCTAGCGCGCCCGATGTGAGAAACAACTGCTCGCTTTCTGTCCGGTGCAGTCGTGCAGAATATTTGCAAAACTGTAAAAACAAATAGATGAACACTTAGTATATGTAAATTCAGCATTGGTCAACGTGCCTTGTATTTGCTTTTTTGTGCACTCCACCAATTTTATAGCCAGGGGTGCCGCTTAGCTGAAATTGATGTGTTGATAATAATAATCTTGCAAAGTGAAACAGTCCCCTCATAACCCTTCCTCAGCAATACGGCCTCTACAAACAGCAATCCATGTCCAGAGCAGTCAAATGGAGGCCACGTTTATGACCTTTGGGAAAAGATTTATTAGAGGGAAATTAAAGATTCTTGTGGGCTTGACATGTCGTGGTAATACAGCAGGCAACTGGAGATGCTATTTATCAGCTCTGAGTAGCAAAATGATGAATAATTCACATCCTGCTTTTCAGAGTTTAGAATGCGGCACTTAATTTGCACTGTGCGGGGCAAATGATGGCATTTTGTACGATATCTGGTCATAGTATTAACCCTCGTGTCGTCCTGCGGGTCTAAATTGACCCGTTTTAAAGTTTGAAAATGTGGAAAAAATATAGCAGTGAAACTTCTCATGTCCACATTTTCAACATTTTTGGGAAATCTTTGAACATTTTTTGGTGGAAAAAAAGAAATGTTAAAAATGTTTCTTAAGAACATTCTGAAAAAAATCAACCAAAATCCAGCGAATTCCGCTGGATTTTGGTTGATTTTTTTGTGAATGTTCTTAAAGAAAATATTAGAAGCTTTACTGATATATATGGAATCACTTCAGATATTTTAGGATTTTTTGGGAAGATTTTTACTCATTTTTGGAAAATATTTACAAGAATTTTCTTGCCAAATTTGGGGGATTTTTTTTAAATAAAACTTTGTAGGGAAAATTTTAAGGAATTATTGGAATTTTCTTTGGGGAATTTTTTGCTGAATTTTTGGACTTTTTCAGACAAGGAAACAATGTTTTTTGGTGCCCATAAATGAGGACAACAGGAGGTCTAAATGATGATGAAACTGTTCTATGCAAGTGTTTAACATTAGGTAATGATCATGGGCTGACACTGACGTGAAGCACAAGAAAAATTAATCAAAATCTTTTTTTTCTTTCAAACTAAAATATCTGATTAGCAATCATACAAAAATGCTTTAAAAATTCACTGTGAATTTATTTTCTTGTTAATAGTCAATAAACTGAGCTTGTGTGCTTGTTTGTTCCTGTCTAATTAAAGGATTATCCACAAGCTTACATGCTGGTTTCTGCAAAAAAAGACAAACACTGTCTTTGCAACTGAAGTGATCCAAGGAGTTAAATCTAGGAATCAAGTGATTTGTGCAGTGCATACCATATTAACTGGTAAAATTCATCTGGACTTGTTTGATTTTAGTTCATCTTCTCACAAATGACACGACTGTTATAAGAGGAACATTGAGACTACAGGGACAGGAGGACAAAAAAGAAGCAAAATAAAACATTTTCAGTGCTTGATTAAAGGTTATTGGGTTGATTTTGAAGCAAGGACAAAAGCCAATGCAAGATATTGATATAAACAGATACAAACAAAACCTTGCACATGTGGCGAGACTAAAGAATGACGAAAAGGTGCTGAAAGATGCTATATTAACCCACATCTTAAAGGAGTCCCGAAAAAAAAAGGTCCCAGGCAGCAAGAGACGAGCTAAAACTGTGGTGACTTAAATTCTGCACTACTTGCAAAAGACTTGCTAAAAATGTCATGTGAAGAAAAACACAGAGAAACAAAGGAAACACAGTTTGGAACTCCCCAAACGCTTCCAGTTTCTCCTCCAGCGCGCTGCATATCTGTGGTCGGCTGTGGGTGGTGTGCTGCAGAGTTATGCCTGTTCCTGTATTTTTCTTGGGATTACATTTGTGTGTACGTCGACGCACACGTTGTGTTTGCGACTGCGTGTGTGCAGTTGAAAGATTTATATGCTGGCGGGCTGCTTTGCCTGTGGCGGCGGTGACCATTGCATGGCCTTAAGCTTTGTCATGGTAAATACAGACCTTTGCTAGCATGCTTTACCAGGACTATCTATTGTCATCCTCTGGCTGCAGAAACAAAAGGAGGCTCCCGCAGGTCCAGATGTACACAGGAAAAGCAGCCAAGATTTGAGTGGGGGGGTCTGCATAAGGACAACCTGGAGCTCAATTTAGCCAAACAGCACTTTATCCACATCTTGTGTCCCTCTAGGCCCTGCTGCCTTTGTTCCGTTTAGTAGACAACTATCCTGTAACAACAATTTCCCATAAAGCACAAGCGGAGTACATGTTGGTACAAAATGCCACGGGTCGGGGATGTGCAGTGGCTTTTAGACACTCGACTTTATTGGAGGTTTTGTGTAAAAGTGTGTCTTCAAGCTTTTTTTTTTTATCGTCAACAGGGCAGTTCTGGAAAGCATTTTAACCACAAGGCAACAACACTTCACACTGCAAGTTGGACCAATTCTTTTCTAGGTGGGATAACAACTTTAGCTGAAGTGAGGAAGAAACGGCAGCCGGCAACAGAGTGGAAACTGGTAGGAGGTGAAGTCTTTGAAGCTAAAAGCGAACACCATATGCCACATACAAATTAGATGAAGTCACTGTATTCCCTGACAAACTGTATTAGAACAGAGTCAGTACTGTAAATGATAAACTATGCCAGAGCCCAGGAACATGACCCACATGCTAGTTTTATGTATTTACCTCCCTGGTTAGGGCTCAGTTCGGTTTGTGAAAATAAAATCATGCAGCTCCTGGTGTCAGCATCTCATCCGGCTGGATCCTGTTCATTTAGCTGTGTTATATTTAAACTAGTTTTTAAACAGTGATTATCACAAACCCACAAGAGCTCACTTGTTGAAAAAATGTAAACATAATTCTGAATGTTTGAAAAGATGATTAGCAGTGGCTACGACTGAACCTTGGAACTGAGCTTTAAAAGCCAACAGGAAAGAGAAGTCCTTCAAGTTTTTTTTAAAAAAAAAACTGAATTATTTGACAAGTTAGAAAATTCCTTTCATCGATGTGAAGACCATGTGGTGTGATCAAAAGCTCTTCTAACTGATTGTGAACGGTTTTCCACGGCTAAGAAATAAATCAACCACTGCTGCTCATTTGTCTTCAGGGCCAAACTGATGTTTAATCAAAATCATGCTCCCCAGAGGATGACTCCTTGAACTTCTGACCCTTTTTCAAGAACCATCATCGAGCAAACTGACCACATTTCAGGCTAATTCATGCTTTCTCTTTCTGCGTGTCTGCTAGGGGACCTGTAGCAGAAGTCCCGTCATCCACCCCAGATGGTGAGGATCCATGCACAGCCACAAAATGTATGATTTCACAGACCAACTGCGAATGTGACACGAAATCAGAGACTGCATGAGAAGACTCTATTTTCTATACCAGGGGTGTCCAACATGATCCAGTGAATTTCGCTGGATTTTGGTTGAATTTTTTGTGTAAATGTTCTTAAAGAAAATATTAGAAGTTTTACTGATATGTATGGAATCACTTTAGATATTTTTAGGATTTTTTTTTGGAAGACTTTTGCTCATTTTTTGAAAATATTTACAAGAATTTTCTTGCCAATTTTTTTTTTTTTTTTTAAATAAAACTTTTAAGGGAAACTTTTAAGGAATTGGTGGAATTTTCTTCCTGAAGTTTTTGCAAATTTTCAGAAATTTGGGGAATTTTTTTGCTGAATTTTGGGATTTTTTTCAGACAAGAAAACAATATTTTTTGGTGCCCGTAAATGAAGACAACAGGAGGGTTAAAGTAACTGAATTGCATTGGTGTAAAGATTCATATCAACAAGCTGTGGCATCTCAGCAATATTCTTATGTGTATGTGATATTTACTTATCAAGGAGACTGATAAAAGAGCATTTTTTGCTGAACCCGGTACTTCACTGATGATGTTTTTCATAGTAAACTGAGATCTGTTGTCATCCTTGTGCAGAATAATCTCACCGTCCTTCTCTCCCTGTTAGCAGACCAGCTAACGAGTTACTTCTTCATCCGGTGAAGAAACACGAGCGCTCATCGCTTCCTCGGTTTGGATTCTAGCACAAGCCTGTTCTCTGAGGGCAGCTAAATTTACCCCAGTTCTCTGCTTATGTGGAGCGCGCCCCAATTCCCAAAGCCATTTATTTTGACTGCGACCGCTGTCAGGAATTAATCTGAGTTACAGTGGTTTCTATGGCAACCCACTACACCAATTATGTATGTATGCATAAGAACAAAAAAAAAGAGATGATTTTTTTTTTTTGTGCTCTTGAATCGGCTACTCCCTGCAGACATAAACATTGCCCTGCCATATACACCCACTTTTGACAAGGTTTACATTTCAAAGAGGCAGGATGAGACGAAACTTAGAACCGCCAAAACACACTTTGATAGACTTAAGCACTTTGGTTTGATATTTAGGAGGCTGACTTCTTTGTTGCTTGGTTTTCTTTGGTCTTGTCCCCAAAAAACCTTGGTGCCTGGACCAAAGTTTCTTCTTTGATCCACACTAAAAGAAAAAAAACAGCGTGGCTGCTGTTGATTTGCTTTAAGCTATTCTGGCCTGCGATAGCTGGAAGAGAAACATCACGGAGATGGACATGGAATGCATAAACCGCGGTCTTTCTGGCTTGTGGCTCTTCCAATAATAAAGCTAATCCTTTTAAGGGGTCATAAATTCTCATAAGCTCAAAATGAAGAGTTGGTGCTAATGTACAATAAAGCAGCCGCAACACCTCCTGCATTTCTATGAGGCTGGAATTGGCTAGATGTTCCAGAAGCAGAGAGGAAGGAAAACAAACAGAGGTTACAAGCCGTTCTCTGATAAACAGAGTCATCCTAGACTGAGTCAACAGTGCAACAGATTGACATTATTTTTATCCAAGTCGGCTCATATGACCAGGAAATGAATTCCATTGTGAATATGTGGTCAGATTCATATTGCAACAGACAAGTTCATCCCCATTTCCACTAAGATGCCACTGACTCACCCTTAAAGCTCTTTAATTAGTCAATAAAGCTCATTCTGAAAGCCTGACGGGGAAAGAAAAACAAGCAGTCACACAATCTGACAAATTATTACCAGCTTAAAGCAGCATTCTCAACTTCCTACATCCCATTAGATTCTTATACAATGCAAGAATATGGAATAAGGAAACTTCATTTTATGTGTAGGTGGTGGTGCTGTAATGAGGTCAAGAGTAACAAGCTCAGAAATGATTATAAATGTGATCGATCACAGCCATGAAATACTCAGTGTGGAGCAGTATTGCGGTTGATTTAACGACCATTTAAAACTCAACATTACTGCAAAAAAAAGGTTGATTTTCTGAGTCCTCGTCTCTTTATTGCACTCAATGTTTCTTTATGTTTCAGGAAGGAAGACATTCTGAGACTCTCAACAGCATAAGAGCAGCGTTTTATTCCTCTTGTGACCGACCGATCAGAAGTCTGCACGGCTTTTCTCCAGGGAACATCGAAACACTAAATCAATCAATATGGAAATCAAGCGCAACAAAAACTGAATGTATGATCAAATGTGTTCACAAATATCAGTGGAATGCAAGAATATTGAGAAATCCAAACTTTGGGAGGGATTTCAAAATGTATTCTGGAGGAGAAAATTAAGTCCACCTCTGCAGGACATCGAGTTACAAGAAGAGCGCACCTCATGCAATTTCAAGCTGCTGAAGATCTCATTTACTCGTCACCACTGAAGTCATAAAGATGCAAAACGCACAGCAAGAAACATTCCCCGTCTATTCTCACACAAAGCATCGAGAAGCGACTTCTTCCTGCAGCGGCCCTAATGGACAATAACAGATGACTACGCATTTCATACACTCTAACAATCCACCTACATCTGCCAATTAGCAAAGTCTACCAGGGACTCGTGTTAAAACATCATGTTCTGCTTGATTGTTTCAAAAATTTATTATCTGGACCAATCAAACAGGTGCCAGGAGAGCACGGATGAACACGGAAACACACTTAGAGCAAGAACACGCCTGTGTTCTGATGAGACAAGTGGAAGTAGATCTGCTCCAGTAGCAACGAGGCCATTCCATAATTAAAACAAGCCGCTGCAGCATATGGCTGAGCTGTCTGTTATCTTCAAGTAAATATGTTTCATGTGTCGATAGAGCCTTGAGGGGAGGTTGTTGTGTGATGCCGGGAGTGAACAGATTCTGTGTTCCAAAGGTAGGCGTGATGATGACGCAACAGAAAAGATAAAAACAACACCTTGTTAAGGCACACTTTGCGGTTGTTGCACACAAATAACAGCGCACAGCGATGATGGATTCCTGATTAAACCGCCATCCACTCCATCCTGTCTATTATCTGTCAATGTGCCACAATCAAGCAGCTGTCTGTTAATGTATGTGGGCTGAGAGACATGATATTGAATGTCCCATTTTTGAGCGCATTAAGCCTCTGAAAGGCACCATTTACCCCAAGTAGCAAATTAATCAGAGGCAGGCCAGTGACATTTTCTAAAAAGGCTCCGGTTTAATCTGAAATGATGTTTTTGTTTGATGGGTTGTAGACTGCAGAAAGTGGCTGGAAAAAGGCAGCACCCCCCGTAGTGACTGAAGCTGAAGGCAGCCAGAGGTTTCGGTTTCACTTTCACCCTCTGCAACACCGCCTTTAAAAAAACAAAAGATCTGAGCCACAACAGAAAAGCAAGAGCAAAAAAACCTGAAGAGATAACAGAAAAGTAGATAGGACATGAATAGCTCACAGCCTTGTTAATCACGTCCCAAAAATCTTCACATTTCACAGTTCGAAGGCATCATTTTCAGTTATTTACTAACCCGTTATGATTGTGTGTTTTTAACAACTTTGTCTAGATGTCAAGCGTGTTTTCTCTGCAAGGAATTCATCCAGAGCTTGTAGTCAAACATTTTGCTATTTTGGAGCCACTGACATCACTAATACGTTAATTTTTTTATGTTTAGAAATTCATAACATACCCAAAAGCTTCTATTTTCAAAGAACAACAGGTCTTTTTTATCATATTCTCAAATGATTTGGTCACTAAAGGAGCTGAACACACAAAATTAAGCTTTACACATGTGTGCTCACATTAGTGAAATTTAAATTTCTTAACGGTGCATTTTCTTAAACTGGTGTAGTAAATTTATTGTTGATTTCTAGAGTTACTTTTGGCTTTGACCAAGTGTCTTGACAACAACAAAACACTGTAAGGAAATAAGTGAGCTATGTGTGCGTCTCTAATGACCTGTAGCTTTGTTCTGTTGACTTACAAGCTCCTTTGCATCAAATTATGAACATGATTCTACCGACAGGTCAGTGCTGGTTGGACTTTTAGAAAGTAGCACAAAGTCAAGAGTAATGGGAAAGTTTTCCTCACAAATTTAGCACAATATTGACTCATTTTGAGTGATTTTATTGCGATTTGTTTCAGAGATGGGCATAATTCAGGACTGCTTTCGAGGTCTGAGTATTCTTTGAAGATTAAATGGGCAGACTGAAGTGTGGCTGCCACTTTGTACAAAAGATCAAAAACACTATCAAACCAAACCGAACCAACCCTCAGCAAGAAGCAAAAATGAAAAAAAAAAAAAAAAAAAGCCGCTGCCTTTCCTACGAGGCTCGCTGTTAAACCTCGTCACATCGAGAACATATCTCACCACTCTGAGGATCCACGAAGGGTTCTGGGTTTTTACAAGTTCAGATCTGAGCTTCAGAAATGAGCAGAAGCCACAGAGTCCCTACGGCACGCCACGTTCGCTCTTTCCCGACTAGAAATTCTCAGCATTGCTGTAATGATCCTCTTTCACCTAGCAGAAACCCAGTAACTGCGGTGGATGTAGATGAGGACCACAGAGGGAAACATCTTCAGCATGAAAGCACATTACAAATCCTCATCAGAAAATGGCTCGCCGATCGCACTGAACATCACATATCGGCTATCCAAATGGGGAATGCGAGGGTGGGCGGATTTTTTTTTCTTTTGGTCCATTTTACACCCACTGAAATGGCTAAAAAGCTGCTCAGCTGATACCTGCTAAATAGATGCCAAATGGGTCTCCTCACTGAGCACCTCTGGCCTTCAGACTCTGTCTTTGATGTAGCACGCCGCCCAGTTAACCCCGTTACCTTTATGCAACGGTCTCTTCACTCTGATTTATTGCTCACACCTACCCAGAGTGCCAACAGAAACCACATTCCACACCAATTGCATATTTAAACAATCTTAGTTACAGCTTTTTTTTCCTTAATTTGAGCTGACCGGACACAAACGTCGGCTCTGTATTAACACCAGAGAGAAGGAGACACAGAACACCTGCCATGAAATTATTTCTCTTCATTCATCATTCATTTTTTCTTCTTTTTTTTACTCTAATGACTTTTTTAATACTGCTTTCATATTCCTACCTCAGCTCTCTCAGAAGTGCTTGGTGGAGCTATTAAGGGTGAAGCGATTTTCTGATAGTGATTTATACTGAAGTAATTTAAACAAGAACCGAGGGTATCCATACACAAAATGGCATATCTCTGTGTTACAGAGAACCAAATTTAGAACTTTTTCATGACATTTCATCGTTGCTGGTGTCAAATTAGAAACCATAATTACATTTTCCTTCTAACATACATCAGGAGATTTTTGAAAAAATAAAAGCAAACAGCTACAATAAACAGTTGAAGGCATACTAATTTAACCCTCATGTCGTCCTGCAGGTCAAAATTGACCCGTTTTAAAGTTTGAAAATGTGGAAAAAATATAGATTTTCACAGTGAAACTTCTCATGTCCACATTTTCAACACTTTTGGGAAATCTTTGAATCTTTTTGTGTTTGGTGGATTTTGGTTGACTTTTTTGTGAATGTTCTTAAAGAAAATAGAAGTTTTACTGATATATATGGAATCACTTTAGATATTTTTAGGATTTTTTGGGAAGATTTTTACTCATTTTTGAAAATATTTACAAGAATTTTCTTTCCAAATTTGGGGGATTTTTCTAAAATAAAACTTTTAAGGGAAACTTTTAAGGAATTATTGGAATTTTCTTCCTGTAGGTTTTGCAAATTTTCAGAAATTTCTGGAATTTTTTTTGAGATTTTTGGGATTTTTTTCAGACAAGGAAACAATATTTTTTGGTGCCCTTAAATGAAGACAACAGGAGGGTTTAAGTAAAGCAGATGCTATGTGTTACTCTCCTGGCCTTGAATTGCTCCTTGTCCATTTCTTCGGTATATTCACGCCCGTTTTCTGCATTTGTGATACAAAGGGTGGGGATGGAGACGGATAACACGGCACATGGTGATGAATTGATAAAGAGAAGAGTGGTTATCTGACCTTGCATTAACAATAGACATTCAAAGAACGGGGTTTACTGTCAGAAGAGGCTCGCGCAGCATCTGAATGTTGAGTAAAGAATATTATCTTCCAGGAGAATGGCTACGCTCTAATTTCAAGGCAGTTTCCCTAATTAACATTGATATTTCTTGTGTTTAAGTGGGAATTAAGTGTGGGACAGGGCATATCTGCAGCCAGGAGCTGCTTAAGTAACAACAGCTGACTGTTGTCATCAATCTTTCCCAGTAAAAAACACAACCTGCGACATCCCGGTGAGGAATAGCGGCCTTGTCGTAACAATATGATGTTTTTGAATGCTTCCCTTGCAGATTAATGTGCACGTCGTGTGAGTGCAGTGTGGCTGGTTTCTCTCCAAACACGTATTCAGCAGCAATTGAAGACTGGAGCGTTACTTTACTTATCGCCCCTTCTTATCTGCTGGTGGGCCATCTAATCTCCCCGCCTCTCTGAGAGCATCCCAGCTGTAAATCCACTGGTGGGGAGCAGATATCATCTCATGTCAAGAAGAATCCACCTCATTCATCTCACTGGGGGAGACAACGTGCCTCATTCATATCTGCCTCCCCGCTGCTCACAAACACATCTCACAAATACGCACTGCTCATTCGACTTATTTATTTATTTTGGGATGGTGTAGCCTCAGGAAATAAATGCTAAACATGCAAAAAAAAAAAAAAAAAACAAGAAGTCATTTGTTAGAAACATTACACTTTGTTTTGGACCGCACTGGAATGTGTAACACGAAATGCATCTCTTGTCTTTTGGCAGCTCCGTCTATTCTGGGATGCATTGTGAGTTATTTTAAACAGATGGTGCACAGGATGATCTTAGTCATTACAATACACAATGACATTTTAATGACAAGACACGAAAAGAAGAAGAAGAGACGCAGCGTAAACGTTTCAAGTGAACACAAAGAAAAACACAATGCAGCAAACGGGGCTGAGTTAAACCATTTTCCTACAGAAGAAATCAAGGAAATACAGACTTCTGATTCAGTGTGTTCCTGTTGTTTGCCGTCCCTCCATCCACTATCTTAAACTACATCTAATTCTAGTCCTCTAATGGCACAGAAGGTCCTTTAGAAATGTTTTTAAAGGTGCCTCGTGTTTATTGTAAAACACATATGGTTCAAACTCATTTAAATTAACCCTCCTGTTGTCCTCATTTACGGGCACCAAAAAATATTGTTTTCTTGTCTGAAAAAAATCCAAAAATTCAGCAAAAAAGTTCCCCAAATTTCTGAAAATTTGCAAAACTTTCAGGAAGAAAATTCCAATAATTCCTTAAAAGTTTTATTCTAAAAAAATCCCCCAAATTTGCCAAGAAAATTCTTGTAAATATTTTCAAAAAATGAGTAAAAATCTTCCAAAAAAATCCTAACAATATCTGAAGTGATTCCATATAAATCAGTAAAACTTCTAATATTTTCTTTAAGAACATTCACATAAAGAAATCAACCAAAATCCAGTGAATTTCGCTGGAGTTTGGTTGATTTTTTGTGAATGTTCTTAAGAAACATTTTTAACATTTCTTTTTTTCCCACCAAAAAATGTTCAAAGATTTCTCAAAACTGTTGAAAATGTGGACATCAGAAGTTTCACTGTGAAAATATTTTTTTTCCACATTTTCAAAATTTAAAACAGGCCAATTTTGACCCACAGGACGACACAAGGGTTAAAGGTAGTTGAAAGGACAACTGGGGTGATGATGATACCTCTTCCATGCCAAGTTCACATTCTTACACATATCATTTCTACAGCTGTGGAACAATCTGCCCTCTACATCTGCCTCTGTCTATCAAACACTAGCTGCTTGACTATATTTGCGCAGATTAACAGCTGGACGGCAAATGAAAGCAACGATCGAAATGATGCGTCTTAGTAAAGTTGAGCCTCCAAAACTCTGTGTGTTTTACTGAACAGATAAACAATATTCTTCCAAAGGAAATTCTGTTTGAAATGGTGTTATGATGATGGGTGTTCAAGATCTGGTGACTGGAAAGGTCAGAGCATGTGATTTCCACCGTCCTCTTCCTTTACCTCTGTTGTGTACAAAAGCCTTCACTTCCCCAGCTCCACCACCCATCTATATGTTGCTTGAAGGAAAAAAAAAGAAATAAAAAGACACAATGCGAGGATAGAGAATAATGCCGACAGCTTATAACCAGGGTGGTATTTACCAGCTGCTGTATAACCGTTACAATATAAAGCCGCTGTCCATAATGATGATGTCACCCTCTGTTAATTCCCTGCATGCTTCGACAGCGTTTTCAGGAAGGAGATTGTCTCAGCCAGAACACCTCTTTCCAGACATGCTGCCTGTTTGCTGAGGTGATTAACGCCACACGTTCTTCTGGATAATCCCGGCAGATATAATGTCCTCGGCGGTCACACGGCACAGAGCAACAATGGGCCGCAGCAGCAAAAGAAAGTTAATCGACTGAATGCAACAGTGTCGTATCGGCAAGCCTTGGAAGCAGATGTTTGCGTAGAGTTGGAGGCAGCTTCTTGCTGGCCTGGTGTGTGTGTGTGTGTGTGTGTGTGTGTGTGCGTTTGTATGTGTGTGTGCGTGTGTGTTTGTATGTGTGTGTGTGTGTGTGTGTGTGTGTGCGTGTGTTTGTATGTGTGTGAGCTAACAGCTGCAGGCGACCAGCCAACTTTGAAGTGTGAAAGTGGACACGAACTCTCGAGTGCTTTTTGTCTTTCCTCTTTCCATGTATTTTCTTTCTCGCCAACACGCTCGCAGCGCTCGCACATGCACTCGCGCTCACACACTACAGCCACCGGGCCCCTCCGTAGCCCGGCTGCCACTGCCTGCACTGCTGTTGCTATGGAAACACCTGCATCTCTGGTAATCCTGTGAATAGGATGCAATGAGGAGGGCTTCAGGGGGGGAAACAGCTTAACACGGTGGCAGGTGGAGACAGGAAACGGAGGCATGTCAATCAAAACAGGACACAACCCTGATTTTTTTCAGGTTTTCTGAACACCTGGCAGTAGAGTGGCACGGGGAAATTTAGTGAAACACAAGTCTGCTCTGTGTTCTTTTAGCATCAATGCCTCCCAGATGTGTTTTGGCTGCTTTATGTCTGTGATAGAGATGTGCTGGTTGCGTCTTCTTTGTATTTAATAGCGTCTGCTTCACGTTAAAGCTGTTATATCGGCTGGAAGTAAGCTTGTGTGGGAGGACCTTGTTGCAAAAGTGTGAAACATTGCCCATTAAAGCAGCGACATTATATTTTGACAGTTTATTATTTGTTGAGCGCCAACTAGATGCTCCCCTGAGCCCTGGCCTCTTACAGTAAACAGGTCAGCATTGAGGCAGCTGTAAACGACTCATGAACAATCTGATTATTGCCAACACATTAATTTTATTTGCTGGAGGATTGTCACAGCAGGGGCACAGAAGCTCTCTGTTTATTCAGTGTAAGCCGATGATAATGTGCTAACATATTCAAAAAGTCTTACATTTACATCTTAAAGACCAAGTGAAATAAAAAATACTGATCCTGATTTAGTTGTTCTATGTTCTAAACCCACTGTTGCAAAATTACATCAGTTGTATTGAAAAAAAAGAAAAAAATTATTTATTTCTCATTTTTTCTATATTTGTTATATTTTTTGTTTTTTGCACATTTTCTTCTATATTTGGGTTTATACTATTATTATTTATTATTAATTATTATTATTATTATTATAATTGTTATTACTGTTATCACTATTATTATTATTATTATTATTATTATTATTATTATTATTATTATTATTATTATTATTATTATTGTTGTTATGAGTATTTTTTGTTTTATATTAATTTTTGCTCTTTTTTTCTATATTTATTACTTTTTTATGTTTTTGCAAATTTTTTTCTATATTTGGGTTTATAAATTATCATTATTATCATTATTTTTTAGGGGGTTTTTTTTGCTAATTTTTTTTCTATATTTGGGTCTTGCAGGGTTAAACACTTTGTGCACTGGATTAGCAGGGCCCAGGAAATACTCTGGTACGTCACCCTGCATAAATCAGTAATTTTTTTAGCGTTAAACTTTAGTTTTTGGCCAAAACAACCAAGCGAGACATTGATTACTGAGCTTTAGAGAGGCCGCTAGAGAGTCAGACAGACTCATTTTTCTGGTTCCATGACTCAGTCCTGTAGCTGCAAACACCTACACAGTATGTTGTTGTGTTGATAATAAACACTGCACCTGGATTTCATTGTTTGATTGCATCAATAGTGCTGCACATGATAAGACTCCATTCTCTGCAGCGAACTGAAAAAGATGATTCATGCATTTATCCTTGCAGAATGAACTCTTCAGTGAATATGTCTGGCTCAATGCAGTCAGAAACACACCGGCTGCAGGATCGCTTTCAATTTGTATTTCTTTTTTCTTCAGTTAACTGCATCAAGCATGTGTTCTACACCACAGCATAGGTGGAAATGTCACCCTCCCACTATGTGTGACTTCCTGAGATATGTAACACGGATTTCGCAATCAGAAACGAGCGGGGACTAAAATGTGAACAAGGATGGATGACTCAGACATTATTCTTAGGTATGGAGTTAAATCACTTAGGCATGCTTTTCTAATTTTATAATTTTCCTGTAGAGTTCTTAGTCCAACATTTACCATAAGTTATTGTCGTCAGTCTAAATTTTGAAAACTTTTTTCTACAACAAATCTAAGTGAGACTTGGCTTTAGAAAGAGTTGGTTTTATAAATGATTTAGAAATAAATTTGGATTATCTTGCTGTTGTTAGAATCACTAATAGAGAGATGAGATAGTTTGAATTGGAGAATTTAAAGTTCAAATTGTATAATTTCTGAACTCGAGTGTCCTTATAGTTGCAAAACACATTTCAAATTCAGATTCAGCTTTTTGAAGCACTACATTCAAGGTACTGAAATCAAAAATTTAATGTAAACACATTCAGCCAGAAAATTCAATTCAGACTGCTGCCATCAGGTCAAATGATGACAAAAAAACAGAGAATTTAAAAGTTATTCCGTTCTCACCTTTAAGACTGTTTAAATGACACCAGAAATCCTTGGCTGAGCACCAGCAGAACACATCCACACACTCTACAAACAGAACTGTTTGGGTACACTTGCAAATTAAAAGCCTCCCCCTGTAATTTACTGCAGTCATTTTGCCTCCATCTGCCTTCGGAGCAGGTCAGTGGGTTTGTCAAAGAAATGGAAAGCGGCTGCTGTTAATGCACTGCTGCAGCTGCACCGTATCTGTGCTTGTCTCCTCTCTGAACTGACCTTCTTTGGCTGGGTCGGCTAGCTTCAGTCCATCGTTGGACATCTTTGTTTCCCCTTTTTGCACTCATTCTTTCTGATAAGTCAGCGTGAACATGAAACAAAGCAGAACTAGGGGGCACCAGGAGAGCACAGGCCTTCACCAAGGCCAATGCCCTCTCCTGCAATTTTAAAGAAATTGATTCACACCAAAATTTAATCGCTTCTTCTTTTACTTGTGCTCCACCTCTCATGCAAGTTTTATGAAACTCAGCTGCGTAGTTTTTGTTTAGTCTCGCTGACAAAAAGACAAACTGCAGTGAAAATACTACTATGTCCTTGGCAGAGGAAAATAAAAGGCAACAGTATGATTTCTTTCTTGGAGCTGGAGCTGGAGAACCTAACTACAGTGAAAGGAGGAACAGATTTGTCAAAGATGAGGGGAAGACAGAAGAAAAACAGTGAGGATGAAGATGGAAAATCTGAGAGGAAATAGAGACAGATGAGGGTGGAAAAAAAGCAGAACGAAGAGGGAAGAGACGAGGCAGGCCGGTAAAAATCAGAGGAAATATGAGGATGGAGAAGAAGGAAGCCTGATGAGATTTAAGTGGAGACATGGGATGTCCTTAATTGGGCTCTGCAGTTTGGCTTCCTCTGAGAAGACTAGTCAGGTGTCAGCTGCTGATGACAGCCACTTAGCTCTTTCAGATGACAGTATTTGCTATCGGCAGCACTCCGTAATTCCCACCCTGGTCTGCACTCACCGCCTGCTACCACGACACCAATCAGTGACCCTGCTGAGCATCTGCTGATGATCGAACACGTAGAAATGACTCTAAGAGGCGCCGGGGAAAGAACAGACGTCTTCATCTTGCATCAGCCCGAATCAGTCGGCTGTCGGTTTTAAATGGAGATTGTTATCCAACTCCACTAAATGTCAGAATGATGCAGTGTTTTCACATCTCAACAGTTATTTTTGAGGAGAAATGCAGGGAAAAAAGGAAAAAGAAACAAACATCTGGGCAATATCCATCAATGTGCTAAAGAATATTATATTTTTGGCTGCGTCCTGAAGCATGAGTCACCCTGCGAGCTGGTCAGTGAGATCCAAAAAGTCTCAAGAAGACCTCAATGTGATGTGGGCTGTTGTGACCCTGAATTACCTTCCTGTATAACTCCATTCTCTTGAACTGTTATGAAATAAATCTCAATTTCAAAGCTATCGTTGCACCTGTGAAAGACTTCTAGATTGAAAAAGACACAAAATCTGCATAAAAAGTTGGAAAGGAGGATGTAAGCAGCAACTGGACATTTATCCGGCAGACCCGAGTTTGGACCAGAAACCTTCAGTCTTAAACTTACGTTTCATTTCCTCTTGTTGTTTGCTGTTTGTTTTCACTCTCTTTCTGGTTAGGTTTGAGAGGAAAAAAAACTTGCACTGTAGTTGATGCTTTCACAATGATAACATGCAAGAAGTTTGGCTGAGTTTAGACATCAAAACTACAGAATTACGTCAAGGAAAATCAACCTTTGGTTGACACTTTGCATACAAACTATTTGGAAGAAGCTTGATTAAGTTTAGACACCAAAACTACCTGGTTAGCTGTTGGAAAATATCATATTTGGGTTGAAATATGAGCCTTTCACAAGATTCTAGAAGAATCTCCCTTTTCGGGTTACCCTGATGACAGGTCCCACTCCTTTAAAGACATGATTGATTGGTTGAAAAGAAGCATCAATAACATAATAAATAGCATGTAGTCAGGATGTGTCGCTAACTTAACTGAGCAGTTTGGTTACATAGGATGGTAATTTCTGGGAGACTGGATTGGGAATTCAGAGCCGTCAGACTTTTCAGGTGAGCTGCAGCTGAAAGCCTTGATCGGACCGACCTCAGCATTGCATCAGAAAAAGAAGTCATATTCATGCCATGACCACAAACAGCAGAGCTGCAGGATAAAAAATGAATTGAGGGGATGAAAAACAAAAAGAAACTAACCTCTAGAAGTGGGCCTGCTTTGCCACTAAAGTGCTTATGGTTGTCACTTTTATACTATAAATGCAAACTGCATCCACAGGCTTTAAAAAAGTCAGAGCTTTTCAATTGTACGTCTCGGCCTGTGTGGATTGTGGGTTGCTGACTCAGCAGCAGAAATGGTCAATAGAAAACAACCGAGAGCAATAACTGGGATGTGTGATTTCTGACTTTGGTCTGAGGAGTCATCCCCTCCATGTCTGATGTCTCACGGCGACTGTGCTGCTCGCAGGTTAGGGAGATTAACTTCCTGCAGTTCTTTTCAGGAAGTTTTTTCCTCCTGAATGAGCGGTCCCTGTGCTCCTTCTCTCTGGCGTCCGTCCTGATCTCATATCTAATCTGGTGTTTCAGCAGCGATGTGAGAAAAGAGCTACAGGCTGTTGCTTCTCACTGACATCATGCAAGTGTTACCTAAAAGCTGACAAGGATGACATTTTTATTATTTCGCCAAGGAAAAATGCTGCGTCCAGTGGCGGCGCTGGTAATAGCTAGCACATTACTGGCACTTCAGAAAATCAATACAGAGCTTTGTCAGGAGAGCTTCTTATATATATTGTTGGGCCAAAGGCTTCTTTTTTGTCTCCAGTGACAGCGTCCCCCTCCCTGCTTCAAACAGCCCAAGGTGCTTTTATGTACATTTCCCACAATTTGAGATAAACAGCTCAAGAGGAGGAGAGTGATGGACACAGGGGAAACAATGCCAGCAAAAACAAAGAGGAGATTAGACCCGGGATTTCAACGCCAGACTCTTGGGAGATAAAGCACAGAGGAAAGGCCTGTTCCTTTTCTCTTCCCCTAGCTGGTGCTTCTGCATCCTATTCTTGCGACTGTCTAATTGAATCTGTTTTGTGTTATAATAACGTGTGATCCAACAGGAGCGGAAGTGAATTGGAATGAGCAACAGGCGTGAACTCGGCGTGGCGCCATCATGTTGCCTCCAAGTGTTTGCCTGGAGTCAGGAGAAGAGACGGCTGTACTTGGCAGCGGCAGTCGAGTGCTTGAGCTATCCTGTTTACGACTTCCTGTCATCCTCCACCGCAAATTACACAGTTATGCAGGGGATGTGGCAGGACCGTGCTAAGGATGCAGCGCCTTATCTTAAGAGCATATCGCACCGACTTAAGCATTCGCATATGTTAGTGCCGCTTTAGTATTTCGGTTTCGTCCGTCCTGTCTAGCACATCCACCTCATCTAACATTCAGCTGCATTCAAACTGCAGCTAGAAACAAAAGCAGAAGAGAGTTTTTCGTCCATGAACTGTGACAGATGTGGTGCTCTGTGTAGAACTAAAAAATGAAAAAAGAAGGGCTATGGCAGAGCACACAACGAGTCCCACGAGTCTTCCGACTTTATGCTTTGGACGTTGCTCGTGTTCATGTGATGTGGCTGATGGTGGAACACGCTCGTCTAATTGAATGGTGTCCCCATTAAACAAGCTGTTATCTTCAAACAGGGCTAATATCAAAAGCCTCTGATGAGAAAAAAAAACATTCACACAAGCATTTATTTTCACCCAAACAGCCGCATCTGAAGGATAATCGGTTCTGATAAATTAATCTCTGCAGTTTATTTTCCTGAGCTTTGAAAACGCCAATGCAACAGCAACACAAGCAGAAGAGGAGCTTTGATTGTTTTCAAAGGCAGCAAGGCTGATGGCTGATTCCTAATGGCTGCGGAGGAGCTCGGGGGTTAGGGAGATTAATTTCAAACCTACCCTGAATTCATTTAAGAATATTTCAATTCTCAATCAGGGGGTCCCTGGAAAAAAAAACCAAGTGCTTTTTTCCGGCTCCGTCCTGCGGTTTCATGTAAAGTGCAGTAGCGACTAGTAAAAATAGGAATAAGAAATAAAAAGGCACGTTGCCCAGGATTATTGCCCAGGAGTAATGGCTCTCTGGTTTGATGCTTTAGAGGAAAATTAATCGTGTTCCATCACGTGATGCGATTCTGCTGTGACAAACCCACACGGATTTCTTGAATGCGGTATAATTCTTTAACTGAGCAGTTTCATTTAAAAAAAAAAAAAAAAAAGAACAAAGGAATGATTTCATATTTCCAGTAATTCCTTACAGAGAAGCACCAAAAAATGCTCTTAGAAGACAAGATTCTTACCTTTAAGTAGACGTAGAGGGGTGATGGAACACAACGATGGTTAGGAAATCACCAGGCAGCGACAATGGGGAGGCGGACATGGGGAGAGAGAGAGAACAAAAGGGAAACTGTAAATTTATCACAGAAACTATTTCATCTTTGCAGTGAATACGGAGGTAAACTCGGTCATTTGGTGTGTCTGTTCCCAGAGATGAAGGGGAGTGATTTGAGGCTCGGTTACAAACGAGCCAACAAAGCTCCATGTGAAAGAGTGCTAGCAGCACACAAACTTTATACATCACAGAGAGAAAACTCGAGGACGATTTTCGCCCAAACCAAAGCGATGCAAGAGGAATCTGAATGTCCCTCTCAGAACAGTGGGTGCTGGGATTTCTCACATTCATAGGCAAATCATTTGGCTGAAAAAGTGGGAACAAGTAGCGATAAAGAAAGGCTGGTTTGGTGAGAACAGGTAGGAATAAATACAGATATTACAGGCAGATCCAAAGGCCTCAAGATCCACTGAGTTCCTATATGGTCTGATAAGTCAAAAAGGAAATAAAAACAGAGTCCAACAATAATGGCCACCCTTAGAAAAACAGCATTTCCTGCCACGTGTATTTTGACGGAAATCCAGTAATAGTAAAAGAAATGAGTCAAGGATTGGACTTCCTTAGAGGACGTCTGCATTCTCCAGAGAACCCTCATTTTGGCTTCAAAAACTGCCTTCATCTTCATCTCTAAACTGGTCCTTCCAAGTATTTTCAGAAACAGAAGCAACAATTTTTCAGTTTATTCCGAGCCACAGTTTTACCATCACATCTGCATATACGGCATTATTCCTTCCAAACACAACCATGGCATCATAAATATAACAAAACAAAAAATAATGAGTGGGAGGAAGGTTTTCCAGCTGACAGACGCCCTTACGGAGCTCATCAGATGGAAGACAAAAGGTCATTCAAACATTTGTCCTTCTAAGGAACATCCGACCCTGTGTCTTTCCTCCTCCATGATAATGTATCATGAACCCTGAAGTGACCTAATTTGTTTCTCTAAAAAGCACCGCTATTTGTTTGCTCCGATAAAACAACGGTGGCGGGAGCAAATGTGAGAGCTGGAGATACAACACAGACCTTTTCCACACGAGCAGCACATATTGATGGCGAGATGCAGTGAGTGTCGAGGCTGCGTACTGTGTGTCAAACTAAGAGAGCAAACAGAGCCAGCAGGGGAAAGCCGCGGGGACGTCGAGACGAAGGAAACTTGTCTTTTTCCAGACACCGTGGATGTGGGACGCCTGCAGGTCAGAGAGGAAAGCTGCTGGTTTGAATCCCTGGACGGCTGCAGGGGAAGTGGGTGGGAAAGAGAAGGACAAACACTCTCCCTTCCTTTAAAGATTGAAAATAAATCATAATAAACGCGGTTCCTAAATGATGATTCCACTTCTTTGCCAGTACAAGATTTGAAATACTAAAGGAAATACAGAGATCTGGAAACACAGAGTCACTTTTACAGCAAAGTGGGACGTTTCAGATTAAAACATGATTGCTAACAAGGTAAAATGTCACTTTATTTGCAGCTTAAATCAAAAATGCAAACCAAATGACAAAATAAATTCTTGCAGAAATGCTTTCGATTTGCTAAATATGCAGCCACAACATTCCCTGCTGTCAAAACTGCATTTTTATTTTAATTTTTTTTTTGCTGTATTAAGCAGCAAAACCCTAACCCTTGCAAAACCTTCAGGAAGAAAATTCCAATAATTCCTTAAAAACTTTGATTAAAAAAACAATCCCCCCAAATTTGGCAAGAAAATTTTTGTAAATATTTTCAAAAAATGAGTAAAAATCTTCCCAAAAAAATCCTAAAAATATCTAAAGTGATTCCATGTATATCAGTAAAACTTCTAATATTTCCTTCAAGAACATTCACAAAAAAATCAAGCAAAATCCAGCGAAATTCGCTGGATTGCGGAATGGATTGCTTGATTTTTTGTGAATGTCGAAGAAACATTTTTAGCATTTCTTTTTTTCCACCAAAAAATGTTCAAAGATTTCCCAAAAATGTTGAAAATGTGGACGTCAGAAGTTTCACTGTGAAAATATATATTTTTTTCTCCACATTTTCAAACTTTATAACGTGTCAATTTTGACCCGCAGGACGACACAAGGGTTAAACCTGCAGTGTGGAACTTTAGTCTCCCTCTGCTGGCAATGAGAGGAATCACACAAACACTATGTCTTGTGAAATACGCCTCGTTATCGATAGCTTCCTTTTTTGGACCTTTTTTTTAATCCTTCCTTCATCTCCATTTCCTGTCGGGAATGACGCCACAGACACCAGATTTAAAACACCAGCAAACCGTGAAAAAGCTAGATTTACCTGCAGCTGATTGGCTCAATCAGCATTGAACTGGTTTGGAAAGAGCTGGAACATAACGGATGTTAATTGATATGCAACACTGCAGCTTTAAATTTAATTTGGAAATCCAGCCCTCATATCTGGCATTGGAACACCAAGTTCCAAAAATGTTTCATGAAGAATGTAAATGGTTCATGCCTCTCAGGCCCCGTCTTATTGAGCTGGATCTGGATGTGGTAAATTAGTCACGAGTAACTTCAGAACATGTGCTGTTTGTCTGTTGCTGTGGTTAATGACTGAATAGTTTTAACAACATCTTGGATATTGTGTTTGTGGTAAAAAGACATTTTAAGCATGTCACCTCCAGCACCTTTGCTCATCAAAGAAAACAGAATTTGTAGCAGTTTCTTTTCTCTGAACAGATAAAAGCTGATATGAAATGAATATACACAGCATAACATACATTTTCTAATGTCAACTCATGCTAAATGAGATTCTCAGTTTGAAAAATATATGCGAGGAGCAGAATAAGGGATGGGAAATATAGAAAGAGGAGACCGAAAACAAAATAAATGAGGAAAAGAGTGGTAGGTGTGGAAGGAAAAGGGAAATGCTGAAACAACCACCGCAGGCCAACTCTCTCTCTCTAATACAGCAAATTAGCGCTGATGAATTAGCCATTGTCAGCAGCTCCTTTGCGTCCTTTGGGCTACAGTTATTAAGAATACAGAAATTTTAATGCTACTTAGGCAGCATTCTGAAAGATTACACTCAGTATTCAGGGCTGATGCGGGGAACCTCACGGTCTGCAGGCTGAATGTCACCTTCGGAGGGCGAGCACATGCTAAGTGGAGTCACGAAGAAGGAAAAAAAAGACCAGAATGGGTCTTTTATCACCAGACTTCAAGTGTGAAACTTTACAGTCGCTGTCGGTGTGATTCTTTAATAACAGTCACAAGGGCAGCCGGGTTTAAAACAACATCTGCTAATGCTCCCTTTTCATGTAAACATATCTGGCACTTGCTGCTGTTAAATAGTTGTGACAAATATATGTACTGATGCTGAATATTTTATAGCTGAACAATTAAGCGTTAATGAAAACACTAACTGCAGACTGCACTGCACATATTTCACTACATTTATGCTGTATGCCAGTTAGCTAAAACCAATCAATCACAGAAAATCTGCTTTCTGGTCTCTGTGAGTAGCTCATGACCATGTTAGGAGCATTCTAAGACCTGTTGCTTTCTTTAAAAGGCCTGCGCAAGGCTGGACTGAATTTGACGGGATGGTTTTGACAGTTTATCCCAACAGATGGAGTCCAAAAGGCTGAAAATGCAACCATTTGATAGTTAAACAAACCAGAGCAAGGAGTGAAGCATGAACATCTACTTGTATCTACATCTGTTACATGAAAATGTAGAATTTTAGAAAAGAAAATAGCAAACTAAAGCCTGAATACTGATAGATATTTGGGGTGGATACTGATTTTAAGGGGGTAAAGAAATGTAAATATTGATACATCTGCTAATATTGGCATAGTTATATTTAAAAGGTGGAATGATAAAGTTGTTGTTTCATAAATTCCAGCGATGTAGCAGCCTGCCAAGAAGACAAACCTTGACTCTGCACCACCATCTGCTCAGCTGTGATGTTTACTCTGCTACATGCACTGCAGACGGTGCTAACAGTGCTGTAAACAATGGAGTCGGAGCTGCTCTGCTGGACAAACTATGCAACGACACCATTTTAAGTATATTTTTCTGCATTATGCTCTATAATGAAGTGTTCATATCCCTGTATACTTGACAATATGTGTAGTTGTAGTAATAAAAGAGCCCAAAATATCAGACAACCAAAACATCCTCCTGAAACAGAGACCATTCATTTATGTCCTCTCTACTGGACATTTGTTTTTGTTCCATATCTTTTGAGTCAACTGAGCTACTCGACTAAATCCTGATGTGTTCAGTAGAGGACATCCTGGCCTTTCCAATGACATCTCACGACTGGGTGGGAAAATGGGAACTTTGTTTTGAAGCTGAGACAAAATGGAGACGGCAACAAAACTCACCTGCTAGGAAAAGAAAAAAGTTAAGTCAAATATTGTTGATGTATCGTTGTTTTACTTCAGGTAATCCTATATTTTCTTGTTTATGAACACTTTATGAACAATATAGTGTCAAATTAAAGTTGTTCTTTACACTGCAGGTGTTTCTCTTTAGACTGTTTATATACTTCTTGCACCATTTAAGTCAGTGAAGTTGTGTAAAATAATAAAAAAAATTATGAATTATATCGGCAAATTTGGCCAGTATATTGATCAAATTAACGAATTATCAGAATTACCTCCGATTGCATTAAAAAAATTGACAGAAAATCACTGCATAACATAAAATGGTTGCAGCTTCAACTTTTTATCATCTGAAAATATTTTTAGTTTTCATGCTCAAACATCATCTAAAAGGATTCTTCTATGCATTTATCTCCAGGAAAAAACTAATTTGTAGTTGTAATGCCATTTTCTCTAGATGACAAGAGACATATCTTATTTTTTTAATGCAATCGTAAATTTTCTAAAAGTCTGACTAATAAAAAAATGTGTTTACTGAGCTAGAGTCATATTTAACATTATTCTTTTGTAATCATGTCTTCAGTATTTTATTATGGAACTTGTCAGAATCAGATTTTAAATCGTTTGACAGCATAAAACCAGTTTGGATCAGTTTTCCACACTAACCATATCTTTTTAAAATGATTAAACATGACTAAAATGATGACATAAATTAAAACCACCTGACTGAATAAACAGAAATACAAAGCATGGTTTTGAAAGCCTGCTTCAGTAACTGTGACGGCTTCATCTGCCTGTGTCCTTCTACGGCTGCATACTTGGTGGAAGTCACACAAATAAAACTGAGCACAGTTCTGGCCTTTGGGAATCTGTTTCAAACCCAAGTGTCACACTGAATCTGTCAACATCCAGCAGCACAGCGAGAAAATAGAACGAGAGGAGTCAGTCGCAGCTCAGTGGACAGTTTGCTTAAAGTGACCTACATCTGTGAAAGAGACAGCCTCATTATGGGAGGTGTTTCCTGTCAGAACTTCAAAAGACAATAAAGATTTAATATTTGAATGATGCTGCAAAAAATAAATGACGCATTCTATTTCTTTAATTTACTTTTTGGGCATTTGAGAAATCATTCTCATGTGTCTTTCTTTGACATTTAAATGAAAATTGCTTTAAAATACAAATTCACGTCTCTTTGAAATTTTTATTTTTTTTTTACAAAAAGAATGCCTGGGTCAATCTACAATTGAGGGACTTCTGAAGTCCATGGGATATATCTGCACACATTTTTATTAAAAGTTTAAAAAAAAAAAAAAAAAAAATAGTATTTTTTATGTTCATTATGATCATGTCTTTACAAATTCCATAATTATTTATTATGGAAACAATCACTTATTAATAAAGCGGTCATTTTGTGTCATTTTTTTGTCATTTTGTGCAGTTTTGTGGTTGTTTTGTGTGTCTGTGCTCGATTTGTTTGTTTTTTTGGTCATTTTCAGACTGTTTTGTGGGCATTTTAGGTCTTTTTGTGGTAATTTTGCAACTTTATGTAGTTATTTTATGTGTCTCTCATCATTTTGTATCTTTATATTTATTATATTTATGTGTCTCCTTGAGTCATTTTCTGTTTTTCTGTGGCCATTTTTGGTGTTAATTCCAGATCACATGACCTGCTCCACATGATGTCATTTCCTCCTGAAGAAGAGACTGGCCAGACTCCAAGGCTTTCTGACTTATTTAATATAAAGTAGTCAACAGGTTTACTACAATATCTTTAGAAAGAACTTTACATTTCAATTTTAGTCATTTGTATATATAATATTTAGAAGAATCTTTCTCTAAAATGCCATGTGGTGTTTGGTTATAATAAAAGAAATGTTGATTTTTAGGCCTGAAAACAGCAAAAATGTCAACTATAATGCAGAAGTCCCACAGTTATATATTGACCCACCTAGTGAAATGTATCATTCCTTGCTTTATATTACAATAAAATCCTTCTTACTGATTGCCATATTTATCTCCACTAACACCCTTATTACACACAGACTTATGATTCATAACACAATGACTCACAAACACGCTGCGTGAATCACTGTTTTTTCTGCCAGTATCACTTCCTGTATTTCTTGCACACACACCACAAAAACAAAAAACAAATGTGTGTGCACGCAGATCGCAACCTTGCTCTCGTGCTCGCACAGAAACAGACGCGCCGCCACAGATGGCGGTTTAGCACGATGACCTTGGAAACAAACAGGCGATCCATTTGGAAAAGTGGGAAAGTGCTTTATCACCGGCCGGGGCTCTGGACGTGACAAACTCGCCGTCTGCCAGGAGAGTGAGGAGGACAATTGATTTTTCAAGAGAGTAAACAAAATCTGACAATTGAATTTTTTTATACACAAATGCACCCCTTATGCTCACTCACATCTGAGACGTCTATACGTGGAAACGGGCCAAACATACTGCATGAGAATACTCTGAAATCCACACACATTCTTTATTTTATTTTTTCTGAAATTACCAGCAGAAAACTCTCAGCTGCAGGTTACAGCCTGGTTTCTCATGATGCCCAGCAGCAGCCCCACAGCTCAACAGTTTGCCCTTGAATCGTGTACAATTGGTAGCATGTTCGGCTGTGATCAGTGATGAAGCCCTGAGCGTGGAAACGAGCCCAGAGCGATCAGCCTCATGCTATCCGCCCACGTTCTCACAACGTGCTGCTCTGCTATTGTACAAACCTCACCCAGCGAGCACAAACAACAACACAATCAACACATTATGGAAGATAAAGCAAACGGATGAAATGAACTCTGATGACGGTGTGTTATTATATCAGATAAATTACCCCTTAGTAGGGGTGGGTTGGTAAATTTTCTATAATTGATATCTGCATTACCCTACGGGCGCCAAAACCCATCGCCAGGTTTGAAAGAAAAATACCACAATTACACCAATTATCAGTATAAAAAAACTGAAAGAAATGTTGGATTTTCAGCTCTGACATTCCTGGAATGAATCATCTGTTGGGAAAAATGACTAAATCTGAGCTAAAAATCAGGATGTTTAATCAATTCTATGAGTTTCATTTTGTAATTCACATCAAATAAAGCATCTTTACTCACAACATTCTGAAAAATGTTATACATGAACAAAAATTCTGGGAATTCTCAGCTGAACTGCAGGCAGTGTTTACACCAAGCAGACAGGAGACAAGCAAATAAGAATATTCAGTATGTAGAGTCAACTGTTGGTTTCTCTATGGTCATTCTGCATCTTGTTTAAATTGTTTTATGCTCTGTAGTTGTCTTGCTTCCTTTTGTTTTCCTTGTATTTGCGGTCGTTCTCCCTGTTTTGCTTAATTTGCAGCCATTTGCTTGTATTTGAGGATATTTATATTTTTGTGGTGGCCTTACACCCTTTTGTTTTCTTATATTTGTCCTTTGTTTTTCTTTTTTGTCATCTTGTGGTGCTTTTTACTCATTTTGCTTCTATTATTCACCAGTTTCCCTCCTTTTTTGAGTATGAAGTCCAGAGCAAGGAGCAGGATTGGGTCATTTTTGTCTCAGTGGTCATTTTGTGTTATTTTTGGCCATTTTGAGTCTCATTTTTAGTTGGAAAAATATCCTATATGTAGATTTTTTTGAAAATATTTTGCTATTTTATCCCATTTTTAGATGCCTAATGACATTATGACTGTGTTCTACTGCACAGAAGACAAGTTTGACTTCCCTGTACTCCCCCCATGTCTGTTCTGTTTCCATAGAGGTGCAGGACTTTCTAAAACAATAAAAAATGAGCCCACAGCGAGTAGGAAAAAAAACAGTCAGAAACTGCTTGTTGTCCAAAGTGTCCATCCTAATACAATGTAGAGGTTAGAAAGACAAAAACAACACATCATCATTGCTTGTAATAAACACATTTCTCTCAAATGCACTACAGCTTTGCTACTAAATATGAATGTTGACTTTATTTTAAAGCTCATTGCTCTGACGAAGATTCACAAACCCAAGACCAGTCCTTTCCCCAGCCAAGAGATGGAGCATACAAGCCAACAACTGATGTGAGAAAGAAAGAATTGAATGAAAAATGAAGTGTTGCCTGAAAATAGAAATATGTAAATGCAGCATGTTTATCACTGAAGAGAATCTATTGGATTTAGGAGAACAAATTTCATTTTGTTTTGTTTTTTTTAAACTGCCACAGTGGCTCCAGATCTGAGTTAATGTGGGATGAGGTGTATAATACATGCTTCTCTAAGCAACTAAAACACATTCATTTCTTTCTTTGTTAACGTTCATGCTGATTAAATTACCACAGGGGAACCGAACACAAACAGAGTGTGATGATACGTTCGTGGAAGCACCTGCCCACCTGCACAGTCTGCAGTCTCTGGCTGAAGAATGAAAATCAGATTTAACCCTCTGAACCACAAACCCCGCCGGCAGGTAAGGAAGGTAGCTAACTTAAAAAAAACCAAAAACAAAAACAGAAGATGTACAGCATTTATCAGAGCCAGAAACTGTAAACACAGAAAGACTTTCCACATCCCAGCTGCTTCCAAACTAACAATCTGTAACATTTAAATCAAATCTAAAACTGTGATATTCCTTCAAAAATTCACCAACAATAAATCATTTGCTCTGGTCAGATGGTGTAAAAAGCAAAGAATTACATGATTCTCTGTGCAACTGTGAAGCCATCAGTGACTCAGCTGCAACCAAGATTCACAGAATAAAAATGATGGGACTTTTCAGCTGAACTGCAGGCAGTGTACACACAGACCATAGACTAGAATGACCAGTCTGGAAACCAATTACAAATGTAAGCAGTAAATTATCAATAGAGTGTAGAGCCAACATTGCATTTTCCAGTATTGATAACATCTGTGGGCACTTGAAAAAATGTTGTACATCCTGTTTCTTTCTTCAATTTGTGAAAAATAAATGATCAAAGAAATCCAACTTCTGCTTTTTTGTTGTTGTTGTTTCTTTCTAGAAATTGTTCAGGGTTCAGAGGGTTAACTGTAACAGTTTCAGTGAAATACGTCACCATGCAGCAAAGAAACTGGAAAATCACCATTGATGCCATCAGGACTAAAATGATAACTGCACAGAACTGTACATGGAAAGTCTTTAATTCCACTAATGCAGCTCATGATTTGCTACTTCAGCAGCAGGACTGAGTGTTGGAAGTCTTGCTCAAGGGCACTTGAGTCACCAGGAGGCAGCAGACGGTGATGACAGAGTGTTACTCATCGACTTTCTCCAGTCGGTATGCTGATTGGAATCTTTGACCTTCTGGCCACAATTTCATCTCTCCATCCTGCAGATTTATTTCCTCGTCCTGTGTACATTTTCATCACATAACCGCCTCAGCGCTGCTTCGTATTTACCCTCATGATATACAGCCTCTCCAGTGGCAGGTCCCCCGTCAGGCCGGCTGTGACGGCTATCCTCTTCCACATTTTCCAGTGATTACGGGCAGAGCACTCGACGCGTCTCCTTCAATTATCTCCACTGCTCAACAGCCGCCTGTGCTCGCTGCATTGTGCCGTCACCCACAAAAGTCAAACTCCTCCACTTGGACCTCACCAGATTGTTTTCTTCTCGCGCCGGCACAAAACGCAGCAAGTGAACTGGCACCGAGCCCAACACTGAGCAAAGGGCTCCAGCTGAAAATAATCCCTTTCTTTCCTCCACGTTTTCAGTGGGTACGGGGTAAGTGGACGGCCAGACTGGCTGATGTAAACCGACTGCTGGAACACTATTAATCCAGATGTTGAATTAATCATCATTCTACTTCATCCTGCATGCCACTGATGGTTCTTTTAAGTCATAATACCCTGAATTATTCACATCTCCCGTCTGAAGAGTAATTTCTCTCTGAATTATTGAATTTCACAATTCCAGCACCAGTCCACCTGATTGGCCCGTTCATGCAGCCAGTGTGCCTTCAGCGTTTCACACATTACACTTTCATTTTTTTAAATAAATGGAGTACCGAACTCGAGTCCCTTTGGATTTCCGTTGCCACTCTGAATGATGAGATGAGTCATCAGTCTGAGGACGGGGGAAATATTTCACTCCAGTGTTGTCGGTTTGTTACTGTAACCTACAGTGTGCTCCAGTGTGTTTAACTTCACTCTTTAATGGGAAATGCAGACTGTGCTCATGCACACTATTATTATTCCACTGGAGGAAATTAAGAGCTCACAAATGTACCAGTGTTGGGCCATTTCTGGCTCTAACAGAAGAACAAAAGGAACATAATTGTTCTTTTTAAGCTGCAGACAGACTTCATTAAAGACTCTGAGTACACGCCGTCACCAGAGGAGAGATGATTATGTTTGAAGATGCTGGTTTTTTTTCTATTAGCTCTAAATTTAGGACACTTTTTTCTGTTTTGGAGACAAGTTTGATATCACAAGATTTCTGTGAAATCTGTTGATTTTACTGAACTTAATTTGTCTTCTAACACCGAGCTCTGCCAGGATGAATGTTTGCATTTTTAGTCAGACTACCAGTGAAATTCTAAAAGCAGCAAAATCTACAGTTTGTTGTTTATTGCACCCGACGCTTTTAGCATTTGACGAAAAATCCTTTTCATATCAAGTCATTGTAGCCATTTCCTGTGTTTAGTGACAAGATGCATCCTTTCACCAGGTTTATGAGTTGTACTACCTATGCTGTGGAGCAGATTAATCACATTTGCTAGTTTGAACTATCCGATGGCCAAACACTACCTGGGAGCACAACATGCAACCTCAAGGTACTGAAGATTTTAACTTTGATGTCAGGGCTGGGGATAAAGAAAGGCTGATTACTTACAGTCATTACCTGGGTTGCAAATTAGGGTAATTGTTTTTAGCCTCCTTGAGGTCATATTCCTAAAAGTTTCTTGTTTTCCCTCCTTTACAGATTTTTTTAAATGTTCTAAACCTGATTTCCTAATTGAAGATCCTATACATTGATATTGCCGTTGCTTCAGTGCATCTGTATTTGAAGGTTTATCTTACTGACGTTTGTTTCCTGATGTGGATTTTAGAGTCCTCTGAGTACATTTTAAGGCCAGAAAGAGAGAATGATGCCAATATTTCACATGTGATGACTGCAACTATAATTACTCTATTTCTTTGGGTGCATTCCAATATTGACACTGCCATATTAAATAGCAAGCCAACAGAAAGAAAATGATTTACTATCGTATGCCAAATGTAGTATTCCAAAAATACTGCATCGAGTTACGTTTTGCAGTGTGCAAAGAATATTATGTAGAGTCACCATTTTTTCCTGTATTGCTAAGACTTGTGGGCACAGAAATGCAACTCATTTCTCTCTTTTTTTAGGAGTTCTAATATTTCAGCTGTGTTGTCATATACAGAAGACATATTTAAGTTTAAGTTCTCTCTATTTCTTCATGGTTGTTCTGTTTCCAGTGATTAATGTATGTTGCAGTGAAAAAAAATTAGCCTATAGTGAGGAAAACCAACAACTTTTTAGCTAAATACAAAAAAAAGTAAAGCATAATCAAGTGTTCTGGTAACACGATGTGATGCAGCTTCACGTTCTTAGTTCTGCAACCAGATTATTAGAAGATTATTAGGAAAACTCAAAACTTCATTGTACATATGTCCATGATTGATTTGAAAAATAAAATCTAAATAAAATGGGTAATTGTTAAAAAACAAAGGTTTCTAAGAGTCACAAACTTTAGCATAAAGTCACACCTGAGTCTGACATACGAGTCACTGTTGAGCTGCTGCTGCTTCAGATGCTTTTCTGGCCATTGGACCCAAAATCCTCAGCGCAGTTACATCACGAGTGTCAAGAGCAACTGTAGTACGCACTTCAAGCAAAAAGAATTAAGATAGCATCCTTCATGTTTCAACAAACTGACGGATTGTTGCACAATCCACAGCAGAAAGAGACAACAAATTGTATTTAACAGAAGCCGAGGAATGGATTAAAGAAGACTTGACTTGGACACAACTGGCTACAGGATTTGTATGTCCATCAGTTCCACCAACATCCTCCTACAGACACATAAACCAGGACACTATCAGAGAAACCTGCCAAAATGGAACTAACCTCCACAAATTGCTGTTAACGGTCTGTGGGCCAAAATCTAATTGTCTTTTTGACATTTTCTGCCAGATAACCTTGATTAGCACACCCGTGATTTGTTTACACATCTCTGCCTCGTTATATCTCATTTTTCAAGTGCCACACCCCCCACGGAGGCCTGGACGACGTCCTGCACGAGCTGCTGCTCAGCCTCGGGCCTCGTCTCCCGTCTGGACATGTAGAATACTCGGCACGGATCGACACATACGGGGAATGGTGATGGAACTGTCCAAACAATTACTGCACAGTTCCTGATGGCATCAAACCGTCATTCGTACCTGTGCATCGCATAGTTTGTTTTCCACTCAGTTAATCAGCGCATGAAATCCAAGCAGACACGTGGATGAGCCAGCGTGAAAACTTGCCTCAAGAAGCAGAAAACAGCACCGCTAATGCTAACCACTGGCTCAGGCCTAATTCATTAAAAACCCAAAAGGCTTAATGGTGAGGGCCGCGGTGTTTGACTGCCAGATGATCTCTGGAGCAACACGAACAAACACATCAACACCATATTGAAGAAACACGGCTAACACTTTACATAGCAAAAAAAAAAAAAAGAAAAGCCCTCTCGGAAATACTGGCTTTTCAGAAAACAAAAACAGCTCTGAAGTATTGACTTGGCCTTTCCTGGATGCAGCGATTATTTTCATCTGATTCAACATGGAATACGCAGGTTGGTATTGGTTACATATCAGCGGTGAAAAAAAAAAAAGGAGACATGACATTCATAGCAGAAATGTTGAGCAGGAAGGCGCTGGAAAGCCTTGCAGTTGTTCCACAGAGTGCTTGGGTTCCCAGCAGCTCACTAACATCGCTCTCATGAATATGAATGACGCTTAACCCCTGGGAGGAAGGCTGTCATGTCGGACACAACTGCAGCATTGGCAGATTTCTCCAGACAGATCCCAGATCCGGCCTTGACAACAGGCCATCCAGCACAGGTGATTCAGACCAGCTGCTTCTTTATTTTCTCCTCAGTCAACAGGGTTTTCCACCTTTTGTGAGAAAATGTGTGAAAAATGGAGCCTCAGTGAAAACGATTAACTAAAACAAAAGTCATTTTCTTATCGTTAAAATATAATTAGTCAACATGAGTAGGTCTGGGTTTAACAGATCCAGTTCAAGGTGTGCTCAGACACAAAGCAGAACTCAGAGACATGCAAGTCATGTAAAATGGAAAGACATGAATGGGTGGAAACTGTCAAAAAATGATTACTTTCACATGTGAGGCAAAGACATGTCAATGCAAGATGAAAATGTTGAAATCTTTGTGCTTATCCTCAGGCATCGAGATAAAACTGACTGGTTCCTATGATGGAAATGACCATTTTATGACTGAAGGTGATGGAGGAAGAACAGGAGACAGGTACGCTCTAAATGTACAGAATTCATGCAGGCAAACTACAGCTACCATCGGCTGTTCAGTGTTTAATTTCACACAGTCTCGAAAAACAAATTTGCACGTATAACACAAAGCAGAAACTCCATGCATATTCAATCAATCAAACTGACTGCTCTTTAAACAAAGGCCAACAAAAAAGTCACTTAAAGGGATGATAAATGCATCACCGTCAGGCTTCAGACCCAGTCACATCTGCCAAATGTCACAGATTCTTTCCTCTCAACTTTTCCACTTAACTCTCATTATTCAAGGTTACTACCGGATTTTCTGCTCCTCGCTCAGCTGTCTCGCAATTAATTTCACCCTTAAGGTAACAAACAACATTCAATGGCTATGTAAAGAGTTGAAACGCTAAATAAAGAGTTTTTGTGACTCCAGATGGAGCCATGTGAAGGCCGATAGTCGTCATGAAGCCACTTCAGTCATAGTTGATTGAAGAGATAAAATGAAAGAAGTGAGCTGAACAAACCTGAATATTAAGTTTGAAATAGGCATTTACAGTCAGTGACCACTTTGTTACATCTGTTCAGCTGTTTGTCAATGCAAATATCTCATCAGCCAATCACATGGCGGCAACTCAATGCATTTAGAAGGTTAAAGCGACTTGATAAAGTTCAAATCGAGCATTAGAATGGAGAAGAGGAGGGCATAGTTGTTGGATCCAAACACTGACTATTTCAGAAACTGGTCATCTACCGGGATTTTTAGGCACCACCATCCTTAGGGGTTGGAGAAAATGGTCCAAAAACAGAAAAATTATCCAGTGGGCTGCAGTTCTCCTAGTGAAAATGGCAGTTAGAGGAGAACGACCAGACTGCAGTAACTCAAATACTCAACCAAATTATGCAGAAGACCATCTCTGAACACACAACACACCCAACCTTGATGCAGATACAGCAGCAGAAGACACCAGGTGTCACTGATGTCAGCTAGGAACAGGAAACTGAGGCAACAATTCACCAAAACTGGACAACAGAAGATAGTTTTCTGCTGCGACATTTAGATGATAAGAAATAAACAGCATGAAAACATGGATCCATCCTGCTTCGTATCAACGGTTCAGGCTGCTGCTGGTGTAATGAGGATGTTTTCTCGTCACACTTTGGCCTCTTTAGTACCAACTGAGCATCAGTTAAACTCCACAGTCTACCTGAGTATCGCTGCTGAACATGTCCATCCCTTTAGGACCACAGTGGACCATCTTCAAGAGATGAGAACTGTCTCTGTACCTACAGGTAATCCACGTGTATATTTAGTTTATAAGCTGAAGATCCAATTGTTTGAATATCTTTATATGCTTTTTTTTTTTTTTTTTACCCCAGGGGCCCAGTGGTGGCCTCCTGTGGTTTCTGTAGCCTGCAGTGCTGTATGTCGAGTGACAATTCTCAACACATCAGAGCCAACATGGGAGCAGGTACAGCTGGATGCATCGTCCCTGTGAAGCCAGAAACTCTTTTTGTCACTGAGCCTCTCTGACATGCAAACTGTGCCTTAAGCAAGGTCTGTGGAACAGACCATAATGTCAGGCACGGTGGAGAGAATGATGTTAGTCAGCAAGCTCCGCCGCACAGGCATAAGCACATCTGTGATTCACAGAGAGATACACCTGCCACGGCGCTGGTGCCCACGGGGTTTACAGCGACAAGTGGAAAGCAGCACGTCCCCTCAGCCGATGCTTGATGCCGACTACCAAAGCAGAGCTCTCAGAAAGGACTGAGACCACATGGAGGACATATTCTGAGATTTTGAAAGACTCATTGACGCCGGCATGTCCCGTGGAGTCCATGTCGTTCTCAGTCTGTATAATCAGGGGAAAATATAAGGGTATAATAATAGGTAAAATTACATACGGTGGTGCCTCGGGAACACAAGATGCAGAGTTGTAAAAGCTGCAGTGAACACTTGAATGTCTGAACAAGCTGTGAAATCTGTTTGTTGTGTTCCCATTCTGGAGAATTGGAACCTTGTTAATTCAAAAAGAAAAAAAAGCACAAGTACATACTGTGCATCTGACAGTTCTGGAACTTCTCCACAGATTCCATCGATTCTATGAACAGACAGTTTTTGCTTATTTTAGTCCTCTAAATACATACACTTCACATTACTGCCAACTTCCCCAGCTGATGAGCAGTTTGTTACTTCAGGATATTGTGAAAATTAACTTGCAAACATTTGGCATTAACTTGACCAGAAATCCTTCATTTCTGAGATTCCTTTTCTTTCATTGTTTCTGCAGGATGGGGCTGGAAAGAATTTCCAAACATTTCTTTGGTGGTACATTCAAGGACACCTGACTCGCCTTGCAAAGCCAAGAAGTTCTGCACACTATTTTATTTATTTCATCTAAAATTTAAGTGCAGAACTCAAATTATATGCCAGCAAGGTCATCCTGACCAAGATAATGGATGATTAATAATTTGTTTCATTAATAAACCTGTGTTGAACAGCCAAATATCAGATTTCAGTGTGTTCCACAGTGTCCTTGAATGCACCAGCCACAAAACCGTGTGGGCATGACTTTGACTTTTTTGAAAGAGTAAAAAAAAAAAAAAAAAAAAAAAAGGGCAACTCAACATTCCCTGTGATCGATTGCCCATTTGAAGTAAGTTTCAATTCTCCACAAGATGACTTTTATAGCACATTGAAACTAATGGGCGACAGGAAATCAATCTGCAGAATTTATCGCTGCACAATGTGTGTTCAACGGGTTAAAACAGATACACAAAGCGCTTCTTTAGAGCAGCAGCGTATCAGTGTGCTAATGATCAGCTTTGTTCTGACATTTTATGTTTTGCAAGGTTGCTAATCCTGCCACATGTTGTTCTGACTCCATTCATGTCGGCAGAAAAAAAAAGAAAAGCCTTGGATAACTTGTGTCTCGATAGGCAGGAGGCAGGTAGGATGTGTTGAGGGGATGGAGGGAAGGGAAGGATATGAAGTGGAGGGAGTGTTTGTGCGAGTGAGGGATAAGCAGGGTTGGAAACGTGACGAGAAATGGGATCAATGGAAGCAAAAGAAAGAGATAGGGTGGAAGAAAATCCCAAACCTAAGAAGAGACAGATGCTTCACAGCCAGCAGTGCTCCACCTCCAACACAAACAAGGATGAGGGATGATGGGAGAAGGCGAGGGAGGGGCTGCTGCTGAGGAGACAGACTGTACAGAGCGAGCGCTGCCTTGACTGAGCTCTTGGCCATTACAAGAAAAAGCTCCAAGTCTCTGTATTTTCCTCCATTCTGGGAGGCCATTCTTTTGCAAAGCACACTGCCCATTTTGAGCTGTTAGAAAAAACACCAGCTACCTCAGCGAAAGATTTCTCTTTTTATGTGTCGGCTAGAGGTGCAGCATGCAGACAGAAGAAGTGTATTAAAACCCTGAGTCATGCTGGGTTAAGAGGCATATGGTTTTCTTTTTCTTTGAGATCTAAAGGTGTTTTTTTCTCCACAGTATTACAGGAACAACAATCAGCGATACGTATGCATTGATGTGATTACATTCATTCTGTTGTCTAGGACACAGGGTGCCAACTCTGCTCACATTTCCTGCTTTATCGACTTCAAAAAAATAAATGGAGTTTTGTACAACACATTAGAATCAAGCAATACTAGATTTGGTACAAATTGCTCAGATTCAGGTGCATAAAAAATGATTTGCAAGTAAAGTCAGTTCAATTTTAGCTTTAGTTAACTTTAAAAGTTTGAAATATTTATTTTTTATTTGAAAACTTGGATGTGATTTTCCATATTGCTTAATCAAAGTGGGATCTTTGCTTCCCCCAAATGTGGTACTTTTATTTTACTTTCATGCACATTTTCTACTCTACTCTTAAGTGATACTAAAAAGTACTGGTGCATAACCTTGAAGTATCCTGTAACTCTCCAGGAAACACCCACAATTCTGTATAGACTGAAATTATAGTTGTCGTCCATGTAAAATTCCAAGAGGGGACAAATAATCTCGGGAATAACTGGGATCCTGCAGCTCCTCCAACTTCACAGTTATATTTAAACAGAGTCATTTAAATAAGATTATTGTTTGTTGTGGCTCATGTTTTTAAGAAATGCAGATTCATTCCTAGCCAGATATATCCATGCACAGACGCAAACTTCATTTTTCATCGTTAATATTGCAAATGCAATTGCGCTACATTCACAGTCGTTCATATTTGTTTTGAACAGTGTCAAAATCTCAACCGCAAACTAAAATTTTTAGGATATGATGCTGGACGAACTGGTTTTAGGTTTTATTTTGGTACGGCAGTCTTTTAATGTAGGTTTTCAAAGTAAAAAGTACTCCAACCCGCCTAAAAATCATCATTGTAAACGTTATTTTCAAATAGAAATCAGGAAAAAATCATGAATCCCGACTCATAAAAGAATGAAGACGACCAAGTGTTGGCTGTGTAGTGAACATGTGATGGAACTCATTCCACTCCTAACATAGATCTCCACTGCTGCCCCAAAGCCATGATAGAATATTTATAAGCCCGATCGTTCTTTCATCATGATGGCCATAGGCGCTGTGTTTTCCAGTCAATCCCACGTACATGCGGCTGTAAATACTCACTAAAGCACCAAATGCATTCAGAGACCCAGTCAAATGCAGTATTTACTCCTTTTTGAGTAACATTCGCCATTAACTGCAGAAGTTTTAAGGTATCAGTGGTAAGTATTAACTGATCTGTTTACTATAATATGCTGTTTGACAGTTGATTCTCTGTTCATTACAAACTCACAGCCACTAACACTGACATCTGGCATACATTTCTCTTCTTCTATCCCAAATAATAGCAAAAAAAAATGTACAAACTGTGAAAAAAGGACAAAAACAACTTGTGCATTTGTGCCAATCTACATGCGGGATCTCACACCCTCAAACATCTCACATCTGTGCTAATTTCCATCAACTCACGTAAATAAAAGTCTCTTTTGCTGCTCTCCGTTGGCGACTCCTACAGTTCCACATATAGATCACGAAAGCTTTTGGAAGTCAGGGCGATTCCTCTGGCGAGAAACGCTTTGGTGCACCGTGAGGGACATTTAACGTCTCTGGCATCAGCAGCCGAGCTCCGTTTGAACTGAGCGCAACGAGAACAAAAGGAGGCAGGAGAGATGATATTCAGACTGAGACAAAGAAAGTCAGAAAGAAAAACACCTTCTGCACCGACACACTCTGCAACAACAAGCCTTCAGGACAAGTAGAGGAGTTTGACTACTGTCAGCGGTGAATAAAGCTGCTGTTCCGTTATCAGCACACACTGTGGGTTTTTTCTAATCTGGTCAAATTTCATCGCTTAGAGGAAGCAGCCGTCATCACCTTCTGTTTCTGCCGCATGACCACTTCCTTTGCAATTTAACAGATATATCTATCAGAGAGAAAAAAAAAGCTAGAGAGTGCAAATAAGGAGCTGACAAATGGCTTCGAGCTTCATGATCCCATCTCTCAGATTGAAAATCTCATTTGTATGACAATGAGATGTCCTGCCGGAGTGTTTGTTTTGACCGTGTTTTGTACAGCAAACAAGCATTTTCTCTACTCAATTCTAAACTGTAATTATAATTAGATTTCTATCAGGCTAATGTGGCTGCTCCTCTTAAGCCACCCAAGCGGCACAGCGATGACAGACTTCTTATTCTAGCGCCAATACTGTCAGGAGATATCACACTCCGGCGGCGACGTGGACTTCAGTGGCAGGACGTGGCTCTGATCATCTAGTTGAGGTCATTTGTTTGACAAATGTAATCTGTGTGTGGAAAATAAAAGAGCGCTGTTCATAAAAAATGGAGCAAACAGTGCTTTTGATGTACTGGTCACAGATGATGAGTTATTGATAAAGTCATTATGCTGCAGCACATTAGTCAGGCTACGTATATTTATGATAAATGACACCATGTCAGATTGGTACGGCTAAATGATGAATGGCAGGAGTCGTCCCATGTCCAGCATGTCTGATTATCTGCTGAATCGATTCACTCACGCTGTCAGGTGGCTCTGGTGCACACTTTGAGCTCATAATTTAAAAAACGGCTCCAACCCCACGTTCGTTTGCACTCCGAGGCATCGGTTTGATTTCACAAGTGATCCTAAGAGGTTCTGCTGCCACTTAGAAATTCTTTAAATGTAATTTCCTGCAATCCTATATGCACTTATGACTACTGTGTGACTAACAGCATTAACCACATTACTCTAAGACAGAGGTAGTTCATTGGAAAAACTAGAGAAGTCATTACAGCACTAAACCTACGGAACATTAAAGTGTATTTTCCTCTATAGGGTTGAGACTTTGAAACTTTCATTACAAAAATATGAAACGTATGCAATGGTTTAGGGCATTAATAGGAAATGTGTTACAATATGCAATAAAAATGGACTGCATCTCTATGGAAACAGCACAACCATGGCTGGAATTAAATGGTCTTTTGTGCAATATGCCGCAGCTACCTCCAAGAAGAATCTATTTCAACACTTCTCATTTTGCAGTACTTGAAATACAAACTGAAACTAACATGTACAACATTTCTCCGAGTGCCCACCGGCAGTACCAAAACTGGAAAAAATGGGATGAGATTCTTGTCTTGTCTGTTCTGCGTATACACTGCCTGCAGTTCAGCCAAGAAGTCCCTGAATTTTTGTTTTTGTCACAGATGAGTGACTTAAAGCATCTCTGTTGTGTCGCGGATCACAGAATTTTAAAAATATCAACATTTTTAACCTTAGATTTGGTTATGTTTTTAAAGAAATAGCACACCGCATTTAAATAGTTCAAAGAAATGTAAAAATCGGACTTTTCTTTCTCTTTGTTATAGTTTCTGGTCCTAAAAACTGTGTAATTTTGGCTATTTTTTTTTTTTAACATACCTTTTAAAGCTAGTGACAGGTTTTGGGATTCATTAGTCATCATAGGGGGATTATGTTGTTGCATTTAAGTTCAAATCTAAACCTGATTTTAGCTCCGTGCCTGAAACCACAGTCAGGTCTGGACTGTGTTCAGTTTTGTAACTTCCACAGTGAGCTTTAAAGAAATCTTTGCGGGTCACTGCTGGTGAAAAGAGAATTCAGTCAGGGCAAAACACCCCCGAATACAGTCCAGCTCTGCTGTGAAGAGTGGAAATGAACCAAGCAGAGGTGAGCTGACTTCTAGTCCAAGGATTGATGGACCTGAATTACAAAGGCAATGATGAAGGATACATTAGACTGAAGCATTGTACTCGGAGCATAAAGAACTCCCCAATGCAATTAAATACATCTATACTGTTAATTATTACTCACTTCTGAGTAGTTCGGCACCCGAATTCCCCACAATTTCAATGCAGAAACATTTATTGAAATACAGTAGAAGAGTTGAACATTTCTTTTTCACATATTACTATATATTTTTTAATACATCACAGAAATAAAGATTGAAATCTCTGGTAGAACCTGAGCGCGGAACACTCTTTAAATGGAGCTCTACCCACATCTGGGCGGTGAAGCAGTCTTCCAGAAAATCCAGCCATTTTGATATAATACGATGAAAGTCCTGTGAGCCTTGTTAAAGTGGGATGTATTGGCATTCTAATAAAGAGAATATTTCTCTGAGTCTGAAATACGATGTCGGGCACCCTGCCTAATAGTGCTTTACTTCCGCTAAAAGTGTTCAGACACCAGAGGGCTGCTCGGCTCCCTTATCCTCGTGGTCCTCCTGGAGAAATCAATAAATGCAGTGTACTTAGTTTCATTTATTTCAACAGCCAGAATCCCAGATTATGTTAAACACATGGCATGCTGGGGATGTGGCTCAAAACACCGAGCGTCATAAATGCATGAATACGGAAACACCTGGAAATAAAAAGTATTTCATATATTTCATCATAATTACGCTGCAACATATACAGATTTCAGACGTGTGGAAGCTGTGCATGCTGACTGACTGAGGAGAGGATCTCAAAACACCCTGCTGGGATAATTAATACGTGATTTATGAGCTGCTGAAGGTGTGATATACTGTAAACTGCACTGGCATCCTCGTGGACTATTTACGACGGGTGACAGGACCAGCAGACGTCTGCATTGCAACACGGTGACGGCATGAGCATATGTTCTCGCCCCGCAAGACATTTCTGAGGAGCAGCTTTACAGCGTTTGGAGAGGGTTAGCGAGTTTTAACGTGCAGCTCAGATGACTGCCGAGGCTCCGTTTGCCATCTTCCTGATTAGGCTAACAACCGGCCACAAAGTACTGAGGAAGAAACCATATTTACACCAGAAGTCTGTCTATCTGAGGCTCTGCAGTGGCAGCAGTCCAGCCGGAGCAGCGGAGCACACAGCGCTAATGAAGGCTCTGATAAGACTCCTTCACTTCACATCAAGTTCCTTCTCCACTGCCTCCTACTTCCAGGGGACAGTGGAGTTTTTGTAATAGGTCACCCAACCATCTCGGGATCTTTAAAGTGCTGCAGCAGCACAGATAATTGCACAGTAAGAAATTACCTTTTTTCCCCCCAAAGAATACAGCAGAGTTTTCAAATATGTCTGTTTGTGAATTTCCCAGTCAGCCCCATACACTGGATATGGGAATAAACAATCTAATTATAGCAGCAGTAATAGAAATTTATGCTTTTCCAGTTCCCATCTGTAGATTGGCTGGATTTTTTTTTGGCCCAAAGCATAAACAAACCATAATATTTTCCCTCCAATTCAAAGACTGATAGGATAATTATGTGTCAGGTGCAGAAGAAACATGAGCAGACAGACAGGTTTGGAAAGATTCAAATAAACTGGACTTATTTAGAAGAAAGTAGGTCCTAAAACTATTACCCAAACTCATCATTTTGGTTCAATCTGGAAATTCAACCTGACCATAATACCTAAATATACAACCCTGTCTCCTAAAATGTTCATTTCTAAACAACTAAACTGCATTCTCATTTATGTTTTGAAAGAAATATGTCATCCCCATGAGGTGAGACTATGACATAGTGGAAAAGGCTTCCAGATTGAAAAAACAACAAAGTTTGTGTAAGAATGTAGAGTAAAAATGGACTTTTATCCAGGAGAGCTTGCATCCTGTGAGAGACTATTATATTTCGACTTAAGTGTTTCCTTGTAGTTTTTGATTGCTGTTTGGTTTAGGCACCAAAACTACATTTTAGGTTTAGGAAACGCATTTTCTGTGTTACCATGGTGATGAGTCCCGCCCCAACTAATACAACATTGGTTGGCTGAAAAAGAAGCAACACCAAAGCAATGAAAAATGGCAAAGATTATTACATTAATTAGATTATTACATTCATAATTTTAACCGAGTTCATCTCATTGAGCGCTTTTAAATGCAAACTGTGAGTTTTTGAGGCCGATTCCACAACATGCACTTGTTTTTGTAACTTGCTTGTAAATTACATTTTTTATTTGTTTTTGTTTGTTTGTTTGTTTGTATTTTAATTATATTTTAACAGTATAATATTATAACTGTGTTTTATAATTGCTGCTGCCTGTCTTGGCCAGGACTCCCTGTCACAAGAGGTTCTTAATCTCAACAGGATTTCTCTTGAATAAATAAAGGTTAAATAAAATAAAAAAGATACATTACTTAGAACAATATTGGTGACAAACACACATAATCTGGCAGAAACTGCTAAAATGTAATTGAGAATACAGTTTAATTTCTATAGAAATGTCGTTTTTGGATGAGATGGCTGGAAAAAAAAGACCTGAATTTTACCTACTGCTCTTTAGGTAGGAATATGGGAAATCAGTTTCACATGGGTGTGGTTGCACGTACACAAAATTGCCTTTTTGCAACCAAAGCCACACATTATCTTTGACTGCCTCCATGTAAGAAGAGCAAATGTCCAAACCAGACTAAATATGCAGCCGTTTGGAAGCCTCCAGTGCACCATTAGAGCCGTCTGCAACACATCAGCAGTTTCACATGATGGGTTCTCATGTTGACCACATACGTCTGGTTAATTTCCATTTCCTGTGCAGACGCTTATTTCACTCTTGCTCATATCTATGATGAATCAGTTTGAGTTGTTGAAGTGATGATTATGCCCCTATAGGACCGTTCAATAAAGGATTCTCACTGACATGTCTCTATAGTTAGCTAAAGATTCATGAAAAAAGAAAACACTGAAGCCACAATGGGTTTACTGACACCTACTCACTGAGCTGGGAGTACGTGTTAGTTAAAAAACAACTGCATTTCAGCGCTCCCTGGTTGTTTCTCATTGTGCAATACGACTTTACCGATTGTGTCAGTGACAGATAATTATATTCCAGGCCAGTCAAATCTTCCGAACAGGTCATGTGGTTGTCAAAACATCCCTAAAATATCTCTGATTGGGATCTCCAGGAATTGCAGCATGTCTCCCTTGTTCTGGAATATAATAACCACAGTTGAGAAAGATTACAATCGATAACTGGGCTTTCCTGAGGCATCGGCCTGGCTGTGGAGGGTGGGTGTGCTGTGGGTGTCAACGCTACATTCCTGAGGCAAACACGAGCATCGCCCGGGTGAGTCTACAGTATATCTTTGCTCTTCAACCCCTGCTGGGCCCCTTTTCCATAAAAACCAGACGACTGCCTTCATGACAGACTGGGAAGGACCAGAAGCAGCTTCCTGCCGTGACCAGGGCACGTTATTCACCCTCGGATGCCGTCAAACAACAGCCAAGTTTATCGCTTCCTCCCAGGGTCCTCCTGGGCCATCTCACTCGGTTATACAGACGAGCAGACTTGCCAGCTTAAACACAGATCTCCAACCAAATCAAATATTTTATGTATGACCAGGAGATCACATTCAAGTGCAAAACACAAGGGCGCGAGGACTTTGTGAAAATAAACTCATTAGCAGACAGAATAATAATCTGCCATCACTGAGCTCCTGACTCGGCCTAAGGTGTGCATATTAACTGATGATCACAGCCTGGAAAGCCAAACCCAGGGGGAAAAAACCTTTAATATGTTACGTTGAATGGCTCCATTCATTAAAATTCCTCACTCACAGGGAGGCACGCTTTCTCCCTCCGAGTCAATACCAGTTGTGTAATAGAGGGAAATCAGCAACTCCGGAGAGAGAAACCCAAATGTCATGTTGGGGTTGGACATAAAAGATGACTAATCAATTCGTCTGTGAGGTGTTGTGCTTGTAAAACAGCACCTAATCATTCACGCGAGAAAGACAGGAAATCATTGGAGAGCCACAGCTGTTAGGTGTCACTGACAAGATGTTTTTTTTTTCTTTGCAGTAGCACATCCTGACAACTGCTGGTGAGATTACTATGCAATGCAAGCCCAAGTCATGTCTTAATCATCCCAGATATATGCAAGGTCTTAGAACTCAATCTTCTATGTTAAGTCCTCCTAGTTTCAGCTAACCTTTTGATGCACAGATCCAATGGAAAATGGGTTAATTCCTGACCCACACTGCACATCAAAGGGTTAAAGTGGCACAACATTTAGTTAATCTATTTTTCCTTCAAATTACAGGTCCTCCTTTTTGGAATTAAAGTCTGACTTGACCTGGTTTATTGTTCTATTAGCTTGCTTTGAGTTGGAGTTTTCTATCAATTACCGAACTTTATATTTAGAATTTATGAAGCCCAAATGTCCGTTAAAATATAACAGCTTTAATAAGCAAGATGAGAAGTTGTTCCCTTATATTCTGTCTCTTTTTCATTTTTGAGTCTTCATCTGTTGTCAACAGGTGATGACATCTTTAAAATGCACTACATTCATGGATATCCTATTAATGATCTGAACGAACCCACAGCCAATCCATTCAGCATTTTGTTTCTATAGATAAAATGAATTATCCATCTTCTACGGAGGGTTAGCAGGGGGTTTACACCTTCTGACTTCTCTGGAAAACAAATGCTTATTGTGACAAATGACTAAGGTGTGGCTCTGAGAATGTTCATTTCTACTCTGCCGAAACCGAAACAGCATTTACGGTTCTTCCATTTTTAACCTTCGGAAAGCAACGCTGCAATAAAATACGGCAGTGAATGCAGTTGTTTGCTTCCTCGTACGGGAGGGGAGGGTGCAAGTCTGCCAAAACTGGAGAAGGAATGGAGCAATTAACAGTTATTGATTAGCTGCAACAACAACAACAAAAAAAAATCCAACATGAATGATGAAGCTGCTTGTTTACTGACAAGAAAACGTTAGTTGGGTAACCTCGGCTGTAGATAGAAGCAGAGTGTTTCAAAATCTGTCGTGTTTTTGTTGTTCCTTTTCCCACAAATGTGCGCCTCCTCCGTCTCTCCCTCCCTTCTTTAGCTGAAAGCACAGTTTAATCTACTCTGTATCTTCCATATTTATCAGCAAAATAGCCCCTATTTTTCTGAAAACCATTTCATCCTGTGCATGAAGGGATTACTCTCCCCGGCGAACATCTTTCTTATTTAAGCAATGCTAAACGGATGAGCTATTGCTGGAGGTAAAATGCATGGTTGATGACAAACAAAAGTGACAAGTGAACAACAAATAAATTACAGTTTAAGGAAGGGTGCTGCCATCAAGGACAAAGTGAGGCCGAGGGTAACGCACTCACTCAATGACTGTGTAATATATCTCTGGTATGATGTTGTCAAGGCAATATGTTGGGATTTAAACACAGCAATATCAGCCGGCAACACAAGGACCGCAGAAATGATGTACTACACAGATGTCAGACTGCACCATGAATGTAAGCTGCTTTTTTTCACTGGGAAAGGAAAATATGGAACATGACAAAAGATCACAGGAACGCTGGAGCTGATTTAAATTGTTTACGTGCACTTTTTCCCCATCAGAGCTCATTTTACATCATTCATCTTCTACGCGTTCCTTAAATTTCCTGACAGTTTTGGATATGAGAATCCACCTTAGGTTAAAAAGACAGCTATGCAGAATTAAAAAAGAAAACAACATTTGAAGAAGCTTGAGGTTGGAAAACAGCAAACCTTTTCCTTTGAGAACTTCCGTCCTCATCAGCGCGTGGCATGTCGCCGTCTGATTGTGCCCTGGTCCCATTTCATTTAGTTTTGCTTTGTAAATACATGTAAATAGAAGCTAATTAGAAAACATCTTGCAATGAAGCCGGTGCCAGTGTGGTAGTTTTGTCAGGGTAAAATAAATATGCTCTGAATGGGATGCTGAATTAAGAGCCTGCATGAGCTGATGATAAGAACACAGGATATAGCGAAAAGTTTTAGTAGCTATTTCTGTGGTGGCAGCCTTCCAGACTTTCCCTTCATTTGCAACCCATTAGGTTGTTGCATATTCATTATATAAGACTAGGGGCACCTAATTTATATTCAGATGGGCTGCTGGGAGTTTTACTCTAAAAATACTCTGCCAGGGTTGGGAGACTGGCAGACAGGTGGTGACCAAATACCAGCGTCTATCAGTAAGATGATAAAACAGAACATGTTTGATGTCCAGGGCTTTTATTGTGGCGGCAGTAAGCAGCAATTGGACTTCATGGTTGATCTGAGAGCCAAAACATCGGGGTTCAAACCACAGGGAAGCAAACGCTGTCAGCAGCGAGTCTCCGGTTCAAATCCCGGCATTCCTGGACCGATACTGCATGAGAGATCCCTGCTGTCTTCCTCTTTCCCCATATTCTCTGTCACTCTGCCCATCTAATTAAGGTGAAAATGCTAGGAGAAAACAAAAACAGCAACAGGACTTTGTGTAACATCAATAATCTGCTGAGCTTAAGTCAAAAAAAGACTCATTTAAAGTATTTAATTTGAAGTTACAGGTGGAAACTACGGCTCTATTATAATCTAGCAATCTTATCTTTGTCACTACAACCTGAAAGACCCTGTTGGTTGTTTGTTGCCCCCTAAATTAACACCCCTACTGGTGATAGGATATCATGAAATACAGATGTGTTTCACCTCTGTCTGGTAAGGTTTAGGGACAACAACAGCTCACTCGGAGGAAGATCTGGGTTTGAGAGAACCTTTGCTGTCACAGTATAAACCAGGAGTGTCAAACTCATTCTAGTTCAGGTTCCACATTCAGTCCAATTAGATCTCCAGTGGGCCGGACCAGTAAAATCACAGCATAAAAACCTAGAAAAAATGACAATCCCAAACCTTTCCTTTGTTTGAGTGCAAAAAGGTGCATTACAAAAAACTTACAGATCACAGAGTGTCTACCAAGGCACAAAACATTAATCCCACATATCTGGAACTGAATAATATTGTGTTTTACTTTTAAAAAGATGAAAAACAACAAAAACAAGACAAAACATTACAAAAATGAGACACAAAACCACAAAAACGAGAAGCAAAATGACAAAAAATTAGACGAAACAAAATAAAGCAAAAAAGAGACAAAATTTGACAAGAGTTACAAAGCAACAAAAAAATGGTCAGACTAGACAAATAATGACAAAAACGTGAAACAAAACAATGAGTAAAGTAAAACATAAAATGACAAAAATGAGACAAAAAAACACAAGCGCGACAAAAAGGACACTCAAGAAATGACAAAGAGAAACAAAACGACAAAAACATGAGACAAACGATAAAGGTCAGATAAAAAAAGACCAAAAAACAACAAAAATAAGACAAAATATTACAAAATCGAGACACAAAATGACAGAAGAACAATGAGCAATCTAGTATTTTACTTTATGATCAAAACAACTTGTCATGGTCTAGAAATTATTTTAAATTTATAGTTTTACTAATTTACAATCTGCAGTTAATGTCTTCTCTGGAATTTTTACACTTTGAGGGCCGGATTGGACCCTCTGGAGGACCGCTTTTGGCCCACAGGCCACATGTTTGACACCCCTGGTATAAACATTCAAGGTTATGCAGCTGATTGAAACACTGATCTTTGGTTTGAAAGAATCCAGTTAATGGAAGCATCAAATAAAAACTGATTTCAGGTTCAACCTTCAAACAAGCAGCCTGTGTTGAGGTTGAATGTTTTGTCGACCCTTCCATCCACCCCGACCTCCTCGCCACGCAGATTTTCTGCCTCTATAATTGCGTCACCTCACTTTGTTCCATAGTAATTACTGGTCATGGTCAGTGAAAGACACAGTGTCAGAGTGAAATGTAACTGTGCAATCAATTTGTCGCACAAACAACCTCTGGGGTCATTTTTTAGAGGAAGACCGTCTACTTTGTCTCGACAGAACAGAACTAGGTCTTCATGTTAATGTAGAAATAAAGGGATTTGATTCTAAGTCTGTCCAATGTGGCACTTTAACCTTCCTGTTGTCCTCATTTACGGGCACCAAAAAATATTGTTTCCTTGTCAAAACAAAATCCCAAAATTCAGCAAAAAATTCCCCAAATTTCTGAAAATTTGCAAAATCTTCAGGAAGAAAATTCCAATAATTCCTTAAAAGTTTCCCTTAAAACTTTTATTTAAAAAAAAAAAAAAAAAAAATCCCCCAAATTTGGCAAGAAAATTCTTGTAAATATTTTCAAAAAATGGGTAAAAATCTTCCAAAAAAATCCTAAAAATATCTAAAGTGATTCCATATATATCAGTAAAACCTCTATTTTCTTTAAGAACATTCACATAAAAATCCAGCAAAATTCACTGGATTTTGGTTGATTTTTTTGCAACATGAAATCTCTGCTTTTTGTTTTGGAGCCTCGTCACATGTTCGAACCATTTCCAGCCCTGGAAAGCGGCAGTCATTCAGAAACTAACACTAATGCTGATTCAGATGCTTCTTCGTGCAGCTTTCTCTTATGCAAATGCACATAGCAGAATGATGAGAGCTCCGGCTCAAAGGTTCGACCACTTTGCGGTGACCACGTGGAGTCCTCAGGTTTCCAGAGCGCACTCATTTTTCCTCCACGACTGGAAAAGTCAACACAGCAGAAGGCGAGCGAGGGAAAATTCATTCTCAGTCGGGATGAGGTATTCCTGATGAAATTTCTACTCCACTTCTGCATCAAGTATTATTGGTTCCCTCGGCTTGCGAGACTGAAAGCGAGTTTTCGCTCTACATTCCAAGCGCTGCTCGCAGAAAAGCTCCAAAATTCAATATCAGTACGAAAGCAAATCTGAAAAAGCCATTATAAATCACAATGCTATCCTGGCTTATGTGTCACAGAGCTCTTCAAAGTTTCCTCATGCGTGATCTCCAAATGCCTTGGGTAACAGGACAAGAAAATACAGCACTCTTACCCTGAGTGTTTTCCTAATTTCCTGAGAGCTCAGTCCCACAATATTATGACTGGAACCTTGACCTATTTTGAGGCATGCAAGATTTATTTGTCTTTGTAGGTGGAAAGTGGAGATGAAGTTCTTGTAAAACTTAAAAAGAAAATCAATGAACTGAGACACTTAAGTGGCCGGATTTTGGTAGTAATCTGAGCTGCTCCTTGTAGTTTTCCTAATTACAGTGAGAATACGTGTCCTTTAAGTAGATTATGTTGTTTTACGACAGTTCCAGCCTTCCCCTGGACCCGGGTCGCTTTGATGCTGCACAAATATGTTTGTGATTGAGGCTGTGAGCTGACATTTTTATGCAGGAACATAAGACTACATCCACCAGGGAGGAAAAGAGATAATGTTGTTTCTTTATTAAAACATTTGAAATGAATTAGATTTACAATTTCCTGCCAGGAGCCCTCCTGTGGTCAACAGCAATATTTCTCTGAACCATGACTCTGACCTTTTTCCTGAACGAGTTTCATTTGTTTAAATTTTGACTACAGAGGAGGCAGATCAGAAAATTAATTGTATTAAAATGAATGATCTATTTGACTGTCACTATGAGGACTTGCTGGAGAATACACCTGTTTAATCTGCCAAACTCTCCCTGTGAGGCTGCAGACGGATACAGTGAGAGGAATCCTTGAGTCAGCACGGTTGCTTCCCCAACCATAATGAATTGAATCTTGATACTGAAATAGCATTCTTCCTAATCAGTGGTGACTAAGCACTTTATCCCAGGGAGAGCTGGACTAGTCTTTTGCCTCCCCTTTTCTTCTCCCTCTCCTTTTGGCATCCTTTGATATCTGAATCACCAGCTGCCTATGTGAGTGTGCAGTTAAAGTAACTGACAACTTGCAGGATTTTTGGCCGTTGAAGTCTAAATTTTTCTTTTCTTTCTGGCTGCCATGTGGGGGCCGCAGAGCTGGCAGAGGCAGCTGTTGGTTTCCATCCTGAAATGTGCTTAGAGGGGCAGTAATGGAGGGAAAATCTGTAACGTGAGGCTTGCTAATGTCATACCCCATCGCCCCCAAATACCTCCATTTAATTCTGCAGTTGTCCGTGAACTCCATTTCCACTTGATCCAGTGCTAACGTGGTTGTTCCAGCACTTTCCCAGCGAGCACGGTTTCTATTAAATTCCAGCAAAAAGACGTCGGAGTATTTAGGTTAAGTGGGTCGACTTTGGTGGAACATTCGAGGTACTGGACTCTAACAGCGTTTATTCAGCTAATGGAGCCTGTTCAGATGTCATAATGTGACTTTAATCTGGTTCCTTGGTTATATGATAACACGTGGTCATATGGGCGAGACTCTAGAACTAGGAATGATTGGAACTTTCTGTAGTTGTCTTTTCATCTATGATTTCTTAACCATATATTGTAACCGTATGACCCTCTTTTCTGTGCTTGTGTCAAATTTTCATTCACTGTAGGCTCATTTTTCACTGCAATATAAAGTCCTACAACTGACTAGAGGTCAAGAGAACTCAAAAATGTCTTATGTCCAGTTTTGTATTTTGTAAATTATAAACAGTATTTAAAAAACCCTAAGTTGATACAACTTATTTATTTTACAAAACTTGAAAAAAAGAAGGAATCAACGTGTACAGCATTTTTCCCAAGTGTTCTCAGGTGTTATTAATAGTGGAGAAAATGTGGTTTTGCTACAATCTTGAGATATTTTACATCTTAAAATTTGCTTCCATGCTTTTTACCGATTTTTTTTTTTTTTTTTTTTGAATGAACGCAGCCTGCAGTTCAGCCCAGTTTGGTCATAACTTTGCTAATTGTTTTTCATGTGCCTGTTGGACATAGCTGAGTCACTCGTGGCTTCTTCGTTGTGCCAAGGGCTACAGAATTTTTAGTTTTTTACAGAATCTGGTTATTAAAAACGGTTCATTTTTAGCAATTTCTGAACAGATACACATAGAATAAAGTGTCTTTGTAGTAATATTGTGATTTTAGCTGAGATTTGATTACGTTTACAGTTTCTGGCTCAGATAAACGGTGTAATTTAGGCCATTTTGTAAAGATAACATGCCTTTCAAACCCTCTGGTGACGTTTGTTGTTTAGAGGGTTAAATTAAATGTCAGTGATAATGTTTCAAAGGACACAATGCATGTCCACATACACCACTGTTCAAAAGTTAGGGGTCACCCAGACAATGTTTTCCAGTAAAACTCCCACTTTTATCCATGTACTAACATAACTGCACAAGGGTTTTCTAATCATCAATGAACCTTTCAACACCATTAGCTAACACAATGTAGCATTAGAACACAGGAGTGATGGTTGCTGGAAATGTTCCTCTGTACCTCTATGGAGATATTCCATTAAAAATCAGCCGTTTCCAGCTACAATAGTCATTTACCACATTAACAATGTCTACAACAGATTTATCATTCATTTAATGCTGTCTGCATTGAAAAAGACCGAGAACATTTCTAAGTGACCCCAGACTTTTTAACAATCGTGTATCTGTTCCTCAAAGGATGAACATGTGATTAAAGATTTCACTTTTCCACTAAATTTAACCCCCAGAAACTTCAAGAACTCACCTGCAAACCACTCTAATAAGGCAGCTCCCGAACAGATGTGACTGTTCATGACTGTAACAGTGGAACCCAAGGCTTTGAGAAGGAGAGCAATATTTAGACTGAGCTGGAGCGCCGGACCAAGATAAACAGTGAATGAGGCAAAGCGATATCGTGGAATCTTGAGGGGCACCAGATATGGCAAATAAACACACCTCACATGGACTACATGTGTTGGTAGCAGCAGGAAACAAAGACGATCCAACCCACTTTGAAAAATAAATGGTGCCGGGAAATATACACAAACACAACGTACACACACATGCATGCACATGAGCAGGTAGGTTCCCCCCCGGTCTTTGAGATTAACATCCACTCATATTACGGGCTAAATTTAAGGAGCCAGGTTTCAGGAACCATTTCTAATTAAGGGGATCTGTTTTTACAATATGTGGGTATTAAAGCAACAGATGTTTGCAGCTGAAAAGAATCTTCCAGAACTGTATTTTAACAGATGGTTGTATTAACGTGGTATTTTCATCTGCCGGAGTCGTGGTTGCCAAAGCGTGGCCCGGGGAGCTTTTAGAACTACTTTAAATATTTACTGAATTCTGTTAACCCCACTGTATATAGATCAGTTTTCTATATATTCATTGAATGTTGCCATTTATTCTGGGTTTTTGCTTGAAAGGAGTTTGGTGCTCTTTGATTCAACTATTAGGAGTACTGACTTTATAATTGTACCTAATGCCAAAATGACTGCCTATCAAACATTACATTCTTGACACTATTACCTTCCCAACTGCTTAAAATCGACATCCCGGTGGGTTTTATTAGAGTGAAGCCGCATGACGCTGAGATGTCTTAACGTCGTCTCCACATGGGTCTTTCTTTTTGTATTGTAATGTTTTGAAACGCTCTGTTGACCCGATGTGACTAAAACATGCCAGTAAACCCCCAGATATGGCCGTAGAACAGAGAACACGCTGAACTGCTGCTTGGTGAAACTGGTGGGCTCCCATTTGTGCTCATTTCAGCGACAAACTTTAATTGAGACCTGGGGGTGGAGGGAGATGACTAAGGGGGAGATAATCATGCTTTCCCGGGGTGATGAACAGAGATGGTGTGCAGTCGCAGCTTGCACTTGTGAATCTAGTCTGTAAGCACTCTCTCTCTCTCTTTCTTTTTTCCCCAGGATGGCTCATCAAGCCAACATTAGAGGCAGATTTTTATTTATTTTTTGCCATTGTCAGCAAATGCCAGCATGCATTTGCATCAGCACGCTGCCTCTGAAAAGACACACAGACTTCTTCACCAGCATCCAGGGATTGGGGAAATTAGGTCCTATAAATGGATCCTCACCTCTCATGTACCAGAAGCACTGATTAAGAAATCCCTTGAAAAATCTACAGTATGGAATTGGCGCTCGGTGCACATTTGCGAGTACTGTGCCACTGCACTAAATGAACATAATACATCTGTGAGGCTGGTGATCAATAGCAATAGCTTCCAATCCACTGATTCAGGGCTTGTGTGGAACAATCCCTCCCTCGGTTTCCATTTCCAGTTTATACACAGCGAGAGCAGCAAAGAGTTAAACCGTATGTGGGGTGAACTTAAATGAGTTAAACAGCATGTAGGAAGCCTGGTGAAAGTGATAACACTATGGCTGTACAACTTCAGATCGAGACGTGGCAGCGTTCTAACAGTCGGACTATTTTCGTCCAGCGTACCTACTGCAGATTTAATAGCCCTGTTTAAGAATTCTCTTTTCTCAGTGACAAGCTCAGGATTTGTGTGATCAGCCTGGTGCTAAACTCCATTTGCTCAGAACTTGAACAATAAACTGACAAAGAAAAAAAATGGACGTAGAACCTGCGATGACAGCCGGATCTGTCTGAAGAGAGATGTTCGAGGTGGGGCAGATTTTTTCCAGATCACAGCGAAGACATTTGTGGCGTACAAGAAATGAGGTTTTCTGGTTTTTAACAAGGCAACAAATGCGATAAACTCATCAGGAAACGTTGCCATAACACATATTGCCATTTGAGCGAATGAAGAACTGACCCAATGAATTTAGTGGTATTTGTCCAAAATATCAAATGTAGTCATATAGGATGCAATTTTTCATTGATGTTAATGTGAGGGCAGTTTCGAAGAACAATTATGATTCAGGATTTCCAATAATAACAGCCCATTGATGTTATCGGCCCGATATTGGCATAAAAATGTAATATCGGTCAATATCGTTTTTTTTTTTTTTTTCTTTTTGTGCCTATCATGAAAACCAATAAAACAATGCCTGGATTCCGCCAGCATTTACTGGACTCAGAGTGAGGGAGAGTGTGAACTGTTGTTTGGGCATAAATATGGCATTTTTTTCCATAACTTAAGTTCAAGTTATTTTCTTATTTTGAAAAGACAATGTTTGCATTCCACAACAGGAGATATGTGATGTTACCTAAAATTAGTTTAATAGCTCACAGATATCGGTATCGGTTGATATTGGAATCAGAAATTGAGAGTTGGACAATGTCGGCATATCAGCAAAAAAGACCATATCAGACATCCCTAATTACAATGGAAGTTCCAAAGAAAAACAAAAGTCAGACATTGTTTTCATGTATTATCTAAAATCTGGCAGTCCAAATCAACCAATAGTGAATCCCATTAGAGGGTAACGTACTGATGTTACATCCTGAAACAAGTTATCTAGCAGAACTTTTTTCTTGGGAACCATTTCTCCACTGTTCCCATATAGATGCATTCTGACCACCTGGACAATGTATACACAGTTTTTCCATCATTCCACTCAAGTATTGCCAGTGATTCATGTGTGGACACAGAAAAAACTTATTTTTAAAATGGAAATAAAGAATCTGTCCAGTTTTCTATTGATGAAAGTGCTTGATGTAGGTTTAGCGGTGGATTTATTTGAGGCTTTCTACTTGAAGCTAACTTTGAAGACGTCTAGAAGGTACAAACTGCTGAACAAAGCGAGACTGACCCAGAACCTGCAGCAGAAATGAAGGAACAAAGAGTTGGATGGACACATTGTGATGTCTCAGCTAGTTGGACGAATAAACTGTTAAAAAATGCATAAGTTCAGCAAGTGTTCCAGATTTTTATCCAATTAAGGGTTACATAAAAACAGCTTCTACTGTACAGCCCCTTTCAGGCATGCAACATTTAGTTCCCATGCACTTTGACGTGGCAGTTCTGAGCGAGTGACCCACATAAATGATCATTTGGCCAGCAGTGATTTGCCACATTGTTCCATCCCAACGTGAGTAATGTCTGCGCCCCGCCAGTCCGATAAAACTTGTCTGACTCTGCTACTGTGTGTTACACGTGATTATGACAAATCAGCTCATAGCACCAGATTAAAATCTAATTGCAATAAAAGAGCTCGTAATTACAAGATTTATTTCTCTTTGATGAATGCCATATCCCTCCATAGACGAGATACGTAAAGTACATAAAACCAAGATGCCGTCTTTATAGCGACATCACATTGTGGCGACTGTGTGGCCCACAGCTGGAAACATGAATTTCATACTTTTGCTCGAAGGAAAGAAACCAACAGTAGATACTGCTCCCCTTGCTTCACATAAATCAGAAAAATATATTCACTTTGACAGCTATCTTTATCTGGGTATTTTGGGGATGCCCCCCTCCTTCCATGATTCAAAGGAACACAACATCTGAAGGCAAACATTTTATGTGGAACCATATGCAGCTCCGGATTTGGGTTCACTGCCATCTTTGTCAGCAAACGGAGCCAGGAAATTCGGATTTGGACAAAGCCGGCTGGCTTAGATGGCACAAATGAGCAGCAGTAGCCACAGGTGACACACAAACAAGAAACATGTGGTCTTTACAGTAAGCACAACACACTTTCCTTTCAACCGCACCGTCCGTAAATACTACAGTTAATCACCAGTGGAAGCACAGCGCTATTAGTCTATTCAGGTTGCTATAGAGAAATGACAGAATTCTCAAAGCGGTGCCAGAAAATAGAGGTACTGAATCTATGAACTTCTCCAAACACATGCGAGATCAAACGCCACCAGATGCAACAGAGTCTTTTGGTCACATAGTGGCCTTTAAACATGAAGGTTTGTTGAACTTTCTGGGAGAACTCAACTAAAAATAAAAGCTGGGTTTAATAATTCAAGGCATTCTAAAAATGCAGCCCTTCCTACAGACTAAAAACATTTTCTATGTATATGCCTCTGCTTGCCTTGTAGCTTCTGTCGACTGAATTATTTTAAATTATTCACAACAATTGGTAAATATTTCTGAAGGTTCATTACACGATCTTTGTCTTTCATTTATATCTGCTTTTACTGACTAAAAGGCAACAGAAGATGACCTCATTATAGCCCAAGTTAATGTAGTATAATTACATGGGAAGTGCTACGAAGAGCACTGAATACTGGAATACGGTCAAGCTTCTTACAACAGAAGCACAATCACTTCAAAGACCGAAAGCATTTCTTCTTTCAGAAGATGTTTTTGCACATGAAGCCATTTTTTTTTGGTAAAATCCAGCAGCAGTTTTCTTGTTTGGGGGCTACGTGGGAACCCAACCCGACATACCTGTAAATGAGCTGTGGAATTTTGTCAGATTAAGACGTGAAATTTCTGCAAAAAAGGGTCTGTGTGCACCACATTAACATTAAAACCTTTAATCACTCAGACTCCCGGCTTTAGCTGACTACCTGGGAAAGCAGTCCTCCCATAAAGCCGGCAGTGCAGCAGAACGAGCCAACATCCAGGTCTCTGTAGCTCCAGGCATAGTCCAGGGTGATAACAGACTGCAGCCAAATCCTGCAATTATGCAGAGCGCTCCTGACCTTTATTACCCGGTTTAAGCCTTATAAACAGGTTGATTTGCACAGAGCGCTCGTGACAGGAGATGATATTAAAGGGCTATCATCCATGATACCCAACAATAACTGGTATGAAATAAACACAGACAAGCTATTCCTGTTGCAGTTACATGTGTACATACATGAGTATTTATGGCTTCACTGGGGAAAAGCAAACAGAAATGCTAGAAATGCTGCAAGATGATTAGAAAATTACATTTAATAATAAAAATAGCTTTTTAAAGGATAAAACTGAATCTGCTGGCAAGGAGGCATTTTTGAATTTTACAGAAATCCCAACTGAACATTGAAGTAAAGACATCACAGCATGGAAATCAAATTATTTTTTATTTAGCTATTACCACAGAGGATCCTCCAGGAATTGGTAAATGATAAGAACCGGACAATCATTGATGTTTCCAACAATGACTGATCTAAATAGTGATGCCTATCAGCGCACCAATATTTTGATGTCATATCTTAAGCCGTTTTTTTTGATTGTCCTGTTTGATATCTTTGAACCAAACCACCACCCACCCACCTCCATAAATAAAATACAGCAGAACCAACTGGATGTAGGCCTTGTGTGCAGAGCTGATAACATCCATGACAAAGACTGTTTACATGCTGAAGGTCTTAGCTACATCTTATTAGTCCCCATTGGGCAGGATTAAAGAGCTGTTGTCTCGTCGTCTGTGACTGAGCAAAGCCGATAAACAAAAATAACAGACTTTAAAAAATAGCGTTGGATATGACCACCCCACAGCAGCCTGTAGAAACAGCTGTCAAAGTTTTGCTGCTTTCTAAAATGGCCAAACTGCATCTTTCTTTAAGTACTGAGGAGAAAAAACAACCCAAGTGGGCATCAAGTGCATGTATTCACTTTCAAACATTCTGCTGGTCGCTGCCTGAAGGTCTGAGGAGTGTGAGGCTTTGGAGGATTTTCATTTCATTTTGGCTTCGTGTCAGTAAGCTTATGTAAGCTTCTATAATTTACTGGTCTGATTATAGATTTGTGCACCTTCATAAATATTCATGTGAAGACAGAAAACTGCTGGAGTGCCTGCCTGTCCGGCGGAGTATCACAGGAACAGAAATTACAAAACCCTATTCAGAACAAAAAAAGAGAGAAGAAGAAGAGGAGCAGCAGGGTATGTTGTCTATCATTCCTATAATTCACCACTTAGCTACTTTATTGGTGTGTCCTCTTTTTTTGCAGAGATGTGAGGAGAGATGTGCGCCACTTTGGATTCTCAGAAGGCCTCGCTGTTTCCTCCTCCCTCCGGCGGTGTATCACATTACTAATCAGATTATCTTCACTCTTCAAGGAACTCGTCATCCCCCCTCCGGTCCCACAAACTCCTCCTTGAACAATCTGAATAAGGCTCTTTGGCGTCTTCTTTTGTCCTAATGACAAGTGTCTTTATATAATATGAAGCCGTTGATGGATGCTTCATAATGAATCGCCTGGAATCCCTGTTATCGAACTACGCTACGTTCTTATCATGTGTTTCAAGTCCAGGTGCTTCATTAAGCAACTAATCCACCGAATCAAAGCTCTAAGATCAGACTACAGTCAAATAACAGAGATTACTTTCAGATAGGTATCATCATTTGTGTAATAACAACCAAAAAATACAAAGGCGCCTCATCAATCACGTTGAAAAGCCTCAAATATTCCTGTTAAAATCACTGCAGAGGCACTTTGGCACATTATGAACACAGCAAAGTGGTTTCATCTAACATCAGATCTGCAGCATTAAACATTTTCAGCCATCACTGTGAATGTTCTGCCAGAATTATTTTAAGACACTGTAAAGCATTTCTGAATGCTCCAGATTGTAAAGAAAGAGGTTGATGCAACAGCAGAAAGTCATTCTTTGAGTGACTGGTGGATTAAATTGTGATCCGGATGTCCCCAAAGCATCGGATTCAAACCAGCACGTACAATGGTTTTGCTTACTTCTTGGTCTCTTTTGTTAATCTGTTGTATATTTGGCTTGGTACTTTCTATCAAAAAAAAAAAAAAAAAGCACCACACTGTCATATATCATGCTCTTCTAAAAACCAATAACCACTTAAAAGCAGAAGCAATAAACTAGCCGACCCAACTGAGTGATGAGTCACTTGTGGAGCCCATAAAGGTCATGTTATCATCAACAGCAACACTCATTTGATGAACATGTTTTCAAAGCCTTGTACTGAGTGAGAATCAAATAAACTAATGTTCCTCTCCAGTTTGTGGCAGTGCTCTGACTAACATCATGTAAGCAGCGCATTAAAAGATAACCCAACTACTATGTTTGCATTCACACAATTAAACCAGATTATTCAGCAAAGAAGAGTTCTGTAAAGAAACGCTTGCTAAAATGCAGTGAGGTTGGTTAAAGATATGTATAGAAATATTACAGAATCCTTTAAACCCCCAAAACTTGCTGTCTTTAAACAAAAATTCCCAAAATCACACCATTTATCCGAGCCAGAAACTGTAAAAACAGAAATAATTACCAGATTTTTAACTTCCCATTGGAACGCTCACATATAACATGCGGTTCCATCGGGAAATTTGACCAACTCTAAGCTTAAAATTGGGATATTCCATAGAAGAATAATTATATTCTTCATTTCTGATATTAAAATTTGCCAAAATTTAACCAACTGCTCCATGTAAATTCTGTAAAAAAATAAAAAACCCTGAGTTCCTTGGCACAACTGTCAAACTATGACTGCTGTAACCAAGAGTCACACAAAAAAAAAAATTCAATGACTTTTTAGCTGAACTGGATTGAACTGCAGGCTGTGTTTACACCGAACAGACAAATATTTATATTATGGTAAAATATTGTGCATGTTTGTTGAAGATTTTTAAACGTCTTTGTGAACTATCATTTCATTTTTTATGATTTATGGCATTGAAACTTATTATAAGTGTGACAAACTGCACAAAAGGCATTTCTGAGTCCTCTCTACTTCTAGCTGTGGTTGTGCTGTTTCAATAGAGGTGCAGGACTTTATGTTACAGTGAAGAATGAGCTGACACTTTGTAAAAAATGTGACAGAAGCAAAAAATGGCCAGAGACTGCAGAGTTCAGTGGGCTATGATTATGTTTGCTTCTTTTGTTCTGCATCCAGTGTAGTTGCACTGAGAGTTGATGCATTCTATAAAGTAAGAACAGCAGGGAAAAAGTCAACGTTTTGATGCATCTTTTTCCTGACTTTTTAAAACCTGCATCCTTTGTTACCAGATAGAATTAATATTTCTCTAAACATCTTCACTGATATTTTACTGCCACGGTGTTTTGATCCAAACAGGTGTCCTTGGACGGTTCAGATGAAGTATTATTCTTCCTTTGCTCTCAGTTGGGTGTGTTTGTGGGAGACTGTCTGGATTGTATTACTGAGGGAGATACTGTTGGGTTTTTGTTTTGCCCAGCATTTAGTGGGTTTTAATATTACCGATATCCCATGTCTCACTGTGATCATGATAAAGTCAAAGTAAACAACAAAAACATCCCCTATTGTCTTCATCGCTAGAATGTTAAAAGCCTTCCCAGAGAAGTTGTATTTCTGTCACCACCTGCCTTCAGTTTTAGTCCTAGCGGGGAGAGTTAAACCAAATATCTTGTATTTAACTAAGTGGCTTCAGCCACTGCCCATTGTTTTGCAGCTCGCCCATCTGTGACCATGCAGCCATCCAATCTCCATGCTGCTCCTAATGGAAAAATATTGATCCTGACTGTTCCATATTCAGGGAGGGGGAAAAAAACACGAGAGTGAGAGGTAAAACCGAGTCAATACTGGCCGCATTTGCAGCCCTGCTTTTGTTTGCTTGGACAGATGGAGGTATTGATGTGATCTACAGTATTAGTCCATATGAGGGTGAACTAGTTAACATCTGAAGCCAAAAGCATGTAATGGGGGTTCACTTTGCAGCAGATGTCGTCAGATGTGGAACATAAAAGAAGGCATTTATCCAGCTACTGAACTTTATGGTAACTCCCTGAAAACTGAGCAACAACTGCAGATGGAGGCCTTAGATGAGGGTGATATCAATGGAGAATGCCATTAAGTGGAATTTAAGTTAAGATTATAATGCCATTACTTTCCTAATTCACAGTGTTTAAAGCATCAGTGGAGGTACTGAGAGGAAGTGAATGGAATCTATCACATATTGGCCACAGCAAAATCAGGAGAGAATTTTAAAAGCTGCAGCAGGTTGAAGGTGTTACAGAATCAGATTTTCTGGTCCATTCTGTGGATTTATCAGCCTGATTGTGCTCTCTCTATGTATCCCTCTTAAAGGACATGTGCATGATATAAATAACTGGTTCAAATGTAGCTTTGATGCTAAGGATATTCTGACATTTACATCTTGGTGAAATCCTTTAGGTTATTGCAGCTCTGAGTTTAAGAAGTCAAACACGTTCTTTAAAAGGCTGTAAAACACACAGCACACCGACATTTTATGCGCCTAAAGAGAAATCTGTTTGACCTTGAGTGTTCATGCTAGATAAGTTACTGTCGGACTGGCCTCTACAGACGCAGGTACAAGTGTGGTCACTGCATGTTTTCCTCCATGTCTTGGCATTCTCGTTTTCTCAAAGTCACTTTATCATAGAAGTTTAACCTTTTCAAAGAGCAGCACAGCCACACCAGAGAGAGAGAGCGCTGATCGATGCAGTGGCTGAACCCTCAGAAAATACAGCGCTGACTTGCAATTTGTGTGAGCATAGCCGCCATAAAAAGGGATGTCTCACCCTGTCAGCTCAGTGTAAATGACACTAAATGTACATTCAGTGACAAGAGGATGTAAACATCATCCAAATAATGTAAAACGGACAGTTTTAGCTTGAACAAAGACACAGATTCAAGTATATGCAGTGCATTAAATAAATAAAGAGCATTTAATTACCCAAAGAAATGCAAATTATGCTCACATATGCAGTTAAAAGTTATTTAATTGCATGTAGAAAGTCGTACAGGACTCTTGAGGACTGATTTTAAAGCATTTTAAGAGGTTTGCCAATTGAAGTGTAAGTACTAGAAGGAGTAGCGGTGTGTGAGTGTATGTTAACTGATAAAAGCAGATTCACATTGTAAGCAATGATATGAACTTCAGTTTCAACTGAAACTAAAGGGCGGACAGAAGTCGAAATCAATTAAAGTGTCAGTTCCAGGCACTCCTGGGTGTTGACTAGTTTGCATCTGAAAGGTAAGAAGTTCAAATGTCAGCGCTGTACTAAAAGATGTGGGAAAGACTGTCAATCGAACATTACGAAATTAGAGAAGTTGAATTCTTTGCCATCATTATCCATTTGTAGCTATCAGGTCCAGTTCTAGAGGATGCACGAGCATGCAGAACTGTGCAAAAGTACAGTCAAAACTACACAGGTCTGCTGCACCGTGTCGGTCTGTGCAGCTGCTTCAGTCTAATAGCATGTGGTTATTGCACACATATTATTGCATGGATATTTAAAAGATGCCGTTGAGGCCAAGTCAAACACCAGTAACAACACAACCTCTGTAGCTGAAGGCACAAAGACAGAACATGGAGGAAACAGTAACATTAACTAGAAGTAACGTCATGAGAAAGACTCCAGCCAACGTTAGCCAGTTGTCTCTGTTTTATGGGCTGCATGACTCAGAGGCAACACTTGGTCTACAACTTCAACAACTGGCAGGTGACATCAGTGAAGATGGGTCTGTGCAGTTGAATGGTGCCATATTTTGCTCCAGTTGTAGAAATTTGATGTTAAAAGGAAATGCAGATTTTGCATTTCACAGACATACCTTTGCTATAACCACAAACTGACATAACGTTATGTGTATTTGCAGACATCTCTAATCTGGGCGATGATCAGGTTGTGGTGGATGTCTAGCTCTTCTACAAGTCCGTTCTAGAGCCCTGCTGTTAGTTTCAGATGCACTTGAAGCCATGTTGTTCCTTGGTTGTTATTTATGGTTAGAACTGTAATGCAGACAAGCAACAACAATGACTAACAGGATAAATAAAGCTAGAGTTGGTCTTAGTTTTCAGAAGCAACTAGAAAGTCACTACACTAGTCCCGTAGTTTGCTACTGACTAGGACTAGTTACAGAAGATCTTGAACATCCACAGAGAGAGAGTATGCATCCCCCATTCTGAGCTCCACCAAGTGAGCACACATTTGGACACTTCAAAGGAGTGATTCAAACTGCATCACCCAAGGTGAACATTTGGTCACCCAGCCTCACACACAATGATGCATTTGTGAATAATCACAGACCCATCATGATCTCATCCTTTGTTTTACTGTCTGCCATACAGTTGCCCCGCTCAACACTGTTCTCACTGCCAAATGGACGCCGTCCAACTGAACCCTTTGTCTGGAACTGATGGGCGACTGTGACCAACTCAGTTCCTCTAGCAGCCAAACAGCAGTTCAGTAGGATGAACGGATCATTGGATGTAATTTGTCCAGCACATATGAGGAGCAACAGGGAACTGTGGACATAATTTAATACCATATGTTTGAGATTTTAGGAGCATAAGCTGTATTTTTTAACATAGGTCTGCCTATGTAGCATCACTTGCAGAACAGTATTTATCTATCATCCCCACTCTCACCCAACCGGTCGAGGCAGATGACCACCTTCCCTGAGCCTGGTTCTGTCAGAGGTTTTTTTCCCTCCATATCCTAGGGGTTTTTTTTGTTCCTTCCCACCGTCGCTCATCTGCAACTTTGGATTGTTGGGTTTCTGTTCTGAATCTGTGCTATATAAATAAAATTGAATTGAATATATACAGTTAAATAAACCAGCAGAAAAACACACAATGCACTCTCACAATGAATTAATAGTTTGTTTGCCATCATCAACCAGACCTGAGCCTTTTTTCATCCTTCATTTCCATTTAGCAAATCATATTACCAATAGATCAACCTTTTAATGTATCTCCAGCAGAATGTGAGACACTTTGATTGTTAAAAAGCATTTCTCCACGAAATTTAACAGTTCTGTTAAGATTGGATAACTTCTTTCAGGATTTATCACCATATCAGGTTCATTTAGCTGCCGAGTGTCGAAATAGTTATCATTTATTTCTTCATGCACAAGACTTGATATCTTTTACAACTATACGCTTTTATCAAGGAAGCCAAATCAAAAATCTGCTTTCAGAAAAATCTGCCGCTTCATGCCAACTTTGGAAAGACAGTCACGATTTTTTGTTTTGTTTTTTAGCAAACACTATCATTATCACTATCATTAATGTAACTATGCGTGGAGAAGGGTGGAAATATTTTCAAATTCAAAAAGCTTCAGCGATGTTCAGCCAAAGATAGTGGAGTCTGGAAGCCTAGTTTTGGGTCAACGCTGGACTAACTGGACTCACTCTGGGTCTTTGCTAGCAGAGAATCATTAAATAAATCAGACCACCTGGACTCATTAATTGTTTCATTACCACCATAAAAAATGCTCATCTATTTCAAGGGTTTAAAGTGTAAATTTGCTGGCTTTTATAAACCTTCTCATTAATCAAAGAGCTAATGGTTAATATGGTGTTGAAATGCAATTAGAGCTCTATCGAGGAAAGACAGTGGAAATGATAGATATTGTAAAGTGAGGCTACAGATGTCCACGGTTAGATCAGCAGAGGTTACCGAAGCTTTTTCAGGGGTTACAATGAAGATCTGCCATAATAGGAATGAAAAAGCAGATAAGAATCAAACACAAGAGCTCTTCGGCTTTGAATTTCAGTTCAGTTTTTTCCACAGTCTGTAAAAAAGTTTCAGCTTTTGTCCTGCTGTTTCCTTAAAATGACTTATTAGCTCTTTTTTTTCCATATCTGATCCTCGCCTCGAGCAGCAAAATTCTAAATGTCAAGGTATCTCTTCCAACTGTGATCAGACAAGCTTTTGAAAAGGTGCACAATATCCACACAGAACTGAAAAACAGCCATAATCCACTGCTCATTTGAATGGCTTCACACAAGCTGCTCTCCCGGGGCTTTGAAAAGGATGGAAGGTATGCGTGGGCGTGTCTGCGCGCCGCTGAGGATGGATGATTATCAGCGCGGTTTTGCTATCAAATCAGCAGCTATTGATTCATCTGACAGTGTGGATAAATAAAGCCGGCCATTTGTGGGGCGTGTGAGCGCGAGAGAAGCCTCGAAAGTGTCTCACGGTAGCTTGAAACTGCAGTCATCCATTAATGGGCTTGTGCTGCCTTGTTCCCCATTGATCCAGGCATCGGAGGGCTTGTCGATGGCTTATGAGGCATATCCTGCGATCCAGACGCGCAGCATTTATGCTAGTCCATTAAACCTTGCAACACCCCAAAATGACCCCATACGGGGACATCTCAATTATTAGATCATCAAGGTACGGGTGCTGCTTTTATGTTATTTGCTTTTTAGTCACTCAGCCCCATCACAAAGATCCCTCTCGTGCAATTACGAAAACAACAAAGTGTAGGGTTCAATTTGCCGCCATAATTAATCGGAAAACAAAATTAAATGTGACCACAGCAGATGTCCTTCTGCTCAACGGAGCGTCGTCTTGCATTAAGTCCATGTTGTACGTCAGTCACAAACCACTAAGCAATGTGCAGCCGAGGCAGGAAAAGGAGAAACAGAAAGCCTTTTTGGTGACTGATTTAATACACGGTGGGCCACGAGTGTATCAACAAGCATATTATAACTGCGCTATATTTGTGTTCACAGGTTGAGAGCTTGATTTACCATCTCACCTCTAAAAATGTCATTGCCTGGCGTGTATTTTCATCTCGCTAGAGGTGTGAAATGAAGCAAATACAAACTTGCTTTCCTCTCCTGGAAAGGTTAGAGATTGCCCTCGCAGGAAAAATGACAGCAGCATTTATTTGTTCAATTGGCTATAACAACGTCTGTTTGTATTTACCTGACAAGGACCTTTAGTGGCCATGTAAATTATCACTCCTGTCTGTTCAAAACAACGGACTGATGCTGCATGATATTTTTTGCGGTGCTGGTAACCATTAGGGAGGAGATAAGGATGGATGAGTAAACAACGAGTGTGACCACAGTTTCCATCCAGATGTCTCCAAACAGCAGTCGACACTAGTTTCATTTAATCGTGACCACGATCTTTCCCGAACCCTAGCTTTGGCGGCAGCGATGGCACATTGGGAAACAGCAAAATAAGTAAATCAGTGACTTCCAATAAACAGAAGCTGCTGACAAAAGCATGCCATGTGATGCTGCTTTCTGCTTTCTGTTGGGTACATGTTGAATACAGTGTTTACACAGCAGGAAGTCAGGACGGAGAGCAGCGCCATGGGTGAGCTTCGCTTGCTCAACTGGATTACCAAATCTAAACATTATTTTAACCTCAAACAGGGCAACGGAACTCAATCGCATTATTTTCTTTGGAGAATAACAAGGGCTCTGTTGCTAAAGCGCCGCGTGTGAATTTCACCACCATCATGTCAGTGGTGCAAATATCACAGGCAGGACTTAAAAGATTTAAAACAGAAGAGCGTAGAAGAGAGACGCATTGATCTGGTCCATGTTTCTTCTTTCTGAGGCCACAGAGGAGCTGAGCAGTGGTGCATTATCATGCATTAGGTGCACATGTTCACATCTCCTCAGCTGCTTTACTGCAGGACTCCGCTGTAGCTCTTTGATCTGCGCTACATCCAGCAAGCCTCCACACTACCAACACTTTAAAGCCACAATGATCTAAATATAAAACCTCAAGGATGTGACATTACGAAAAGCACAGCGCTGAACACTGGAACATGTTTGGGAACTGATTTTTAGGACTCACAGCCTGAAAGACACGAATAAATCTCTCAGTTCAGTTCATTTAAATGTTGACACTAGAAAGGCCCCACACACAGAGAAACAGACCAGTGTTTAGCAGCGAATGTTTATACCGTTACATAATGTGGAACATCTTGTTTTCATTTTCTAGCTCGTTCATAAGTACATTTGCATCAGTTCTGAGAAGGATAAAACAAATAAACTGTGGTTTTACACCTTTTCCAACCACTGCAGTAGCCTGTGTTGACATCGATAAGCAATTTTGTCCATAATGTTAAGACTTAAAATTCAAGTCCGCAATTCTGAATTTTGTCACATTTTGTCAAATTCTGCAATAAATGAATAAATCTGGTATATAGCTTTGGCCCTTTGAATGGAAAACAAAGTGAACTGGACCAAACCATGCAATTCTATTGGATGCATCTTGGAGTTTATGCATTGCTGCTGCATAAAGGGGAATTCAGGAGGAAAATAGGCAATGACAATCACAGACTTACATCTACCTTTATACTTTACAGTTGCAGGGTAAAGAAAAAAAAATATTTTATTTGGTGCAACTTTCACTTCTGTCAGATAATACTATCAGATCTGACTGCATTTTACGTCATCCTAAAGTGTACTAATCTATTAAGCATTACAACAACTCACTTTATATTGCATTTATCGACTTAAGCTTCAGTCTTACAGGATTATTAGCTCCTTTATCAGTGATGTTGCAGCCTCACCAGCACTTCTCTACATTATTAATGCATTATTTCAAATGAAACAATATCAAAAAGCAGAAAATCCGTTGTGCCGTCAGACATATTCACAGTGTTTCTTCACACTGCCCACTCCTCCCTCCTAAGACAGCATTATTTCAAGGCTGGGGGAGCAGTAAATGCAAACCACCGTTGCTATGATAGTTTCAGAAAACAATCCGGGACAAGTGGGCTGTGTCTCAGAGCCATCAGTCTTAAAACCCCCACAGTGTCATGAGGGAAGCCAGGTGAAGAATTGCATCTGGAGAGCAGCAGAATCTCACACCTGTTGTCGTCCCAGCGGAGGAAGGCATCAACTCAAGTGCTTAAGTGACGTCTGCATTTCCACAAGCTTCACTGAAAAAGGCTTGCTGCTTTGATATAGAGGGTAATTTTGCCCCTTTGCACTGTGAGGTTTTTAGTGGAACCAACCAATCCTGGCTCTAAACCTCAAAGCTCTAATAATAGCTAAGCAGCGAGCAAGAATTCCACAAAATAATAACCTGGGATAACTTTCCTGCAACGACGTCAAAATACCTCCACAGGTACGAGGTTCATTTCATTTCAGAATAACGTATTTTTAACCCTCTCAGCCCCAAAACCCACTGGAAAGTTCAAATTGCCAAAATGAAAATCTAAATGCAGTCATGTGCCCTTCTGTGGAGAGAATGCTCCAAATTTTAAGCTCAAAATTGCAATATGTCATCAAAAACAAATGTTTCTGGTGTAAAAGTTTGGCAAAAAATAAGCCCAGCTTCTGGAACAAACGCACAAGTCTGCATTCAACCCTAGCCAATAGTCATGTCACAAAAGTTCAGGGACTTTTCAGATGAACTGCAGGCTGTGTTTATGCAGAACAGATAGGAAACAAGTATGGAAACTAATGTAGAGTTTCCATATTATCCCCCGTATTGGTAACCCCACAAAGAGAAATGATGCACATGCTGATTCCAGTTTAACTTTTCTAATTTTTGTAAGATAACTAATCAAAGAAAGTCTACTTTTTTCCTTGTCGTTTGCACAAAAGACATTTCTAAGTTCTCTCTACGTCTAGTCATGGTTGTTCTGTTTCTATAGAAGTAAAGAACTTTATATTGCAGTGAAAAATAAGTACACAGTGAGGGAAGAAAAAACAGTAACTGCTTGGGGTTCAGAAGGTTAATTGAAATCAGCTGTATGCCAACAACCACATCACTGAAACGTATAGATAAATTTACCATCAAAGGTTTTTGGCCTCGACCAAAATGGGTCCAACATAGCAACAGTAACTAAGGAAGGAGCTGAAATATCACGCAGAAGCAGAACAACCTCCACATTAAATGAAGCTGGAGAGATGATGATTGAGAAACTACTTTACTTTCTTTCTGACTTGCAGGTATAAGAATAAAAGCTACTCATAAGATGTGTTTTGATTTAAATATAGTTTTAAATTTCAAGAATTACAGAGACAAATGACAGCACACACATTAGAAGACATGCTAGTGTAATGTATTATGTAAAGTAAAATGCATAATTTTCTATAAAGCAGTTTTAGGCGACTGTTTTTTGTAAAAATGGATATTAGCATACATTTCACATATTAGCTTCTAACAAAGAATTGCTACAGAATAGATGTGACTGAGAAAGTGGAGTGCAGTTTGAATTTAACATCTACTATTGTATCTCTATCTGATCTTTCAGCAGAGAAACTCTTTAAAGCTGAAATCTTACACGTTTGGTAAATACGTTTTGGTGTTTGCTTTGGATGCAGCTGGTTCAGTAACTCGGTGAAACAATGAGCCACGACGAACAGGCCCTTACATTAAAAATGCATTTTTGCAAGTCGCTGCTAATTGCTGCAGACACGACAAATTAAAACTTATACAAAAGAGATCTGTTTGGCAATGCTTTTGAAATTAGCGGCTCACTTAAACATTATGAAGCGAGCACAAACAATTTGAGATGCTAATTTATGCGAGACATCAAGCTCTCCCCTGATGTACTTTTTAGCAATTCGGTTTTTAGATCACAGACAGATTCGCGCTTCGAGCAGGAGACATCGGGCCTCTGTTCCTCTTCCATGACATCTTCCTTTTCAAGAATTAATGATCCCAATCTAGCCAGTGTGATTTGAATGTAATGGGAAGCCCTGAGAAAGGAAAAGAAAAAGAAAAAGAGAGAGACGTTGCATTGTTTTGATTGGGCGTGTCATCAGCAGTTTGGAGGACGAGGCCCTGAGGTCAGCGGCTCCGACAATTAGACGATAGGCTCACCTAGCGAGCTCACACACACTCTCACAGGCATACACAGATTCAGCCCAATAAACGTCAGCAACAACAGGTCTACCGGTTGCTATGACAACGTCTTCAGCAGCTGAACACACTATGTGAATAACAATATGGCCCGGTGCTGCTGCTGCTGCTGACTTCAGAGAACGGCCGAGACCTGCAGGCTTTTCCTCACAGCTAATCATTTTACGTAACGACCGTGGGATTCTTACCCTCCGCAGAATGACAGCGTGTGGACAGAACGCTCATAAATGTATGCAATTCTCAAATTTACAGAATTATCTTGTTATTAGTTGTTCAACTTATTTCCAAATTGTCTTTACTACACATAAAGATTTCCTCTTTCCAGCTTTTTTTCTTTACATTTTCCAGAGAACATTCAGCCGCCCTATGTGCTGCTTTCCCTTTCATACCGTCCTATTTTCAGTTATTTGAAGTAATAGAATTCTCAGGAACATGAGCTGTTGTTGAACGTCCACCATGAGTCCACACTGGATCATGCTTTCTGCTGTCATCTCTGTCAGAAAAAGATTATTTGGGCAAAGAGGGCAGCAAGTGGCAACCAGCACGACTAACTGTCACAGGCTGAAGGTCTCGGCAAACTCACTGTCTAGATCAATATGCCATCTGCTCCACAGCTGTGTGCACACTATCCACAGTCAATGACGTGTTCATACTGCCACTATTACAGCGACACGCCAACACTCCACACAGACAAACACACAGCAAATACAGCAAAGTTCCACTTGCAAACCTGCTCATTTGTTTGGTAAAATGTGGAGATTCTCGGTAATCCAAGTCATGGTAAAGCTGCTGTTTGGATCCAGTAGGATTCCACAGGTCCAACTAACTGCTGGGTTGGTGTTAGTGGTGGCAAAATTGTCCGGAGAAGGATCTCAGAACCGCATTACAAATATCTGATAAGTGGTAACATCACCCCCTGATCTGATTAGAGTCGCAGAGAAACCTGTTGGATATACGGTGAAACATCTTCAAGAACAAGAAAACAATAAGTTCAGCTGCTATCAGCTTGTTTAAAACAACAAAGCCAACTTCCACAGTGTCTTTATTTTGAAATGAAGGATTAACATCCTATATGGAGCCTCCTGAACATTAGATTTCATCAACGATATGAGCAAAAAACCTGAAATTGGGATTTTTTTCTTGCAATACAACATGAATAGTTTAACGGTGAAAATGTGACTCCTGCTACAGAAAAAATGCACAACTTTATTGGCGTTGCCGTGTAATGTTCTGTATGAACTTCTTACTAATGTGAAAGGAGGCAGCAGAAATAATAGATTTGCTAGCATCAAAGCTCAGGGAGTGTTGCTAACCTGGTTACGATTGACTCAATTGTTCATGTGTTTTCAACCCTTTATACAGTGAAATGCTAGCCGTTTTGAGCAAGGTGTAAAAGCTTGCCAAAACCCTATTTGTGTAGACCACATTTCCTCTTTCAAACCCATCGTCAACTTTAAATTGAACCAGAAAAATAACAGTTGTAACCATGAACACAAAGCTTCACTGTTTTCCCCCAAACCCTGACCTTCGCCCGAACCTACAACCAAGCAGCTTTCAGCAGAATTAAATAATATGGGTGCTTTGTTTTCCAAAACCGTATTCAGATGGAAGGCTTTTTGTGTTGCTCTGTCAGGGTGGTGTGTGTGTGTGAGTTGATGGCCATGATTACATTCAGCACTTAGGTCAAAAAGAAGTCAGTTGTGTTTAAAAGGAAAGCTGGGTTTACCAGACTGACGGATTGCCTCCACATGTTTTCACATCTTTAAGCTAACTCAATAACAGGGGCAATTTTGCAGGTAGTTGCCCACTGGGTACCTCTTGGAAAAAGCAGCTGAAGGCCAATTTAGCAAATTTGCCTACCTCTGTTTCCAATTTCAAGTCTGCATTATTTCCATTATAGTTCTGTAACTACCAGGCGGTCGTTTTCCAAATCGCAAATATATCCGCCGCAACAGCTAAAATATGAGTGCAACCGCAAACTGTCGCCTCTGATGGTGACGGAACGGTGCAGTAAAAGATACGGACTCCTTCCCACCACAACAAAACGAGGCATGGCAAACTAGCTGGAAAAATGTTTCTGTGCAGCTCCCACTGTGCTTCCAACCATCCTTTTTATTAACATGAAGTATTGTCGCAGCCTGGCACCAAAATGCCTCTCTGATCCAAAACTCCCCCAGACAGAGGAAATGAGGGACAGGGAAACGAAGAGGGAGGAAAACAAAAACAGAAAGAAGAAAGAACAGAACAAAGTTAAAGTATGGAGGAAGAAGGTAAGAACAAAGACGCAGAGAGAAAACTAAGCAACAGAAGGGAAGAGGCAGGGAATGCAAAGCGAGGCAATATACTGTAAAGGAAAGAAAATGATGATAAAAGAAAGGGAAAGCAAGCTCAGGCGCTCAGATGTAGCTTCCCCTGAAGAAGAAGGATTTCAGCAGTATCCAAATTGGCATTTTTTCTTCTTCTTGCTTGTCATAGGTAGCAGGGCTATGCTGCTGAGGCTCTGCAATAAAACCCACTGCATGCAGCATTTACATACACAATTCATTTACAAAGGGAGTGTGTCAAAGGGAAAAGAAGGAAGCCTATCAGAGAGAACAACAGGGCTAGAAATAACTTGAAAAGTATGTTTTCAGATTGTTGTTCCACCCGAGCGGCAACCTCAAGCTGAGTGGCAGTGTAAGTGTGTGACTTGTGATGTGCCATGGCTAATGGCCACAAGGATCTAAGGACACTGTGTTGAAATCTCTTCAAAAGTCTAAAACTTTCTCTAGAAGTACGACCACTAGTTTTTCTCACTAAATGTGGCCTCGGTGCCTCTTTTTCTAGCATGTGTGTGTGCTGGTGGAGTCCCATTAAATGCAACGTGTTGTTTACCACCATGGAGCAACAGTTTGATGAGCACATTTGTTTGTACCAAAAACTACAGGACTCGTGCTTACATGCACAAACAGGCAAGTGATTAGAAAGCGTTGGAACACGTTTCTTCATCTGCAGATCAGTGAATGTAAAGTGTCATGTTGGAGACATTTGTATGGTCTTCTGAATGCTACAGGAAGAGGGGACACTTTGCAATGTATTCCAAATCTCTGTTATCAATGTATACCTTGAGGGAAAGCTCCAGGAAAACCAACTTCATTTCCTTAAACATACATCCTAATACGACTAAAGTGCATTGTCAATTACAATTTCAAGGGAACATATTCTCTGTTCTCCCATGTTTGAATGTGACATATCTCATAGGTTTCAACGTATCTTTGACAATTATTTTATTACTTTATGGTACAGGGGGGTTCTCGTCTTACGTCGGAGTTTCGTTCCTATGGATTAACGTAAGTCGATTTTCGGCGTAAATTGGAACTCCGGCGAAAATGTAGACAAAGCCGTTACGTGCATTAAGATATCGATCAGTTCTTTGGAAAAGTCATGTTCTGAGCGTTCCAAAGTGGTGTACAACCGGAGAATGGAAACAAAGCCGCGACGACGTATTCCTCCGCTCACCAACTAGTTCCACGTAACCAGTTCCAAAGTAACGATGAAACGCCATAGGTCAAGGACATCACAAATTGAGGACCCCCTGTAGTTCCTTTCTAGCCAACCAATCACCCAGTATGTTGGACCAAGCAGGACTCGTGACCCTGGTAACTCAGAAACTGGAGGAGAAGCATCCATGAAGTGAAAGAGTCATATTTCAATCCAAACCACAATATTTTCCCAAACCTAACCAGGTAATTTTGGTGCCTCATCTTAACCAAGTTTCTCTCAACTAAATATCATTGTAAAAGTGTTAACCAAAACATTATATTTTCCAAAACCTAAAATAATGGTCCCACATGGAGACTCTATGCAGAATTTGTGGCTTTTTCAAATCGGAAGCCTTCCCTACAATGTCACAGGTGCAGAAAGAAATTAACACAATTCAAATCTGCACATGAGAATGCAGTTTAGTTGGGGATGTGAATTTGTGAAGACAGAGTTCAGGTAAACACATTCTTTCCAGTGGTTTCACATTATTCTACTGAGAACAATGCACCAAAAAGCACAGCAGTGCACCAACAAAAGGCACAGAATCTGGCAGCATTGATTCAAACAAAGTAGGTATTAGAATATTCTATTGCATTGCAAATGCATCCAACTCACTGATTGGCTTTTGAGTGCACACAATGCACTGTGGTGACAACAAATTATCTTGAAAGCAAAATAGTTGACAGGTGTCTCAGTCTATCACAGTCACGGTCGACTCCACGGAGCTTTTGTCTCCTTTGCTCAAATTAGGATTCGGTCGCCCCAGTAAATGACAAACTCTGTGTGAGAAATGGAGGTGAATGCCAAGACGAAAATAATGGTTTGATTTGTTTATCTCAGACTACTGAAGTCTCATTAGTTTGGCCCAATAAGAGCAGGTAGCAAAGTTATACTTCACATAATTCCCTCAAACCTGTGGTTGTAGCCAAAAATGCTACATTCAAGGGTTTCTATTTGGCATTTTCTCGTGTTGCTTTCTGCAGAGGAAAGTTGTGCTACAATCATGACTCTGATAGAGAAAACAAGTCAGTTGTTTTCATTATTCTGCAGTGTATGTAGCTCTTCTTACTTCCAGGTAAACTGTCTGACCAATCACTGCAGCATAAACTCCAAAAGATATATACTGAAAGGTTTATGTGGTAAAAGCAAGGCATGGAAAACTCCTAAACACAAAAAATAACAGTGGAAAACAATTCTGATCAATGCTGAGCAGAATAAGTCCGGATAAGTTTTCATCTCTAACTGTGCAGCTCTTCATTTCCTGCAGGATCTCAGGCCGAATGCTGCAGCATTCCTCTGACGCACCTTGTCATGGTCAGACATCCACTGAGGAATGATATGCTCATGCATATTGCTTTTCCAGACAATCCATCACTATTGCTTCAGGAAAATGTCAGAAGTGCTTGCTTTGGACAGGTAGGGGTTATTTGTGCATGCCGCTGTCAGAAAGCATCAAAGCACTCAGTGACCTTTGTGGAGCTCAAGACGGATTTTTATCTGCATGCGAAATTCAACCTTGAAGGAAAGGGAAAAAAAATAAAAATCCTCAAAGTGCTAACTGTCTGAGCAGATGAAGGCTACAAAAACAAAGCTACACAGGAGATGGGCACATAAAAAAAAAGCTGAAATCAATTTTTTGCTGTTTATATGTTGTGTTTATGAGAACAGAAAGTGTCTCCACTGGGAGCGATTAGCTGCGATACCTCACATGGGAAGCAATGATAAACACAATATTGCCTTTCCAGCTACATACTGTAAATCAGATATTACTGTATTCCCCACAGAGTCTAATTTATTCGGCTTCTCGGCCAAAACTCATTTAGCACAAATGCAATAAATCCCCTCATACAGTGAATAGATCCCTTTTTACAATAATGTCATACATTTTTCAAGGAGGCTTTGCTGCTGAAAAGATGGGGCGACAGAAACACTGAGTTCATCTTCACATTTATTTAACCTTTTACCCCTTTGTAAGAAAAGAACCTTTTAAAAGCATGGTAAATTTGGATGTTTATTGCATAAATGCAGATAGACAATCTGCCAATTCAAAAAGATGGGTTTGGATTGTTGAAGATTCACTCAAAATGAAATTTTCTGTGTGTTTTGAAAGACTAAACAGTCCTCGATTCAGCAAATTCATGTTCTTTTATTTCCCTCCTTGTGTTTCTGAGTGCACGGTTTCCTTCCTGAGACATGTTGGACTGTATTTCCTGGCAGTAATTTACATGCGACTGCCAGCAGGATGGAGATAACCGCTTGAATTAGCCATCCCAGACTGCTAAAGCCTCATTAGCTTCACCTGAAAGAGGTCGAGGACAAGAACTATAGAACGACGCCACTGGATTTTTCTTACAGCAGAGTCGCAACTCGAAAGGATAATTTTATGGACAGTCCAGACAGGAGCATTGGATTAACAGCTTGAAAAAACTCCATTTTCCATGTCTAAATACAAAAAGTTTGGCAAAAGTTCACAGTAAAGCTCAGGTTTTATGATTCTACTCAAGAATGCTTAGCTTGTACCCCAGAAAAAGTCATTTCAAAACCAGTCTAATCAAATTGACCCTCTAAAAGTTCAGGTGAAATGAAAATAAGCAAGGAAGAAATAGCACAGCAAATTGCCCAGGATTTGGTCTGGTGGGTTTTAATCCTCCGTCAGTAACAGCGATCAGATCAGCTGAGCAGCAGCTCTCAGCGTATACATGGAACAATCATCTGATCGCTGATAAAACTTTGTTGCTCCAGTATTCCTCACAGAAAAAAAAATGTAAAGAATAAAAAATGAAGCGATTGAAACTCTCAAGCTCAGATACGAAGCCGAGTGTCCAATTAATGCGTTGGAATCGATGTGCACATGCAGCCTGTTTACACTGGAGGATGATCTATGAGAGGATGATTCATGTAGCTGCCCCTCTGGTGTGCAATAAGGCAAAGATGGCTGATCTCAATCCAATCCAGCTGAACACCAGCCATGCCCCGAAGCCTCACCACCAAAATGAAACACTCCGTTCCTCTGTGAGCGCTAAAGACGAACTCAAACAGCCTCGTTGCATGTGAGGTGAATGTACAGGTCCGATCTGCAGCAGGGCTGAGCGTCTACAAACGGATGCTGTTACTACCAGAAACTAAACGCCGGTGGGCTCTGGGGACAGGCATTCTCTGAAAACACATTTGTCTTAGCTGCTTTTAACAGAAAAAAAAACAACAACTTTCATTATTGGCCAGCTATTTCAGCTGGAGGGTTTGTCATTATCAAGTAATTGCCTTAAAAACAACTTATAAAGTACTCAGCAGGAGTTTAATGTAAGAATTGCGCCCAACGCTGAACCATAATTGCTCTCACAGAAAAATCCATGGAAACTCACAAACATAATACCTTGCAAATTGTCCTCTTATTGGCAGGTCATACTACATGACATAAAGCAAGACAATACATATAGAGATCATTAGCCACCTCTCAGGGCTGCAGCACTCATTACGCCCCATGCAATCAAACTGTTGAAGGAACTCAGCAACACAGAGATCTGTATTCTAGGAGCCTTGTAAAGGATATTGATCTTCCATCCTTGGAGCCACCAAGATCAGAATGTTACAGGCTTTAAGTTTAACATTTTCTACATAATTCTGAGCTTCCAACATGCCAATATCAGCCAACAGTAAGAATAATGGGTATCACGTACAATGAAAGCAGCATTTTTGACAAAAAATACATGGTTTGAACAAGAGGGAATGTTCGAATGCTGTCATGATTATGACTTTTAAAGCACTTTAACTAGATGATTCTAAGAATATGTGTCAACTGGAGAGAATTGGGGAGTGTTTGCACGGTTGTCAAATGCCATTTCTGCTTGATTAGGGCTTGCATTCTTTGACCAAGTTTAGATTTTCTCCACAGCTGCTGCATAGGCCCTTTGATGTGTTAATAATATTTATGTCAAGATGAATAAAGTTTTTATGCATTCCCTGGAAGAAAAAGCTTTTCAAATCGACCAAGTCTGAGGTTAAATCACTAGTGCAGCAGATGTTCGCTGCAGCGAGGGAACATAGCGAAGAACGACCTTTACGTGATGTTAAATCATTTCTAAAAAAAGAAAGAAATGTCCTTTTGACGGATGATTTGACCCCGTTAACCCGAGTCTCCAGTAAACCCAGCGCTGAGGCCCTGCTGCTCTTACTTCCCCACTCAAACTAATGAAACAATTGGATTGGCAGAGGGAACGTCAGAGGAACGGAGGCCACCTCATTAAAAAGTCCTTTATCCATTCTTATTGCATTACAGACATCTTTTGTGCTGCTCTCTTTTCTCCATTCTGTCTTCTAATGCCTCTCACTGGTTAGAGGCCCAGCAGAGTCCCTGGGTGGTGGGAGAGCTGCAGTCAATACATACTGGCATGAAAAATATGTGCTACTGCGTGCTTTTTTTTACAACTCCTAGTCCAGAGATCGTGCATCTCGCTGTTGCTGAAACATACATGATTTAAATGTGAGCATTTGTAACAGTTGAATGTTTAGTTCTCGAGTTCCACGTCTCTAATTAAGGTGGTGTCAGCTAGCCTGGAAGCATAGTTTAGGATTACATGTCTGACACGTTAGGATGGAATGTTTTCCAAAATTAACTGGAGATTTTGATAGATGATTTAGACAAAAAAAAAATAAACATCCAAATAAGTTTAGTCTCCATAAATAATTGGTCTGAGTGCAATAAACTGCAAGTTAATGTCTTTTCTTTTTCATTTAAACTGACAAACTACGAAATAAAGTCGTTACTTTCCAGCTATAATGAAACCAGATACACTATGCTTACTGTCCTAACTTAAAGTAAGCCTGTAAAATGTTTGCTTCTATAATGAAGTCCATTCCACAGTTGACCAGGCGTAAAATGAAGTTACTCTTAATGCACTGTGGCACGGACCGTCCTTAATTTTATTTTTTTTTCCCCATGCAGCATTTCCCTTTATTGGTTGTGAGGGACGTTTCATTTCAACCTCAGTTGATCTCTTGTCCGTGTTTTTCTTTTTGCTGACGACCTCAAGAGCTCTTGTCTTTTACATCACAATTTTTATTACTTCAGGGATGGTATCAAAGGAAGAGAATTGTCTGAAGTGATATCTGAGACCCTGGAGTCAGAAAATGTCAAATTGGCCAAACAGTAGAACCTGAGTGAAGGTGAAGTGAGGCAATCATACCCCTACTGAACACCTACCAAGCACCTATTGAACCCCTACCGAACCCTGACCAAACACTTACCAAACAGTTCAGGGAGGGCATCAAAAGAAGAGAATTTTATGAAGAGATATCTGAGATGCTGGAGACAGAAAATGTCAAATTGGCCAAACAGTAGAACCTGAGTGAAGGTAAAGTAGGGCAAGCAAACCCCTACCAAACATCTACCAAACCTATACCAAACATCTACCAAACATCTCCTAAACCCCTACCAAACCTATACCAAACACCTACCAAACATCTACCAAACACTCCTTAATGGAACATTGATTTCTAAAATTGTGGCACATCAGAAGTCAGATTAGTATCTGGGAGACATGATGTAAACCAGATTGTCTTCAATACATCAGAAGGGTCTTTTGGGAATCCACCAAACTCAGAATTTTGTCATGTAGCAGATTGTACAACTTCACTACTTCCATTTTATGGGGTAGAAAGAAGAGGAAGTCGACTCTGACATGTCTGTTAATACGATCTGTGCGCCGCCTGAGTCGTGTCATGTCAGTTTAAAACAGAGGCAGTCATCTGTCTGGCACCTGGATGAATCCCAACAACTGCAACACTTCAATACTTCCCTGTGATGGCCATGAAATGCCCTCCTGTTCCACTCCTTCCACTGTGACGTGAATCTGGCATTAATTCAACCTCCTCCTCCTCCTCCTCTCATTACCAAATCAGTATTAGGACTGCATTTCTATCTTGTCCTCTAAGCCACTGTGGCTTTAGAACAGTTTGCCACAGAAGACACGGCTACAGACTGCTAATATTTGCAGTGAGTTCCCTTCAGCCCTCTCAGACAGCTGTGAAATGTATTCAGAGGAAGGAAGACAGCAGCAGAGACAGAAAGACAGCGCACTACTCATCCATGTCAAACAGAATCCAGCCTATTGTCTGTGCAAGAGTGCAGGAGACGGGAGGAGAGATATTTGCATTTAACATGTCCTCTAACCTGCTCTCTCCCAGATGGAGAACCTTAAAAGTCACCGGCAAAGCTTCCTGTTAGATAAACACAAAACACAGAACCTTGTGCACTTAAATATTTCACATCTGGCATGTCGTTTGCCTGCTGGGGAGATTCATTAAGCCCGAACATTACGGTTTTAATGATTCTGAAAAGCTGAAAACTGCAAAATAGAAATAAAAGATAAATGTGGGATTCATGTTTTGGGAGAATGTGGGGGGAAAATTGAGGTGGATATTGAAATGCAATATGTTCCAGCCCGGCTGCCCACTCTGTTGCAATATTATTAAATCAACAGCAAGCTTGGCCTGTGTGAACCGTGAGTTGTCAGACTGTAGACAATGAATCCTCGCTTTCCCTTTAGCCAAAAGAAAACCTAACCTGAATTTCAATCTAACCTTCTGAGAACTGGAAAGGAGCACAAACAACTGGGTCATGTGAGGCCATATGTGCACACACACAGCACTCTTTTTCCACATCGACACACATCAACTAATTTTAGAACTTATCCAAAAAACAGCTAAATTGATTGTGACTGTTAATAATAAAAACAAGTCTATTTGTTCTTCTGACCATTGCCCTTGCTTTAAGATGGGTCAACATTTGTCAAAACTCCATTTAAAAGTCCAAAAAGGCAATGGCCCCGGCAACTACAGACTTGTAAAAATGTCATTTTAAGTGGAAAATTTTATGGTGCTACACTTTTAAGTCCTAGTTTAAGAGCAGTAAATGCTTTTCACTCTCTTTATTTACACACATGGTTAAAGCAGGCGTGCTTTAATACTTCATATTATTTTCAGAATATGTTCAATACCGTAAATGTCCTTGGACAGCTTTTTGAATTTTAATCAACAGATTTTCAGCACATGACACTGACACCATACTGTACGGATGAATACTGCGGGGAAAATGTCAGTGTCATGGATATTCTGAGCCTTTGAAGTGGCAAAACATGATTAACTAATTCTCATGGATTCTGTCTTTTTCCCACTTTTTTTTGCAAAAAGGGTTCACATTTGACATGTCATTGAACGCGCACCATGAGAAATGACATCATAAGAACACATTTTTATGCGATTCCAAGGCTGAAATGGGAAAATAAAGTGCCGGTTTGACATGCGTTCGCCACCCATGACTCTGAGAAGAATGAATCTGGTTAAAGGGGTCAAATGAGCACCAAGGATATTTAACCAAAATGTTTTGTGAATCACAAAACCGACTCGGCTTCATTTGTACTGCAAACACATCAAACAAAACAGTCTAAGACATCTCCTGTGGCCCGACACCAAGTCTGTCAAACTGCCTTAAACTAATGACAGATGTTCAAGGGTGAACACACATTACTGCCACCGCAGAATAAACAGCCTTGTTAAGCAGCAACTGAAGCTTTCCACCAGTTGGAAAGGAAAAACAGAGCACCGCACAGGTCATTGTAATTGAGGGGGAAAAAAAGAGAAACATATAAAACACCCGCTCTCCACTTTCATAGTCAAATAGTGGCTTTTCGCTGAGGATGAGACACGGAGGATAGATTTCTCTTTTCAGCTTAAAATGATGCAGCAGAAGCTAAACTAGGAGTCCTTTGAACATGATGAATTCCCACAGAGCCGTCAGGATGAAGACACTCCAGGTACAGCGCTCCTGTAAGGCTGAGCTCAGCGCCGAACCACGGTGAAACGCTCCCGTTTGAACTTGTGTGAACAGGTTTAGAGGCAGATTTACAAACAGTGTCAATAACCTTGTTCCTCAGTTGATTTCCTAATATTCACTGCACTCACCGCTGCCTGTACGGTGTGTTTACAACAGACCCTGCATGGCTTCAAGGACATGTCGGAGCATCGAACGCTCTCGGTGTGTGGCTCACATTTCACCAACCATGCTCTCTTGGTGATTACTTTTGAATCCTTTCAAGAGGAATCTTAAAAGGTTTAATTGTGAAGTTCTCTTACCTTGATATGGCAGATGAGACAGGCCATTCCAGGTCATTACATGGGAGAAAAGGAGAGAGGAAAAAGAAGAAAATCCATTAGTAAAATTGCAATCTTGACATACCCATAGATTATGCAGCCGCGGCCGGATCTAAACAGAGCGTTCCAGGTTGAAGTCACCACTGTTGTGTCTGCATGTGGACCGTAAATGACAGAGTGGTAACGCTAAATACAGTGCAAGGGTTTGACATGGGCCAACACCTTCCCGAGCCAAGGAGCAAGACATTTTGTTAGCGTTTAATGGTGGATGCGTAATGTTTTTTTTAGCACACCAGAGAAGCCCTTGGAGGAGATATACAAGTTTCAGAGCTTTAACCCTCAAAAACTTCAACAGTTTCAGGGCACTTTTGCAATTTTACTGGGTGTGGACTCAGTTTTGACTGCAAAAAAAAAAAAAAAAAAAAATCCCTGCACCTGGATGGAAACAGCACAGCCATGGCTAGAATCTTTATTTGATGATTTACTTTACAAAAAAATAAATAAAAAATGGAACCAACATTTTGCCCACAGGTGTTTGCAACACTGAAATAAGTTAGTTCTGAACACTCCCACTACATCCACTACCTACATTTTTTATTTATTTCCATCTCCTATCTGCTCTGTGTAAACATAGCCTGCAGTTCAGCCCAGTTTAGCTGAAAAGTCTCCAAATGTTTGCCAAAAAACTGGATCTGGATAGAGCAAATGGCTTTTTTGACATTTTTCTTAAATGAGATGCATATAATAAAGCATTTTTAACTAAAGTACTGGATTAAAATTGCCCAACAGTACCACATTTAACAAACAAGTAGCTCAACTACTAATGAAAAGCTGAAGAATGGATAATTCTTTCCGTTTTTTTCATTTCTAGCTGCTAAATTGTGTCGTTTAAAGATAGCAGATGACTAATGACTTTCAAACCTGCTAGGTGGTTTTGGAGTTCTGAGGGTTCATTAGGAAGGACACTTTTCAAAAGCTGTGTCACATGTAAAGCTAACATGTTGCTTGCACTTTACCAAGACAAACAGTATACTTTAGTACAGATATTCTTTAATGCATGTGCCAAGACTACTAGAAGTAGCACTATGAGGGCCTCAGATGGTCACAGGTGGGGTAACCGAAGCAAAAACAAAGAATTTGACATCAACTATAGCATAGCTCACGGTGCCTGACTTCTGGGTTTGTTTTTGCCACCTCCGGATGCCTAGCTGGATGTGGAAATCATGCTCAGTGCTGCTCCAGAAACCATTTCTGCTGCCTTTCTAGAAACCTGAAGTCTGATCTTCTGGAACTTTAACCCTCATGTCGTCCTGCGGGTCAAAATTGACTCGGTTTAAAGTTTGAAAATTTGGAAAAATACATATATATTTTCACAGTGAAACTTCTGATGTCCACATTTTCAACATTTTTGGGAAACCTTTGAACATTTTTTGGTGGAAAAAAAAGAAATGCTAAAAATGTTTCTTCGACATTCACAAAAAATCAAGCAATCCATTCCGCAATCCAGCGAATTTCGCTGGATTTTGCTTGATTTTTTTGTGAATGTTCTTGAAGTTAAAAATGTTAAAAATCTTTCTTTTGTGAATATTTTTATTTTTGTGAATAAAAAAATCTATCAAAATCCAGCAAATTTCGCTGGATTTTGGTTGATTTTTTGTGAATGTTCTTAAAGAAAATATTAGATGTTTTACTGACATATATGGAATCACTTTAAATATTGTTAGGATTTTTTTTTTTGGAAGATTTTCCTCATTTTTTGAAAATATTTGCAAGAATTTTTTTTTGCCAAATTTGGTGGACTTTTTTTAAAATAAATTTTTTTAAGGGAAACTTTTAAGGAATTATTGGAATTTTAATCCTGAAGGTTTTGCAAATTTTCTGAAATTTGAGGAATTTTTTTGTTGAATTTTTGGATTTTTTTCAGACAAGGAAACAATATTTTTTGGTGCCTGTAAATGAAGACAACAGGAGGGTTAAAGCATCAGTCCTGTAATCTCACAAAGCAGCCCAGACTGCAACATAACCACTAAATACAGCAGAAATGAACACATATGTCTTTATAAATTTGCCAACAGCGACGACGAGACCAACACAGACATGGCTAGAGGCCACAACAGAACCAAGATGGAGAGCTTTCGCTTTCATAAAGTGCAGCGCTGCTTCATTGTGTTTACCGACTACTGATTTCCTTTAGCCTTTGGGTGTCGGACCGGTTGGTGTCATTCATCACTATTAGGCAAGAGAAAACCATCCTATAGCTCACACAGCACACCACGGTCAGAGACAGAAGGTATGCAGGAGGAGCTGCTTCACAATGTTGCTGTTGGTTCTGGTAAATTCACTGTGAAGACTCCAACACTTGTGGTGCACTGTATAAACAAAGTGAAAAGACCGTACTTTTTCACGGTTTAGCCCATTAACTGCAAATCACACATACTTTACATTCCTGCTGAGCATTTTCCAAAGTACAGCTTTCAGGTTCTTTGTTTTTTTTTTTGCTAAAGATTGATTTCTTTCCTTCCAGGCAGCTTTCCAGAGTTCACTTTAGTTCAGCAATAAAAGTCAACTTGCAAAGACTTGAAACTTATTGGACCTTTTTGTTATAAGGAACAGCAGAGCAGATGTGAACAGGGGCCATTTTGAAAAACGATTTTCCAACATTGTAGTTCCACTTTTGAGTGGCTAATGTACGACGTTTTACACATTTCAAACTAGGTCTTGCTTTTGCATTAATTTTCAACAAACATGCATAATAACGAAGGCCGCACAATACACATAAGTGATTGAATGTCATGTTTCTGTCAAGTTTTTATAGCAATGTGAAATTATTAGAGAAGAAAACCTATTTATCTATGGAAAAAGTTTCATCATGAGTATATAAGTTTTTCATTTTGCTCATTGCAGCTTTTACACATTAAAATGCATTACCTTTTACCAAAAAAAATAAATAAATCGAAACAGGTGCATTCAAACGGCTATAATTTGCCGCCAACAAAACATTGTAAAGCAGAGTTCATCATAAATCCTAAAATCAATTTGCATCTGTCAGCGCTGCTTCTATCCCTGACAGTTGTGCTTTTTAAGGGGTCATCATAAATCAGAGGGTCTGCTTCCTGAAAAGGGGGGACATAATATGCAAATTAGTCCTTTAGACCTTTTAATGCACAATGGTAGGGAAAAAAGGGCAACCAGAAAATTCTCCTTTTTTTAAATTTTTGAATGGATGGAAATGACAAAAGGTGCAACACGCTAGAAAATTATCATCCCAGAGATCAGATTCAACACTCGGGAAATTATGGCATTCATGTGTTTGCTGTCCTGAATATGAGATATTTCCAGGACTTAAGGGAAAGCCTGCAATTTTGTAAGTTTTAAATCAACAAACCGATGTCTACAACATTAAATGAGGCAGAATAAATTGTGTATCCTGCCTTCAGGTATCGCGACAGACATTTTTCTTCTCATGGAATTACATATAATACTGAACAACTCGTGCAATCAGACAGAAAAGACACTAACTGTTGATCACAGCAGACGACTGAGAGGCGGGTTAAGTTTACAACAACATCACAGTCTACAAAGTCTACAATGTCAACACTGCAGGGATCAGAACTGAGGATGTATGCCACTTTCCCAAACAAGGCTACCAAGAAAACAAAACAAATCCAGCGCAACAACAACAATGATGTATTATGAAGACGTGAAGCTGCGCCGAGGCCGCTCAGCAAAAAGAGAATTAGCATTATTTGCTGGGATTATCGCCATAACAATAAAAATATTCATAAAAAATAATGATTCAATAAGCTGTAGTCCTTTCAACAGTTCAGAGACCAAGCATGCAATCAACCAGACACAAAAGCACAACTAATACTCCGGGCCCCATTAAGGCCAAATCAGCAAATTTCAGAAGCTAAACTGAAGTCACAGCAAACCAATTAGTCTCTGCAATCAAGCCAAAGTTATGCAGCCTGGGGGACAAAATATTTCAAGAGTCTAACAAGACTAACTTGTGTTTTTCCCCAAGAACAAAAGCTCGGGTATAAGAGGGCAGTCACGAAGATATGATACCAGACCCAAAGCAGACTTATCTGGAGAAAAGACGGTACGGGAACAAAAACAAGCGGTACTATAACTGCAGAGACAGAGCTGGAACTCAGTGTTGCTCCCATGCAAAGCAAAGTTGCCTTTATTCAGGTTGGATATGAGGTTATCTGCTTCATCTGTTGTTTTTGCTCTGTGGAATGCACGCACTAAAACCATTCAATATCCTCTGAATGTACTGGGTGCTGCAAATATTATGTTGATGGTTGCTTTGAAGTCAGCTATTGATTTTGCCTAACATCTCCCAGCGAATGTCAGGAGGGTTATGGGGATTGTGGTGGGTATGAAGCCTTCAGCGGCTGTTGGCAGAGGCACACACATATTGTTTTGGAAGTCTTGTTGGCTGCCTCGGCTCCGAGTCTTTTTCGGTTTTGGAGGGAAACACTCCCCCGCGGATTTTCAGAATTAGATTAGGAATGTGGTCAGAGGTAGCAGGGTTCAATTGCTGCCTTTTAACATCAAAGTTGCCCCTGCTGTTCAGATTTAAATACTTAAGATATAAACCTGCACATACTGGCGGAGTATGGAACAGATTTGAGGGCTGTTTGGTGGAACAACGTCCGAAAACAGCTGTTCTGGTGGGCACAGCGTTACATCAGGCATCTATAATTTATCACTATAGCTGCAGAGGATATTAAAATAATGCATACTAATTCATTAACTCTATTTCAAAGTGGAATTTCTCACTTTAGGGTTAAAAGACCTTCAGTGGAGGATAGAACCACCTGCTCATCATATGCTTCACTTTGTGCAAAAGCGTGCAAATTCTCTCCACATGATCGGGAGGATTATGAGCGAGGTGCAGATCCAGACAGTTACTCGTGTGCTTTTGTACTCACAGGTTACATAGGTTTTATCGACGCTGTCCTGTCCAAATAAAAAATAATAAATGCTGACTTATACGGCAACAGTGAGTCTAAATTTAGTCCTGTTTCTTCACGTGATGTCAGATGATCCCAGTGGAACATACTGTGAGTGAATGCAGAGGAAACCAATCATTGCTCCTGTATGTTTAACAAAATCATCAATAAATGACAGCGATGAATCGACAAATTCATCTCGATTTGCTGCGCCATGTCGCCAGATAGATTTCTCATCAATCCCTTTTTGCATTACATGGAGTTAATTAGCTCAGATTAATGCAGCATTACTTTCTTTTTCGTCCTTTCAAACTTTCTAAACCAAAAGACTAATGCCCAGAATGAGAACATTTAGCTGTTGCTTTTCTTTAAAAACAATAAAACAAGGGATTTTAAACCCTACTTCTACCTTCCCACTTGCATCTCAGACCTTTTATCCTCATGCAACCCTGCTCGCACTTTCAGATCCTTGGACAGTGGCCTTGTCTCTGTTCCAGACTCTTGGCTGAAGACTAAGGTGGGTAGAGCTTTTAAAATAACAGCACCAAGGCTCTGGAATACCCTGCCTGAGGAAATACAGCCGGCTGAGTCAGTGCTTCTCTTAAATCCCAACTTTAAAAGAAGAAGAGACTTTTTTTATGCGCTGCCTCTCTTGATTTTATCAGATTCTCATTGTTATTCTCTTCATGCCGGTTGTTACTATTAATTTTAATGACTGATTGGTCATTTTCCGAGTTTCGCTTGCTACGTGAAGCATTTTAAAACTTTCTTTTGATTCAAATACAGATAACAATATTATGATTATGACTCCGTTGAGCCCCGGCAGCACCACCTATGCAGGGAAATATCTGCAAGTATAAAAACAACCACTTCCTACTGTAGTTGGCAATTCAGTCATGCAGCCTCATCTGTCATGTGGTCTCCAACTTAATCACCCATTAACCAGGGAGAAGTGAACTGTGGACAAACGGCATCACTTCCAGGGTGTGGGCAGAATGAATCCCAACATCATGACTTACCCATCCAGAACCACCCTGTCAGAGGAGATGGATCAACTGCATCTCACAGAACCAGTCGACATTTTGATGGCTGGTGATAAACTGCGTCGTCGCTGGGGATGTTGAAATATTACAACTGATGGGAAATGCAGATTCCTATTTGCCTGTCATCTGTTCCAGTGCACGCTGGTAAAGCCTCAGGAGAGGAGAACTAATCCTGGGGCAGAAGCTTGTAAAACACGTTAATGGGAGTTGTGCAGTTGGCCAGTTGTAGGTATTGGGATGGATAGCATGGCTTCCCTCGCAAGTACAGCTGCGTAACAGTAACCTGCAGCAAAACTACTGATTGAAATGCCACAGACCTCCCTCTGTTTACACAAATTAACATCTGGCATGAGTGTAGGCGCTGGTGGTAAGTGCCATCTGCCCACAGGGAGAACTTACAGGTTGGCAAACGTCTCTGATTTGTGGAATACGATGAAACTAGTCTTGCAGTCACCCCCTTGTCTGTGTAAAACTAAGCTAAAAGCTTGACAGCGAATGGAATTTCCCAAAGTGTTTCTTGGCTTAGTTACACAGAAATTTGTGACAGTTACCTTTTGCATTGAAATCTATTAATTCCAATGAAATTTCCTGTGGAGACAAAGTTAATTTGTGCCGTGCTATTGTGTGAAATTAAACTTCAGTAAACCCTAGTCAGGAGTGAAAATATATGTCTCAAGGAAGCCTCGTTATCAACTCTGTTGCACTAATTTCACACATATTTGCTCCGGTTTTTGCAAATCTTCATTGAAAATGAACAAACTGTTGCATGTCGGCAAAGCTGTCGCCCTTTTTGTGCAAGAAAATATTAATGTGCTGCCTTAATTAAACAACAGAGATTAATTTAACGAATGCATGTTGACTGTACGTACATTTATTACTGGACAGAAATGCCATATTTTACCTAAACATGAAGACACATAACTGCTTATTGCTGCATTTGTGCTGTATTCATGCTTCCTGTTCTGTTTTGTTTTGCTACAAGGGGGTCAAAGCAAAACCCACACAGCGTACCATAGTTAATATGTCACTCTATTTGTGCATGTGATAGCAGACCTTTCCTTCAACACACACGCTTGATGGAAAGGTCACTGTACGCCCAATTAGCCGTGACATTTCCAATTATGACTGTTGATGACAGGTAACAAGAGTTCCACCGGGCCGGGGCATCACTTAATCCTGAGTTTGGCAACGGCATTGAGGAATAGGTCTTCCATCGGGGAATGAACTTATCTGGTAGCAGGGGGTAGCTCAGGAGTAGTTAGGTTCTTAATCATGTATGTCAAATGTTGAACAGACACCCGGCAGACTGTGGGGAAATGCAACTGAAATGGCCGCTAATCACCGTAAGGATTTTTTTTACCTCTCGAGCACAAAGGAGGAACAAAAACAAGATGTGATTGCCATTTTAAACATGGCTGTGAAGAATTTGGTAAAGGCTCTGCCATCCTTGTGCGGATTCCCCTCACCACCTGCTAAAGCAAGATAAATTTCACAACCAATGAGCAGCCACTTAGGTTCACAATGCTGCAAAGGATGAAAGCAATGATGTATTTGTGCTAAGCTGTGGCGAATGAAACTCTCACTGCTGGCAAGCGCAGTTCACCCCCAGAAGAGATGAATTTAAGGATCACTAACAAAAAAAAAAAAAAAAACGGTAAGATTTTCCTTTGCAGCATAATTATTTTCTTGTAGTCTCAGCACTGGCACCACTACACTCTGGTGCAGCAGCTGGATGCTGGTTGGCTGTTATTCTGCATTTCCGACATGCCCTGTTGATTTGGGACCTGTGCCCAAAAGCCTTGAGTTCATCCCTGCTTAAAGGTCTCTGAAGTGAAGCGTGTTCACATCCTGGTTGCGCTCCGTACTTCACACTGTGAGGCATGAGGAATCACATAAGAAATCTCGTGTTTCGGCTGTGTTTTACCTCTTCATCCACCCTGCATAGCCACTCAGGCGGACAAGCCCTCACAGAGGGAAGTGCTGACCAACACAAATGAATCCAGTCCAGCTTAAACTTTCAGGGGAAGAAAATGAGCATTTCTAGGTTGCTGACAGGCTTATCTCAGCTTTTGGATTGTCAGAATTTAAGAACGTCTTTCTATGTTTTCCTGTGCACTATTTCAGCCGTCCAACTCCACAGCAGTGACCAGAAAAACTCACTACAACAACTAAAAACTTCAAGTAGATTCCTATTGAAAATGTGCTCACAACAAGTTCGGCTAGTGTAGAAACTCTGACACGTGGAACAGCTACAAAAACCTAAATTACTTGATAATTATCATATATCTGGCGACCAATCCAGGATTACTGTGGCTCTTCCCAATGACAGAAAGAGATCTGTGAGGAAAAAGTTGACCAACAGTTCCATTTGGGCTATGCAGTGCACGCCTATAGATGCGATATGAGCTGAATTCCACTGTAATTAAACTTCTTTAAGGATGTAAAATAACCTAGTAGTGTGTGTACATTCATCCAGGTCACGGTATCCTAAGAGCGTCAGTAAAAAAAGTAACCAACTCTAATCTCTCTGTGAAATGTCTTCAAGAACCTAAAAAGACAACCGAAGCTCCTTGGATAAGCCGGTAGAATAAAAGACCTGTAATGTTAAAACTCTAGGACTGTGGGCGCCCGTATAGCTCAACGCGTTGAGCAGGCGACCCATGTACAGGGTCTGGTCCCCGACGCAGCTGGCCTGGGTTCGATTCCCGCTAGCGGCTCTTTACTGCATGTCTTCCCCCGACTCTTCTCCCGTTTCCTGTCTCTCTCTCACTGCACCTGTCCAATAAAGCTGATAAAAGGCCAAAAAAATAACTTAAAAAAAAAAAAAAAAAAAACTCTAGGACTGACTAAATGACTCAGTTTTTGGTATGAAAATATGAAACTCATCAAACCCATAGTCTGTTTTTATAATACATAATATACCCTTTTATGTTTCATCTGAAGGCCGGATCATAGCTCAGAGGCACGGATCTGCTGGTTTTGATCAATCATTCACTACGGTGTGGAGTGAAGCTTCCTGCAGTTTTGCCCTTGTTCTGTCTGCTGTGTTTCTGCTCCGACATTATCATTTCCAACAGGTGCCCACATACATGCTCTGAGTCTGAATGTGGACATCTGAGAGGCTGGACGGCACCGATTTTTGCTTGAAAAAGCCCAAACAGAATTGTACACTAACTTAAACAAGCCCATGAATTTGACTCTGGGGGGAGTCTGGGTGAAAGGAGACATTATCACCCTGATTAATTTGCGGGTCTAAATGGTCGTTGCTAAATGTACCACGGGTCAAAGGTGGGACGACAACTGCGGCCATTGTATTGCCTCTAAAATGACCAAGGCTTCTATTGTACCACTTTCCCAGAGATTGTTGGCGCCCTTCAGCTCTGCGGGTTTCCACGCTGACCTCCACACAACCCCTGATCCTCCAAGCTCATAGGGAGCTTTTCCACGGCCGCCTCTTAATTCTAACTAGACAAGAATGAATGAAAGGAGATTCGGAGCATGGGAAGCTTTCACATGCCGCTTGGCAATGCTCTGTCAGGAAAATTTGTCAGGACAACGAGGTTAAGTGTGACAAGTGCTATCGGCCATGGGAACTTTGTTCTCTTCTCGGGTGTCTTGATTTGTTATTGTTTCATAACGCCTTCAAGACGGGGAAGACTTTGAAAGCGTGCCTCGGGGAGCCTTCTCCAACAGAATACTCTCTTCTCAGAAGTCGACATGGAGATTATAGTTACATTGCTGAGACTTGGTCTTAAAATCTATTTCTTAACTAAACACTTTGAGATAACACACAGCGCAAGGCACCGATTTTCAACATGAATAATTCAAGAGGCAGATTCCCCTGTGTAAAAAAAAAAAAAAAGAGGCTGAAAATATTCCAGTTTTCCTAAAAGATTTCCAGATGGAAACCCAGGATTGAGATCATCAGGAGGGAAACAGTCAAAGCATTTTTTTCAATCAAGTAAAATAATCTTTCAATGTCTTCTGAAATGTATTAAAATCCCCATTAGATCTAATATATTCCAAAGGACACTGCGAAGCTGTTAACTCTATCAAGCCATGGAAAAAGCTTCAATCATTTCTCCATGCCTTTTTCCATTGTGAGATCTTTCACTTCTCCTGTCCCTGCCATAAAGCCTTATGCTACATACCAGTTATTGGCCATGCCTGTGGGCAAGGCTGGAGAAATTACATCCCACATTAATAGTTTATTAGCCAAAAAGACTGTGTATCTAAAAGAAATTTAGGAGAGGTCAAAATGGCAAGGCTGCACATGGAAGCATGGCTAGACTGCATTGATATCTGCAGAGATGGAGCAGTTTTAGTCGACCATGTCCAGACAGACCAATAGTGAGTGAGTATTATTTGATGGAGAATACAAACTTAAATGGAAAAAAATTCACACAAACTTTCTCTTGTAAACACTAAAGTTTACAGATATTTCTTGTTCAGCTTTGATCTAGTTGTAGACACAGTCGATTTTCCTTTTGCAATGAGAAATTACAGCCAATATATTGAAGGCAATCTGTTATCTTTTTTGTGTGTGTTTTACAATATGTATGAAATTATGCTGGTGCATACATCACAGCTGACAGAAATAACGGCCAGAAGTATAAAAATCAGGAGTATGTTGTAATAAATCTGAATTACAAGTCTGGATTCTTGCAGTCACTACAAAGAGGCCTTGTGCAGCAACAATAATGTGGAAAGGTCTGGCTTTCTGAACAACAGACAGGGATTAAACTCCGTCTGTGCATGGCTGACTGAATGACAGACAGCTGCAAACTGTAAAAAACATGGAAATCGGTCGCAAAGCGCTGCGGTGTGAAGTCAACCCCCATTCCCCACGCTTCCCACTGCCTCCCAACTCCCAGCCAAGTCGAAAGGTCCAGTGGAGCAGACATATATTTGGTTTCTATTGTGTCATCTGTTAAAGTCTTCACACTGTAAATTCTCCCCGGCATTTCATCCCCAAGGAGTCTGTCATGCACAATATGAAAACCACGACTTTTCTGGGTCTGGCACACGAATTGCAGATCCTCTCTCAAGTACGCGCAGACGTAAAGAGGCAGAGGAAGGAGGGCGAGGAAAATGTAAAATATCTGAGCAAACAATACCCCATGGTTGGATTCAAATAGGAGGATCTGTGTTCTGAGCTGAAGAAGAGTGAGTTCAGCGGGAGCAGACGGTGACTACAGTATGGGAGTGTGTACATCAAAGCCGAGGGGTCTATAATCTTTTCATCAAGGCGAGCTGGTAGTGAGAGCGGTCACAGCTGGTTTCTATATGAGAGGGCTGTCGAGGCCACGATACAGAAGCAGTGCCAAGGCATTTTTATTCACCGGCATCGTGCTGCTCAGCAGATTTTACATTCCGCTTGGTTGCCGCTCTTTCAATATACATCTAAATCATTACAATATGCATAATCACGCTGCGCACAACAACAAAAGCCCGTGGATTGATATGTAAATAGATACCCGTTCATTTGCTGTGTTAAGGTCAGTCTGACAGTTTGCAAAGCTTCTCTGTGCACTCGATCAAAGTGTTACCACGCAGCACACTTTGCTCCGTTGTCCAGGAATAGTCACATCCCATGATGCTCTACTTTTATGTCAATGACGCCGATTTTGACAGAGCAGAGTGCAATTTTCCAGTATCAACGAGACACTGGATGCAGATCATTGGGTGTTTGGAATCTAAAGGACCTACTTTAAAGCCTGTTTGGTATAAAGGAGGGAAAAACTCTCCAGAAATAGCTCAGTGTTTAGCAGATGTCGGCCTGCAGTTTGGCATTTCGGGAACAACTGAATCTGTACCTATGTGCTGACGCCACGCTCACAGGGCAATAAATAAAAAAATAAAAATACAGGCGGCTGGTGGTAACTGTGCTGCTAATGTCGGCTCGCGGCCTGTGATATTAAAAACAAATGGAGTGAAGTTTTAATTTCCATTTCTTTGATGCCTGCAGAAACAAGAACATCTTGGCTGAGTTAGTAATAAAAGCTTCCCTCTGTCAGGGTCACGATGTCTGTTATTGTAAAACATTATTGGATTTATTTTTATCATTAAAAATGCATGAGACAACAGGGGAAACGTTCCATGTGCTGGGTTCGATCAGAATACATAGTCTTTATCCACTGTGCAACACCTTTGATTTGACTGTAGAATAAACAGATGCAGCTGAAAGAATCATGAGAGCTAATAAATAAATCTCTGCACAGCCAACAAACCTAAATATATCACATAAAAATTAACTTCCAATGCTACATAACAAAGGTAAATACTCATCATTTACATCTTGGGTCTTATTTTTGCATTTTTTTTTACCGTTTCTACCAGTTCTGGTAACATTACACCCATCACAGTAACTGTTGAGACTTGAGAAAACGCAGAAATCTCTGTAACACGCCAAATGTGGCAAGAAGCAGGAGCAGTCAGACAATCCAATGGGCTTAAAATAAGTGCTTCTGTCAGGAAATACCCTGTTGATGATATGGAGCATCAAACCTTCATAGGAAAGATACAGGGCTGGATGGATGGCTAAGAAAGCCTGCAATTTTGATCAATAAATAACAGATTGTTTCCCGTTCTCTATTAACAGGCAGCTTTTCCTTTGACTAAAGTACCTAGAGTAGTTTCTGTTAATACAAACCGAGATTTTTGAAGTTATAATGTGTACAAGATCTGGAGATGTGAACATCAATGTATTTGTAACTGATTTCTAATGGTATGGGAGTGTTCCTGCTCCTCAACAACATGTTTTATAAGTTAGGCTGAAGTTTATTTTGACTGTTCATCTGGGAGAAACCACTCAAGGAGATGATCTGGAAAGGAAAATATTTTGCTTAACGTATATCACCTCCCCTGGTCTTAGGCCTGATTTGATTGGACCTGCTTTAGGCCTGTCCTTGACCTGGTCCACAATAATGCACTCTTCTTTGCAGCCTTGGGTGAGAAGGGTCTTAAATTCTTTGTTGGGGGTTGTGGGGAGGGCCATATTCACACCATGAGTCTCAGGTTCATACGCTCCTTAAGGGGCCCACGTGGGGACATAAATTAGAAGCATGTCAACCATAAAGCAGCCTCTTAAAAGGGAGTGTGGTTGATGCAGCTGGCCCTTTTTTTGTTGCAAAACAGGCAAATGCAACCATATATGGAGCCCGCTTCTTTAGGCAAACAATGTACTGAATGTAACTGAGCCCCGAAGGCTAAACCTCCCTTAGCTGAGGGATAAAAGCAACGGTCAAGACGGCAGATGAGCGATCACAAATCTAATTTACACTGATTGACAATTTCACCTCACCGTTACACACAGTACACCAGATATATCTCCAAATGGCAGGAAGCATTTTAGCACATCATATATCCCATAAGGCCATTGCTCGGATGGACCTTTAATTCAGTTACGGCAGCAGCTGAGAGAGGTTTTCCCTCCTCCTCGGTGGGTTCAGTTACCGGCGGTAAGAGCAAATGTGTCTAGCAGCTGGTAGCATATGGGGTCTCTTCCCTTCTCTGCTTGTATGGAATAAGAGCACAAAGACGCCAGCAGTGCACAGCTGTCTAGACAAAAGCAAGGGGAAGAAATGGAGGGAAAAACACCGAGGAAGTCAATGAAGTTACACCGGGACGGGAGCAGATATGGTGGCCGTCGGCAGGGGCGCGTGGCAGACGTGGCTTTCAGTCAAATAATTAAAAAATACAGTAACACTCGGGAAGCACTAAAGAGAGTTCTCTGGACCTGAGAGGAGGCACAGGGCCGAAAAAATGTAACCTTACTCCGCAACACATGTTTCTAGGCTTCCTTCTGTACAGGGGGGCCGGTGGCTGGGATGAGGATGGAGGGGAGAGCAGCTCGTCTGTGTGAACAACAACATCGCACATAAAAGGGAAAAGAAAAACACTGGAGCGGCTACTAAGTATGTAACCCAAAAACAGCAACCCCCAGCAGTGAGCGGGAACTATAGAACAGCATGTTGTCTGTTGACAGCAGAAAATAATGAGACGGGAACAAAGGTAGAGATCTATTTCTGCAGCACCGAGTATGAAAGGCATGTTGAGTGGACACCGAGCACATACTTAAAAGGTCATAATTAAGATTTTTAATACACAGTGTGATCAGGGGCTGATGATCAATAGATGGTGAGATCACTGGCTTTCAATCCTCAGTTGTCGGCCTGAGAGTGCATTCTGCTCAAACTCAGTTACCCCAGCCTCTTATCCACATGTAGTCTGCACCACCATTTTGATCCTATTAGTTATGGACTTTTAGTGCCTTTCATTTTGTTCCTCACAAGGCAGAAAGAAAAGTAAACAACAGTAGAGAGGGCATCCAAGATCAGTGGCTGAAGTGGATGATTTTCACATTCATTCAGGAGCTACATGTCCAGCTCAGCCTGTCCAGACGCTAAAGTGGACAACACAAACCCGATTTATCTCATTAGCTCAAGACAACCCAACATTAACCTGCATCCAAAAGAAAATATTAAAATAATAGCCCAGAAGCAGGCTTATTTTTATGTCCTAAGTGTTCGTCTCATTAGGTTTAATTACTTTCCCACAGCTGAGGGAAAATCATTACCAAAATCATAACAATCTAAATTTGGGTCGGCTAAAATGAGTATTGTCAGCTCGCTTTGTTTTAGCTCTCCTCTGGGCTCCGGAGTCATTTCCAGTGTTTATCAGGCGCCCTATCAGCTCCACAGCCGCTGGGAAGCCGCTCACCACAAGCCAGCTAGGGTTCCTTCACTTTGTTCTCTCAGCCAAGTGGTGGAAAAGGAAAGACTCACTTCACGTCTGCTTGTCTTGGTTAGTGCAGAAGAGCGGGAGATCTTATTCCCAACTATTTTCAAGCGTGATAGCAGTAAAGTAATCTCCCTGACGTGCACTGCAGATGACCACTGAACGAAAACCGCAGGAACTTCAACCAAAAAAAAAGAACATTAATGTTTGCAGAGCGGAGTCAAATAATCAAACGGTCCTGCAGCTCCCCGGTGCAGACGGACGACTGAAGGACTGGCAGCTGAATTAATGCAGTCTGGTTAAGCAAGGGTCATTTTTAATATTCCGCCGTGATGGATAGATTATATTATTGTTGGCAAAAGCTGCAAGTCCGGCTCGCTGATTTATGAAACAATCCTTCACACTATGGTCCCAGAGATTACTTCTCTAAAATCCCTCACTTTACCCCATCAATGAGCACACGCACACAGAAAAAACTGGACTTTCTGCCTTCCACTGAAGCTCCCAGTACAGAAATCAGTTCAGTAAATCAAGAATGCTAATCAGCCCGCGTGATGTTTTGACAATCAGTAGTTTAGTGAGTTTCTTCATCCAGCCTCTTGTTATTTCTTCTCTATTAGATTAAGAGCTGAATTCTTTACCACGTGCAATTTACATTGAGATGAACACATTCAGTAATCAATAAGCAAGCGTTTAGTGTTTACAATTATTTGCTTTAACCGCCTTCTATTCCCCACAGCCCCCCACCAGGTCGCACACATCCACCCGGTTTGTACTTCCTATACAACTAAACTGCATTCTCAATTACATCTGGAGGAAAATGGAATTTCCTTTTCAACCAAACATGCTTTTCTTTTCGCCTGTCATGTAGTTGGAAAGGCTTCCAGTTTGAAAAGAGTAACAAAACAGGAAGATGGATATAATCTGGCATGGGATTTTTAACCAGGAAATCAGTGTTCGGGACTATGATATGACTGTGTACTTTTAGTGAGGTTCAGGCACCAAAACTAGGTGGTTAGGCTTAGGAAAATATCCTGCTTTGGGTTAAAACACAACACATTTGAAGCCTCTCCTCCATTTTCTAGGTTACCATGGTGATTGGTCCCACCCTAAAGAAGCAACCGTAAAGCATTAAAATAAATGGGAAATAAGATATGTTGATCAGAAATGAATTTCTGATGCATAACAAAAGTAATCTGGCAGAAAATACCACAAAATATAACTAAGAAGTTGTATAGAAACATATTTTTTTCAGATACCGTTGCCCTCTGTAACAAAAAACATCAAAAGTAAATTTCAGGAAAAGTCAGATTTCACAAAAGAATGGCTTCATGAGCTGAGGAAAACATGGGAAAAATAATGATTGGTCTGAAAATACAGAGAAAAACATGTTTACAATGCAACAATTTTTATCAGCTTTTGAGTTCTAACAACTTAATTCAATTATGTTCAGCTGAAAAAAATAAACTGAGTTCGGAAATATTTTTTTCCACTACAATCAATGAGACTTTTCATTCCAACATATTCAATGATTGCTAGTATAAACATAATTTTATAAGTTGATTACTCAGAAGAAATAAGCATCCAATACTTCTATATTATTTAAAATGGTTTTTTATGTGGTATGTACTTAATGGTTATAATTATACATAGTTTTTAATACAAGCATTTAAAAAATTACGTTCCACTAATTAAATTTGTCAGTTTTTCTTGTTTGTGGCTTTTAGGAAATTGCTTCATTCAACAACAAATTAGTTTTTCTTTTTAATTGTGTACTGCTGCTGTGTATCTGAATTATTTAAATCATGCAAACAAAAACAACAAATAACTAACTTGAATTTCATTTACACAACATTACACAATATTGATATGTTCATCCATCAAACTTTAAAGGTTTATCTCGGCCAATACATTTAAATCTTCACCTTTCAACCATGCATTTAATTAAGGCTGAAAAGGCCAAAAAAAAGGTTTAAGACCAGAAATCTCATCTGCAAAATGAAGCTGGAAAATCATGGACTTGCGTACATTCAGGATCAACAAATACGTGCTGAGATGCTATATTTAATCTAGAATCTCCAGGATTCACTGCAACGCACACGTCTCCCAGCTCTTTATTTCTAGAAATTGATAAGAAATTTCAAAAAATACAGATGTCACCTGCTGAGCATCGCTTTGCATAAACTGTCCTAAAAGTTTAGGACACAAATAAGCTGAACAAAATGATCACTCCAGGAAAAGTGCATTTATCTTTGCCCAGCTTGATTTATCACCTGGGACAGGTTTTATATCTTAAAGCACTTTCCTGAATAACTTTCTCACTTTGCTACACACACACCTCCACAGGAGTTCAGGTGTAGTCGATGTCTGACATGAGCTGCCCTGGGGAACAGCTGTCACTACCTGCATCCAGACAGTTTTTTTTTCCTTTTTCTTTTCCCCCTCAACTGTCAAGATCAATAATTATAAAGATTCTTGAAAGTAAGGACCTGAGACATCAACAGAACTTCCTGGCTGATTTGTATGTGTAGCGATACACTTTTACTTTACTTCAGTGTGTGTGTATGTGTGTGACAAAAGAAATATTTCCATTTCTAGATTTTTGTGAAGAGAAAAGGCAAACAAAAATCAAACAGAAACAGGAAAACCTTGAGAAACATAATGAATATAAATGTGTCTGGGCGGACCGTAGAGGATCATTGAATGTTTTGATGAAAATAGTAAAACAGTGAATATGCAAAATGATCAAATATTCTCCATCATCATTATCAAAGCACCTAATTGAGGAATTATGAGCAAAGCAACGTTGAGGATGCTCTGGATTCCCATTTAATTTAATTACACTTTCCTTACGTTTTGGGTTTTTCATGTTACGGATCACAAACGGAAACGACTCCCTCAAAAATAAACACAACAGAGCTTCCGGCTGCTTTGGGAACATGAATGGAATGAATACAGCCGTCATTCCCTCCATAAATCAGACGAGAATGATTCAATTTCAAGGCCATCTTTCTCTCATATTTCCTGCATCCTTTCTGCGAATCGAGCCTGTAAGCAGCGACACCGAAGATGAAGCAGCGGGAAGAAGAGCAAACCAAAGTGGATGCTTTGTTGTCGCCTCAATCTGGAAATTCAAACATTTAACAGATCGGATATTAGGACACCCTGGAGACAGTTTCCTGATGTGCAAAGAAATACTTTCTTATTTCCCTGAGAGCAGAAAAAAAACTGCCATTCTTAAAGCTCATTTTCAAGAGGGCTGTCAATTCCTGCTCATCACAAGACATTTCCAGCCATTCCAGATATAGTGGCAGACAAATTAAATTTCAGCATGACGGCAACTGTCTTCTTCTTCCCCGTTCTGTTTGACTACACTGTATGAGGCGCTGATTACCTGCCATCTGCTCTTATGGCAGCACCGAGTTGGACGGAACATTATCGTAATTATTTTTAACGGAGTCCGTGGCATTATCTGTAATAAGCTGAAATGTTTCGCCATTTGCCTTCTCTTGACAGCTAATTAATAGGCCTACGTACGTTCCTCCGAGACCCAACAGACTATCTGGTGCTGATGCTGAAATGACTGGCCGACAGTCGAGCTGCAAAAATGGGGCATGATTTGAAAAAAATAAATAAATAAAGTTGGCTCCCTTCAAATATTCAAAGAAGCCAGCGTCCTTAAACAGTCAAAAAGCAGCAGTAGTGAAGTGTCTGACTGTGAAGTCCTAGCTCAGGAACAGCTGAGTGAATAATCGAGGGTTTTTTTGTCAGAAGATCGTCGTGATGCTTCTTTTAAACAAACCCTTAGTAGAGTTCAGTGGAAAGAAATGCGAAGCAGCTCATTCCCCGGTTTGGCCAAGACAGCAGCCATCCAGCAGCTCCCGTTTCACAGGTCATGCCCGTTTATGGGATAGAAATTGTCAGGCGGTGCAGAGGTCGAGTAGCAGGGAGGGAGACATAGTGCTTCCTTAATAGCTCCAAGCCAATAAACACATAAATAAACATTACAGCGGTGGATACTTTTACAGGGCAGGTGGTGAAAGGTTGGTTAAGTGGCACAGAAAGCTAGTAAAACGCCAAGAGTCTGGCCTTTAATCAAGTTTTGGTGGGGCTCTCAGCAGAGATCTGATTAGATGCAGACACTGGGCTGCCTGTGATGAATGTGGGTGGGACTGGGTGCTTTGACTTTCCTCCTCAACCTCCTCTCCTCCCACCCAAACGACCGGCCGTCTTTCCCGCCCAATCGCTCTCCGAGGTGCAAGGAGCAAGATGGCAGCTGAGCAGATTCCCCAACACATTGATTTCGGAACGTTTGCCTGGATTGCACCATATGGCGCCGGCTGTCGGCGGGGCTCCTGCCAGCCTCACAGAGCACGCTCACAAGCAAACACAGCAAGCCCATTAGCTCCATTTGTTTGCTACCATCAAGGTATTTTCTGGTTATTTTGTAAACAGCTTTCAAGTACACAAAGTCAGACGTGAAAAAGCCTTCCAGATGCAAGGTGAACGAAGCCAAGAAGCCTTGGAGCGGTGCGACTTCACAAACACGCCAGATGATTTCCTAAACAGTAACGCCTTCCTAAGAATCCAGGAACTGCAAGGTCAAGAGTCGCTGCGATGTAGTTTTAAGATAGGACAGAAACAGGGCATTCCATCTGGTGTTACACAAGCAGATAAGGAGAATTCAATTACTCATCTTTATCAGACACATAAATGGAGATTACATTCACTAGAAGGTGGAACAAACGTGTGCAACCTTTACAAAAACTGTAAAAGATCCTGTAGAATTCTGGACCTTGTTTGCATGCACAGCAGTAGAGTTTTAAGTGTAGGTTGAAGCTAAATCTTCTACTAATAAGGAAAAAAAGAAGATTTCCATTCATCATCTCTATCAGACACATAAATGGAGATTATCTTCACTAGAAGGTGGACTAAGTGAGAAACAAGGATTGCTTGAAAACTCCACAAACATGCACAACCTTTGCAAAACTGTACAAGTTCTTCCAGAATTCTCAAGCTAGTTTGTATGCACAGCAAGAGTTTAATGTGTAGGTCTAAGATGGGTAAAAAAAAGAAGCTAAATCTTCTATTAAAAAGGCAAAAAAGAAGAATTCCATTACTCATTTCTATCAGATATAAATGGAGATTATATTCACTAGAAAGCGGACTAACTGAGCAACCAGGATTGTATGAAAATACCACAAACATGCACAGTTATTTAAAATTATTACCAAGCTTGTTCATATGTGCAACAGTACAGTTTTATGATACAGATACACACATGTGGATTATATTTATTTGTGATTTCCAAGTTGCTGCAACAAGCCAAGCATTATTTCTGGATTCCTGTCATTTCAGCTGCACTTCCTGGAGAACAAAAACACACCTTTCACTCAAAGTAAACCCTCATCCAAACTGTCAAACTAATCAGAGACGAGGACGTATGTGACTGTCACATCTCAACCCGACTAAACATCCAATTTTATGGGAGATTTTGGGATTTGACAACAAATCGCCATTATCAAATCGAACGGTGTCACTCCAGGAATGAGCAACAGAATCTTTGCTGAGGAGCATTAGTGCCTTCCTGAAGTCTTGCAACTTCCACTCGGCACAATGACAATGAATAATTATATTTTTTACTCTCCCACGGTCAAGGAAGAAGCGCTCGCTGTTCCTCAGTGAATTCCACCAGCTTTCAATGTGCAGCCATTAAGCATCTTTTGTTGTCTTGTATTCAACATGACAGATGTGCTGCGTTCTTCTTGGACTTTATTCAAAGGTAGTCAGAGAATTTATTTTTCAGCAAAAATCAGGATTTTGGCGACAAGAACGGAACCTGTTTTCTTTAGCTTTTCTCTTGTTTTCTTCCTTTATCAGCGTGTTCGGGTTCGCGCTGCAAAATATCTGAATGTTTAGGGTCGTATCAAATCACTGTTGTGCAACAAACTGCAAATTGAAAGATGATTTTTTTCGCCACCAGATGTGATGGAGTAAGTGTAAAGAACAGAATGAATGAAAGGCTACTGGGTTTGTTTTCTTCTGTCGTTTAGCACTTCCTGTCACATAGTCGGTGTAAGAGAAAGAGCCAACAACTTCCCAGTGTTCTCTTCAGCGGCTGCTTGTCACATTAATGTTTGAAGCATCTCTCACTAAGCAGCCGTCGTGTTCAAGCTCTCTGTCTGTCAGGCCTCCTTGGTTTCTTCTTTTTTTTATTAGCCTCCCTGCAATTAAAGTCCACCGTTGAAGGAAATAGGTGTGATCAGTGCTGAGCTGCTACAACACATGCTGGCCAGATTTCTGTGACACACTGACCAAAGTCACACCTGAACCAGTCTGGAAATTCTCAAAACCAGTAGCTCATCTACAGTCGTAGGAAAAAATTATTAGACCACTCTTGTTTTCTTCAATTTCTTGTTCATTTTAATGCCTGGTCCAACTAAAGTAACATTTATTTGGACAAATATAATGATAACAACAAAAGTAGCTCATAAGAGTCTAATTTCAGAGCTGATATCAGACATTTTCCATGGTTTTCTGGATATTAACCAAAATCTCTTCAGTTCTTCCATCAATATCTATGGCATTGTTCTGCCAAAAACAGCTTTTAGGATTCCATGCTTTCTTTTCTGTCTGTTTTAGTGCCATGATCCACACAGGAGTTAGTACTGATTCATAACCATTGTTTCTGATGACTGCATCCATGCGTCTTAGCTGCTCTCCACCAGCTTCTGATCACAGCAGCCCATTCCTGTTGCACTAATTCTAACTAATTTGCTTTGTTTTCGGGTTTGTGGTTCTCCATTTTGCGTTTGATGATTTTCCACAGGTTTTCAGTTGGATTTAGATCTGGTGATTGAGCAGCCAAGGCATGGGTCCAATGTTCTGGTTTTCCATCCAGTCATTGGAGGCAGGAAAGAGTTTTCCAGGTGATGGAAGAAGACTGTTCTCAAGAGTAGCCCCAAACATGACCTGGTTCATTTGCCCAGTTCCACCCAGACTGAAACTACCCCAGATCATCAAATAAACAAGAAATTAAAGAAAACAAGGGTGGTCTAATAATTTTTTTCCATGACTGTATACAGGAGACGATGTGGCTGGTCCCCAAAACATGATGCTCCAACAACTAAACTGCATTCTCAATTACATTTCGATGAATCTACCAAATTGTTTTCTTTGTAATGGATCACCAACATGCTTCACATAAACATCTCCTTTACAGTCATCCAATCATATATTAGATAGGATAGCACTCAGCAACTTGGTAACCAACAAAATGGAGGAGAAGCTTCAAACATTTAGCAAAATCTTCTTATTTTAACTCAAATCTTGTTATTTTCCTAAACTTAACCACATATTTTTAGTGTCTAAACCTAACCAGATGAATGAAATTGAAATTCAACTCAAACATGGGATGGAAACCCCAGTTCTCCTGCATGAAAGTCCTGTTGCTGACTTATGACACCAATCTCTTCTTGTAACTTCTTACAGATTTCACACACTGGAAACCTTCCCCACTACATTACAGTCTCATACCTTTGGGTGAGAAAATATGTTTCTTCCAGGAGCATCGTTTTTGGAAGACAAGGTTACATGCTTGCATATGAAATGGAATGATTGCTTTATACTGCACTTATAAATTAAAGTAGAAGGTCAACAGCAATATGGTATTGTTCATATTAAGTGAGCTACCAACAAGAGCCTGCTTGCTTTAGGCTGAAAGAAACAGCACTTTGTTGTACATGTAGGAAGACAGAGTCCCAAAAATATTCACATATTCTCATGATTATGAAGCTGATAAGCGCATTCTTAACTCCCTGAACTCCAAATAGTTTCTGGGTGGTTTTCACTCCCGTCTCACTTTGAGTTAATTTTTCACTGCAGAATAAAGTCCTGCTCCTCTAAGGAATCAGAAGTAAACACAACCCAAACACGCCATAAATCAGGAATAAAAACGGAAGCAGAATTCTGGAATCTACACGCACAATATTTTTACAAGCGTCCACAGGTGTTACCAACATCGGAAAACATGGTGGCTCTACATGCTATGTATAGAAGATTTACTACTCTCAATGTTCATTTGTTTTCATACTTGTCTCCTGTATGCTCTGTGTAAACACAGCAGCCTCCTAGTTCCTGAATTTCTGAATGCTGGTCACAGCTGAGTCAATAACAGCTCCATAGTTGCACCGAGGAGTGAAGAATTCTTCGCTTTTTCAAGAACCTGCTTCGTGCCGACGGTCTATTTTGGGCAAATGTCTAAATGAGGGACGTAGGATGAAGTGACTTTGAGTAAATATAAAGATTTTAAGTTTAGATTTGGAGGATGTGGAGGAGAACCTTCAGGAAGTTTCTGTTTGGTGTGATTTTCAGGAGGAGTTTGTTGGTTCAGAGGGTTAATAGTCCACACCGGTATAAAGCTTCACATCCAATACAGAAAACATGACAACACAGACATGTTCCAGGCTGGTGCTGCTGGGTTGGAGGGGTTTTATTTCCTTCATTTGCTTGGTGAGATAACCCACTGGAGACGGTCCTATAGACATATACAGGACATGAGTGTTTACATCGAACGGAGGTTAGATCAGCTTCTAAAGTGATGCAAATTAATGAAACGCCGAACACGATCAATCATTATGATGAGTAACGTGGGGGACTGAGGTTGAAAATGGGGAGAATTATCTGCTAACGCCCCGGACACAAAGACTAGAGTGGAGCTGTGATCTATTGAGCAGAAAAGGGACACAGTTCAATTTGACTTGTCTGAGGCGTAAACAGCTTTCTGTGAGTCACAGCGAAGAAGCCCAGAGAGGACGAGTCTAATGACTCAGACTCTGCAGTGGCGAAACGTCGGTTTGTAGTAGTTTTAGCACATTACAAGAGCTGGGGGATTATAATGATAGTAAAATAATTAACTCTAAAGCACACATGATAAAAGCTGAGCAGAATGTTGTTTACAATGTGTAATTTGACATTACCATCTGTGGAGTTAGAACAATGTTGGCTGAGGGTTTTTTTTTTGTAATTATGAGGCTTACGATGACAAGCTCAATGTTTTTTGGCTTTGCTAAATTTCCATGCAGCTCTTTTTGTTCATTTCCTGCCCCTTTGGGTGTAATGACGTGTTCATAACTTAAGATGAAAGCCCCTCGCAACGCCAGTCAAATCCTCCACTCATCCACATTTCATCTGACCCCTTTCTGTAAAACTCTGCCCTCCTCCCTCATGCTGGCAGCCTCAGCCATCCTTTAAAGGCTGTAATTGTGGCTGCTTTGGGGGTAATTTGAGGGCAGCAGCCCATGTTCCCCTTTTCCATTGGGTGGGCATGTGGGTGGGGGGGCACTGGTAGTGTGGTCGCGGGGATCAGCAGCAGAAAACGCCAGGTCTTTCCGGACGTCTGCAACACTCTGGCAGGTTGTTGTTTTCACCGACAGCTGGGGATGGGTGTGCCAGATCTGTGGGAGTGCCTTGGAAATCATCCTGACGTCTTTGGGGTGGGTGGGGGGGTCATTATGGAGCCACGTCTGAGGAGCAGGGGTGGGGCAGGGCCACTCGGTGGGCAGCACAGGGAGGGAAGGCGACCTGCTTTGCAACTGGTTCGGCACACAGGCGACAGATGGAAGGGAATGCCGTGTGCCACGAGCAGCCAACGCAATCCTTCACAGCTGTCCAATAGGGCGAGGGCGTGCAAAAATAGCAGGGCCGGCCCAGAAGAGCTCACGGTGGGGATGTGGAATGAGGAGTAAACATCCTCATCGCTCACTTTCCGCCGGGGCCGTCCCAGTGCTGGGACTGCAGCTGATTAGACGGGCCTCCGAGCACTTCCACGCAGGCAGGAGGTGGGACCGCCGACCCCCTACCTGAGCACCTCAGGTTCTCCTCCGTTAAAAAGGGGGGACTATCTCCAGCTTCTATTTTCTGCCCAGCAGCATCGCCTCAACAACCACACCTCTTTGTCACCCACTGTGAACTGCTCACCAAGAGAAACATGTAACCTGAGTAAAGGCTTTAGCGGATAATACCAGCAGGCCATTTCTTCCACTGGAGAGATTTAGAGGGAAAAAAAGGGGGACTAGTATTTAAGGAAGGTATGTTGTAAAAATAACTGCATGGAATCAGAAGGAGAAGTTTGAATGATGCCTCTCTGTATGTGCTAAACGTGTGTCTTCTAAGTTTGGTTTCATCCAAACAATAAGACAATGTCTCATACACGACTGTTCAACAGTTTGGGGTCACCCAGATAAACCATTGTTTTCCATGAAAACTCCCATTTTTATTCATGTGCTAACATAACTGCAAAAGAGTTAGGTTCAGGGTTAGAGTTGTATAGTAAATATAGTAAAAAATACAGCAAAAAATATAGTAAAAATACAGTAAAAAACATAGTAAAATATAGTAAATATTATTACTCATTAACAATGTCGAGACTGGATTTATCATTCATTTAATGTGATCTTCACTGAAAAAAAAAATTTCTTTCAAAAATAAGATCATTTCTAAGTGACTCTAAACTTTTGAATGAGAGTGTCATAAAATATAGTAAAATACTGACAAATATAGAAAAAATACAGTAAAAACACTAAAAATATAGTACAAATATAGCAAAATATAGTAAATATTATATTATTACTCCTTAACAACGTATAGACTGGATTTATCATTCATTTAATGTTATCTTCACTGAAAAGAATTGATTTTCTTTTAAAAAATAAGGACATTTCTAAGTGACCCAAACCTTTGAACCATAGTGTGCACACTAGTAGTATAATATATAGTAAACCACCACTGCATTGGAACACAATGTATAAAACTAGCTGTATTTGTCTGGCAACCTGTTGTTACCTGGACAACAATAAACAATTTATCAAGTGAAAACACACAAAATACAAGTTTAGTATTTAGAGCTGCCCTGACTATGTACAATCTGTGGGATTTTAATACTTCTCTCAGCATTTCTATTCATGAAAGAATCGGCGAACACCACTGATTTGTGCAGTACTGTTATTTCTACAACCAGTACTTTATATATATTTGGATTTATTCTCATTTTTGAACTACATTCCTTAAATGTTTTCCCTATCTTTGCTGCTGTATCACTGCAAATCCGCCCACTGTGGGATTAATGAAAACTTATCTTATCTTATTAATCAGCATAATTAATGAAATGCATCAACATCAAAGTTTTTCACTAATGCTTCTATTTTTTGGGCTGTAAGTCATTATAACGAATGCTTTTCTTCAGTCATTTATTGGCTCCAGTTCTGGTCAGATGCTCTCAGTTTTAGATAACTGTGGCGGCAGCAAAATCCGACTCTGGCAAAACGTAAAAGCCAACAAAGACAAGAGTACAGAGTGCTTCAATTTATGACTGAACAAAAAGGTGATTTGTACGCGGTGCAGAGTTTCGATGGCAGACCACAGCGGCACACCTGAGGAAAAAACACACAGGTGCTGCTCACAGACACTCTGCATCTGTATGCTTCTGCATGCTTTTTCATTTTTATAGAGTCAAACTCAAAACAAAACTGTTTTATTTCTGTATTCATTCATGTCTGTTATGAAACAATGGAACAAATTTGCGATATAAATGTGACTCATTAAAGCTACATTTATTTCAGACAACAGTTAATTCCAGGCTGCTGCTCTGAGCTGCTAAAATCTGGATTTTATATTACGACATTTAAAAGGATCACCATTTGTACAGAATTTAAAGCTATTATCCAAATTCAGGGAACAAGAAGATAAGAGTTGCTTTAACTGCTTGAAAAATATCCTTTCTATCCATTTTTCGCTTGATTGAAAATACAAACCAAAGTTTTTACGTTGTCCATAAGTTTAATAGAAACATGGAAACTTTTGGCAGTGCATTACTGACTTGAATAATGATTTTTTTTTTAATCACATTTGAGTTTATTTCTACAGTTTTGCATTTTGCATTGGTGTGAATTACACAATGACAGAACATTTTCAAGGTTTAAGGAATTTAAATGGTTATTTTGCTTTCTTTTGGGGAGAAAATGTTGCATTCAGTAAGTTAGTCAACAAATAGATTGATAGAAAAACAGTCGGTGTCAGCCCTAGTCAGCAGTAAAATATTTATAATTTCTATTTTAGAGTAGGTTCAGACAAATCCTGGCAGTTTATAATAATCTGCGATGTCTGCATTTTCAAAATCGGTGTCATCATTACTTTGCATATAATCTAAAATAATGTTTTTGTGCATATTTATAGCGTTTACCGATTGCATTCATTTGTGATTTCGTCTTGCTGCCTTGATTAAATGATAGGCATGATCAAAAACTAATTTTCATGATTGCGCTCCTGATTTCAATGTGCACAGAAAAAAAAATCATGAAATAAGATACTAAGGTTGCAAAGTAGACGCATTTCTGCAGAGCACGGTAAGTGCATATTTTTTGTCATTTAAGGTCTCAGTGAAATATGAATCTGTATGCAAGTATCAGGGGCTACCAATGCAGCTCATTATTTCTAATTAGCCCCACCTTTTTACTCTCATTACCAGCGGCTTTGGACATGGAGGCGCTGCACCACGCTGCAGTAAATCAGAGGCCAGTGCATTAGAGTTATCTCACTGTCATTCCTTTTAGTGCTGTGAGAACCACAAATGAAATTCTACTGACCTCAGTTTCATTTGGGTGGAGGCAGAAATCTCACAGCAGATATCTCAGAACCCCAAAGTACAAAAACCAACCTGCCTGGCGAGCCAGCAGCAGCGGAGTGATTGAGAAATATGTACCTATTTTAGTAATTTTGTTCAAACTAGCCTTCATATTGAACTAAAAATCCTCTAATAATCATAACAGTGTTGGATAAAACCCAAGGTTAGTCCGTTAAAATGCTCATTTGGGGAGTGCTCTTTAAAATATACTTCACATGGTCCTAAATTCTGAGCTGAAACTCCATCATGGAACACCTTCACGGAGCAGGAGGTTGACACCGGATACTCCCTGTGGAGAGGACCCCAGACCCCAAGACGGAGGGTTTAGCGGCAGGACTGGGCCCCTCTCTTTTGAATAAATGCACGGAGGCAGACGGCCAGCAGCAGACGGGAGCATTTAAGGAGGGACCCGTGCGGTGAGGGGGCTTGGACGGCATCCAGGGACTCTCGCTGAGCAGCTTAATCACAACCAGATTTGGAAATTTAAGATGAAAACAAAACTGGGGGACGCTTGTAAAATTTATGAGGTCTTTGAAAGGTGAGACTGCAACTGTGCAAGAGGCCGCATGCGTGTGTCCTATAAGCACACTTTATTATCTGCAACATTATCACAGGAAAGTCATTACAGTCATGTTCTATATCCTACGCTGGCTGTCATGTTCGCAGCAGACGCAGCCCTGACAGAAACGCTGACAGCTTCATTTCAGCTTTATTTACTTCTGTGCATTGATGTGATTGCCGTTTACACTGGCATGTAGCCTGGACTCTCAACTCTGTCTCCCAGAAATTACATTAGTTTGTTTTGCCAAAAGTGTTGGCAACATTCTTTGGAGCACAGAATGTTCAGTGTTTATTTACTGCGAAGGATCTGCAGGGAAGTACTGGGGACGGATGGTGGGCGAACCGACCCGAGATGCATCCTGCATGTGGTTGGGATCAGCAAACAAAAGCACTTTGGTGAAGGATGAGATGGTTTCATAACGTTAACCAAGAGCTATGAGGACATAAACATCATTTCACTACTACTGGTTTTCTGCGCCACGTTTATGAGCCACACTTTGCTCCTTGTTATGCACTTGAATTAGCATTTCTACTTTATATATTAATGAAATAGAGAGTAATCCTGGTGGTTCCATCTTTTATTCAACATGAACTTGATGTTACTCATTCATCTATGTGCAAGAAAACCCAGGAAACTTGCTTTGACTGTATTTACCTGCAGAATTATATATTCATGATATATAAGGACCATTAATCACCATTTTTGATTATAAGAAATCGAGAAAATCTGCCTTTTTGGACTGTCAGTCTGGCTAATATAATATTGAAACATTATAACTATGATCTTTGTGAAATTTATCAATCTTTTGTTATAGAAACTGTTAGGAAATAGTGATCACAATCTCCCATATGGTGCTAGTCTATCATAGTACATACAGTTAATCTGTCATTTTAGCTCAAACTCTCTGTCCTTTGTTGATTGAATGCCTGAAAACCTATCTTTGTGTATCAAAATGACATATTTACAAGTTTGTCTTCAAAATACATTGGATAGAACTCTGCACTGTTGCTTCCTGCACTGTGTGGATCAATGAATCTACACAATATCAGCTTGTAAAAATAGAATAACTGAGCTGTACATGTTGAATGAATGATGAACTGGAAACTGATACTACTGAAAACAAAGAATAATAATGATACGGCAAGCTCAGCTCTGCAAGCAGACAGGATTGGTTCCTTTGTTTTTTAACAAATGAAACATTGAAAGTTTGAATCTGTGTTTCTGAGACTGTCATCGGGCCACTGCAGCTTCGAGGTGGAACTTATTTTACTCGTGTCTTCGAGTACATAACAACACCATTCAGACGTGTTAACAGGGTGAAAAAAATACCTGGTTTTCACTGAAGGGGGCCTTTAAAGTTACACTTAATTCACTGTTGACCCACTATAGTTCCAGCTCTGTGTGCTTTGATTAGATTTGACCAAATGTGAGCACAGTTTGGTAGGATTATCGCTCAATTCTGATTCTGGTTGACAGATTACATGATCAAAAGCCTGTAAAATCTTGTACTTTGTTGCTCACAGTAAGAAGCTGAATGATAAAAATATGTTTGTAGACCATTAACTAATGCATCAAATAACTACAACTTGCCTTGAGGGGAGTGATAGCGGTGGGGCTTCACTTTTTTTTTTTTTTTGCTCAGAATTTGCTTTAATGGTGCCATTTGAAGCAAATTCAGACCAAAATCAGCCAGACTCATCTTCTGGGTACTGTGAATATTCATAGCAGCGTTAATGGAAATCTGTGCATGTGTTGGACCACAGAGATGGACAGACAGATGGCTGACAGACTGACCTCAATCATTATCTTTAACACCCACCAGTAAAAGAGGTGGACTGCCCTTTAGCAACAGCCATATAAATAATGGTGTTCTATTATTTCCCCAAGACAAAGTCACCTTGATTTTTTAGCCCAAGGGCTTATTTACTGGTGTAGTAAAAGAGCTTGGATGACTCACCTAGCAAAGAAGACGTGAGAAGATATCAGCGAGTGATCCGAAGGAGCAGGAGAGGAAAGAGAAGAGGGGAAAAAAAAATTAGTTCTATTGTAAACAACTTTCAAACAGCACAAAGTCACACATGAAAAGCCTCCCAGATGCAAGGTGAAAGAAGCCAAGACGCCTTTGAGCAATGCGACTCGGCAAAAACACACCGGATCATTTCCTAAAGAGTAAACAAAGTGCACTGCTATTTTCAGCCGACCTTTAAATAAAGTCAGCTCTGGTTCTGACTCTTTACAGCTTTTTACGGGGTCAACCTCGTACAAGGTTGATCATGTTTTCACATTAATGATAATGACAAACCGGCAAGGGCATGATAACGCAAGACATTATTGAAATTACCAAGGTGTACCCATTCAAAAGCAGCTTTGAAGAGTGTGATTTCAGAGCTGTAATGTGTGCTTTTCCCAACTGATAAATCCCTATTAGTTGGTGTGGTTTTGTTTGCTTGTTTAGTTTAAGTCAGCTTAAAAGATTAACAGTGTCTCAGGTTACATAACAACCTTTTACTACGGAGGTCACACTATAATCACGGCCACATATGGGCTTTATCTCTGCTGTCTTGGTCAGTGTTTTCCTCCCTGTGTTGGGAACCAAATACACTGGGATGTTCAGGGGTTTCCTCCTTTTCAAACCATTCCTTCCAGTCGAAATCACCATAAAACACTTCCTCACTCATAACAGCAAATCACGTCAATTTTGAAGTGAGAAAGGCTGTGGGAAGCAAATGCCAAGGTCAGCTTATTAATCTACCTGAAGAAAAGTCCTGCTGTCCTTTTCCTTTCGTAAAAGGACCACTTTCTAAAGTGGTAATCATCTCGGCCCTCTTGAGTGCTCAAGAAAGGGGGTAGGCAAAGGGCAAGTAAGAGAGTGAAAAAGTAACTTTGAAGCAATGGGAGCATAAAGCGAAAGGCCGGAAAGGCCACTGATATTCAGAGTGGAATGCCTTAATAAGAGTCTGCCGGCTGCTTTTATTGCACATTGGCAGCATCACTTAGCATCATGAAAGTAGCATTTAGAGATAACATTTATCAACAGTTTGATCTGCAGGCCCTCTTAACCCTCTTAAATGACATTCTTGGAAAAAAATCAGACAATGGCGCAGAGGAGGGACCAGAAAGAGCACCCTCACAAAGACCAGTGACATCAATCATCCAGAGTTTCCCCCAGTGACACGAAGTCCTCTTTTTCCACTCAGCAGTAATGTAATAAATGAGGTTCAAGCTAATCAACAGCCCAAACTACAGCATGCAGAAACAGGTGAGCACCTCCATTTCCCACAATCTCAGGTTTAAGGTTAAATGTGTTGATGCAAATAGAAACTTTATATAAATGAACCATCATCATGAAAAGAAAAGGCAGGGATCATCCATGTCCTTGTTTATGTAAAGAGACAAAAACAGCCTATTCTGATCATCGTGTTCGCAGCAATGAAAGGAATCTAAGAGCTTTAACAGACAGCAACTAGACTTCTCTTTAGGGTTATTAAAGACATTTCATCTCTCATCCAAGAGCTACTTCAGTTCTAAAGAACAACAACTGAAAAAGCCTGTTGGATGACAAGTGGAACATCTTAAAGGACCAACAAAGTCTAGTCCAGATATCTACTGACGCTGCTGAGATCCTTTCATTAATGAGAGAACATGCCATCAAATACAACTCTCTCTCTGATGTGTCAAAGTTTCAGAATTAAAAGTTGTTGTTTTTTCTTTAAAATGGCTTAAATGTAACTCTACACAGCTGTTTCTTCAGGAATGATCTATGAAGTTGGATGCCTCTCTCTCTTTTTACCCAAAACTCCTCATTTGCTGCATCTAGAGCACACCAGCTCACCTGTAACTCTGCTGCAACACTCTAAATCTACTCTTTACTGTCACGTTGTAGTCATGCTCAGCCGTGGCACTGACTGCTAGCATATAAAAAACGCCATGTGGACAAGTTAATGAGGTAAAAAGCATTACCAGAGGAGGTCTGCACACAGTTTTTTTTTAAAGAATTAAGAAGATATAGGAGGTGGTAAAACTAACTAGTAGATTAGATTTACTGTTGGTTTGTTTGAATCATTAATCAAGCTCCACTGTTGAATCTCATTATTACACCTCTAACAGTTTGATATTGATAACTGGTATCACCTGAAACTACCTTAAAGTATGACTGAAGTCACTCTGTGAAAAGAGACCTAGGAGGTAAATTTATGACGGCACAAAAAAACCGAGTAAGGAGATTACTAAAGCCAGTTATCCAAAGTTCGATCGATCACCCGGCAGGAGAGTGATCTCTGTTTGAGCAATGAGATTCAGGCTCGATCACTCCATACTCTCACTGCTGGAAAAGTAATGTGTGGACTCTGCTCTGAAATTATTGCCTGCCAGTGCGACTAAATAAATCAGTAAATACTTCTGGAACGTGCACGGCCTCTTTGCAAAATGCACGCCTTGCAAAGTAGAGTGTGGTAAATAATTGTGGTCGGTGCGTGGCTTAAAAATTGGTTGTGCGTATCAAAGTAGGCAAAAATAAATTGGTAATGTTGTTGGAGGCTACTTACAAAGTGTTTTTCATTATAATTGCACAAACAAATAAAGAGCTGTGTCATTTCGGTAATTCTGCTGTTTTGAAGCAAATTGTACTTGCAAGAACATACTGTTCACAAAAAGGTCCTCTGTGTGTCAACAACCACTTAACAGGGAACCACTTCTGCATGTTTTCATTAAACAACTGCAGTCTTCAGCTGTTCTGATGAGTCCTGCCCTCAGTTTAAACTGCTTTGGCTGAACACATTCAGAACGTCCAAGAAGCAGCATTTAACACAATGAGCAGACAGCATGAGCGTTAGATTTACCCCGACGTTCCAGTTCAGCAGGTTTTATTCTATACTTCAAGACTGTGACCCTGCCAAACCTATAATTCTAGGTTAATAATTCGAAGTGGCTGGCTCAGGTGTGTGCTCGCTGAATGCCAGTGAGGGATTTAAGGTGACATAAGACACCAGTTGGCAGATATTGGATCGTCTCGTCTCCAGGGAAAGACTACCTGACCAAGTCAACAGAACTAAATCAGAGGTTTAATTACATTTGACTGAGAATGGTTTTATTTTATCCGCTGATACTTTTAACAGAACTGTCAGTGTATTACATTAGTATATTAGAATTGTCATCAATAATATTTCAGACGTGGCGTCACGTGTTCGATCAGGACATTCAAACCTGCTAGTCTTAGATTTCTGAAGTAACAAATGGACCGCTGTGGGTAGTAAACATGCTTCAGGAGAAGAGAAGTCACAGCTACAACATTAAAAAACCTGCAGACGCCACCGGAAGCTGTCACGAGCCTGAGCTTTTTTGCAGTATATGTCTTTTTATATATTTATTATTTAAATTATTTTTGCACTAAAATAAGCATTTTCTAGCCAAACAAATTCAAAACAATATAAAAATATAAAAAATAATAATTAAAACATATTAAAAGAATATTAAATTGAAATAAATACAGCGCTGGGCTCTGATTGGCTCAGAGACCGTAGCATGAGTCTCTTCCATGTTTAGCAGCTCAGCATCTCGCTTTGTCCATTTCATATAGACGTCTGATCACTGAGCATAGTGTTGCTCCCTTCCCTCCTTTCCTATATGTACATAATAAAATAAAGTCGCGGGGGATTGTGGAACCTAACCCCCGCCACAGATAAGGGACCACTGTAAATAATGTAAAAGTCCAGGGCAAGCGCGGCACAGAAGAACTCTGCAGAAAGGCCGGTCAGCCGATCTCCCCGGTAGCTCAACAGGTTGAGCCGACCCCGATACAGTAGTCATGAGTTTGAATCCAGCTTATGGCACTTTGCCGTGGTCCTTCGCCACTCTCTTTCAGTGCTGTCTCATCTATTACGTGGAAGTGTATGAGAAAAGCTGCTGGGCCGCATTAACACTAAACTTTGATGTCAAGTAAAGGGCCACACAATATATTTTGCGAGTTTGAGACCCATGCTATACTTTGACTTTATGTTTGACTTTCCTCTCTGAACGATCTCATACTAAGTGTTTTTCTCTAAATATAGCCACTCTCTAAATCAAATGAATGATGCTGGTTCTCTCTATTTATCTGTTTTGCCGGTACATTAATCAGGGCTGATATGTTATCTGCCCGTTGATCTGCCAACATAAAGGCCAGCTGCTGCCAGCTCTCGTCAAAACCAACTGTGTGTATACAGCAACTGGTCAAGAGTCACATCCAAATGAATTTCCAACAAACGAGTCAAAAGGTATGGAACTGCTGCAGCTTCTGCGATAACAAATAGGGCCTTTGGCTTTTCTTTCCGTCTGATTTGAAGGAGCCACCACCATGTCTGCTCCATAGAGCTCCGGCTCACTCTGTGGTGGCGTCCAAGCCGACAGCTGAAAACAAGCACAACAGAGCAAAGAGTGTGCCAGTGGCAGAGCACACAGGCACAGATAACAGGCTTAAGCACTGGCTGAGAAGTATTAAGACCACAAACTTTTTTCAGACTCCTCCAACAAAGCCACTGACTTTGTACAAAACTGTTCCAAGTCAGGGTCTTAGTAGACACGGACCGCTACGTAGCCCAACGCTCCACACCACGATTCTCTGACTGAGCCTCAACAAATACTGCAACTATACACCAAAAACCCTGAATGCACATGTAGAAACACAGCTCGGGACTTTGAAACTGCAGAATGATGATGAAGTCGGGTGTTTTTGGTTTTAGGGTGCCAGGCTTCTGAGCCAAACTGAAACACCACCACACCAAAAACACAGTTACTAAACACTGTTCTCACTCCTGCCTGTATAGCGTGTGAACATGTGCAAGGTTAGAAAGTCATCATTTAGCTTTTACACACTCATCTACAGAGGCATTGGAAGGACACGCTATGTTGAGATAAACACTGTTTAGTCCAGCTAGCAGAGGCCTGGAAATCAATAGGACGTCATAGAGAAGTCACATCCACTCCTGTCCTAATAACAGACCAGGCTGAGGTAGAATCCAGTAAAGAGCTGTGAGTAAAGCTGCATTTGTCTCCCAGCATCTCAATACAGCCTGCAAAGAAACCCGTAAGTCAGACATCTGAGAGCTGTCTGCTTAGAAGAAGAGCAAAAAGATCTCATGAAAGAAGTGCTACGCAGACACCACATTGCCCGTCATTAAATATTGATGTGTCTCAGTGGTAAAATGACACATTTTAAATGCTGTTTATTAAGTACTTTCCGTTAGAGGAGTTTGCCACTGCTTTGCACAAACCCCCTGCTACTTGCTGCTACACTCCATTTGCCTGTCAGTGTTTTAGCATCTTCATACTCCCACTTACTGTACATTAAATGCTCTCCAGCTATTTGCAAGTTATGGTCAGCGTTGTCCACACAGAAGGTTATTTGAGACTTTTATTGTTGACTCAATAATTCAGAACTAAATGGGTAAATATTAATTTCCTGAATAATATGCTAATGCTACTGCCACTACTGTCAGTCCTAACCGCTGAGCAGAACTTGGAGTAAAAGAAAGTGCACCGTCATGCACTGTGTGGAGCTACACAGGAATACATTCAATTAATTTGTGTAGAATTTCTCTTTCATTAATACTTCACGTTCAGTCAAACCTAACGATCAGTTTTTACACACAGAGAGGGCAATTTACAATGCTCGAATTATAGATGTAATTATCAAAACAGTGGCGTGCACAGCCAATCATCTTTCCCTCTAATGAGCCTGCAGCTCTGACGGTGCAGTCTGTCAAATAAGCCTGCTGAGTGTTGTTCAAACAACAAGCCACGTCTGATGTTTCTGGGAAATTAGTGCCTTTTTTAATAGACAAAGCATAAATGTTGAAAGAGCCCCTTGTTACAGAGCTCAAAGTGCTTAAAAAAAAACTTCATTCAGATACATGTTGTCCCGACTGGAAAATTCTTTGAGGCATTACGAGGCATAAGGGAGAATAACAAATACACGTTTTTGTCAGCAGATTTGTACTAAAATTCAATTAAGCAAACATTTATTTTGGACTCTCTTTTCCCTTTTAGGATTCCAGTGAGCAACGATATATTAATCTGCCGTCTGATGTTCTAACTATGGCTCCTCACAGTCCACTGGAAACAGAACTACAAAAACAGAAATGATTTCATGTCAGTTTTACACATCCTCTATCCAAACCCTGCACACTAATAATACGTGACATTTCAATATTGACATTTACTGTTCTGTCAGGCTCTGATTTATATATCACAGCTGTCATCCTTGCAGGTATGTCTTGATTTGTTTTCATATGAACAGTGTTTTTCAGTGTAAATCCAGGCCTGACATTAGTCCAAGCGCATATCATCTGCATAAATTACCAGAGAGTCAGTTTTGTTGTCTGTTACATGTTGTCATGCTGATCAAGAAACACGACCAACAATCAAAACTCTGGCACTTTGCTGGGAAGTAAGATTAAAAACCACTGTTTGCATCACAGCAGCCCCTTTCTGTGTCCCTTTGAAGCCGTTTAACATGAGCAGAAATTGGTGAGAGCTTTGTGGAACTAACAATCAGCTCTGCTCTAATTCGACAGGACAGGCGTAATTTACACAATGACTCCTGGGTCCAGTTTGCTACGAGACACTTCAGAGGATATCAGAAATAATGAATTGTTTCAATCACGACATCTGCATTAAAAAAAAAAAAAAAAATTTAAAAATAAAAAAACGTAATTTTCGAGCTCACAGAGAAAATGGAGCACAGCGAGGCGGCTAAGTGGCAGGAAAGTATTCAGAACATATGGACTCCAGCTCTTAGATGTTTTTGAGTTTCTGATGTGGGCTGGCGCTGGGAGATGTGGTTACAAACAGTCTGTCAACACTGTTCAAAGCCCCAACAATTCACAATCAGACGTCACGGGTTTCATGAGATCAGTCGGATACCCTCAGACTTCCCCCCGATGTCCTTGTCCGAGTTCTTTCTAGGACTTTTTTCTTGTGCTGCTCTTTGGGAGGAGAGCATGTCGCCGCTATTCACGTGTGTTTGCGCAGTAAAATCACTTTTCCAAACTCCCAACGCCAAGCTCCTCCTGGGGATTATGGAAAATGAAATTATTTTTTATCAATAAGTCAGCATAATCAACTCATACCTAGGCAATCTCATTACGCCCCAGACTGCCAGATGCCTAATCGGAACCTCTATTATCTCTACTCCTGTCTTTCTGTTCTGTATGGCACTCAATTCAATTGTAACATTATTAGAGGCTTTTATAGGGCCAGCGACCCTTATGTCTTCCGATAAATGATCTGAAGATCATGCCGGCGTAAGTTATCTTTTACATTAGGACATGCACTGCAAAAGGTCCGGATGCAGATCCAGATAGGAATGTTCTCAGAAGCACAATCACAGGAGAAGCACCAATGTTAAGATGTAGTCGATGCAGTCGCTAACACAACACTACCCACCAAACGGGCCATTTTCCAACCAAAATCTGTGCTAGCAGATTTGTTTTTCCTGTTAATACAACCAGCGGTTATAAAAAAAACACCTCTAAAATGCAATTATAAAGGCTCAGAACACGTTCTGCTGTGCTTCGGCTGAAAATTGTGAAGGACAGTCCTTGCACAGATCTGCAATTATTTCGTTTTCCATTACCGTTCCTCCCTCTAGACAGAATATTTGTGTTGTACCACTCTGACAATAGCTCACCTCCCTCATGCAATCAGAGGTGCTTATGAGTGAGCAGCAGCACAGGGTCATCATTTCTGCTGTAAGCCTTCCAGTCCTGATACGACTGAATCGGTGTACAATAAACAACAGCGCTGCAAGTCCTGACAGAAAACGACAATCCTGACAATCGATTAATCATTGGAGTCATTTAAATGCCTGTTTACAGCCTTGTGGACCGAGTACTTGCACTGTTCCATGTAATTGGATATCTTTGGGGTTTGACCTGTTTTCAGTCAAAGGAAGCTGTTTTAATATTTCACTAGAATCTGTGATGGGAGTGAAAAATATTGACATAAAAACATGATAGAATACGACAGCTGTGGGAAAATCTGTTGTTTCATGATCAATTTAATCAATAGGCTCTCCACATTCTCACAAGACATTTTCAGGTTGTTTTTTCCAGCATGAAGCACAAACCTTGTTCTTGAGTTGCGTTGCATGAGATTCTCTGCAGGGTTCTCAGATACTGAGGTAGTGGTACATAGCCTGGGAGGATTTCAGTGTTATGGATGTTACATGATGTTCAGAGGAATGCACTGCAAAGAATATCTGACACAGCCAGGCTTTCTTTGTTTTCGCTGGCTTGACAAAACCTAAACCCCTAAAACACCACGTCATTTGATTCTTTCACAAAATACACCGATCGTGTACCACCAGTTTTGGTCAAGAGAAACAGATTATTTGGGCAGAAAGTCACCCTTACACTGCAAATGATGCACTGAAGGAACACCAATTAAAAATGTTGATTAGGTAAGTTAATATCTGTATTTAACAGCTCATTGGACGCTAAATGCAGCTGCACATTAGAGCTCTTAAACTGCATTTCAACATGATATTCAAAAACTGCATTTAGGCCCAACAACGTCCCATAATAACAGATACCTGGACTCTGCTTTAGGTTCTGGTCAAATCCAAATGAATGTTACTGGTTGAATATTCCTTGTTGTAAATCCCAATATGCTGATCTATTTTCTCATCTGTGTTCTATTAACTGCAGTACTGGCAGCATAAAACGGCAAACAGGACCAAACATAAAAACGTTTATATGGTTTCTGCATCACCAGCTAAATGCATTTAGGTTCCTAATGGCAACACAAACACCATGGGATGCTGTAACTGCACAGCTTTGTTCAGTAGAATTAAAAACACACAGCTCAACAAGTTTACTGGTGTTATATATTCCTTCTTTTATGTTCATTTCCTGAGCAGTGAACTACAAAAGAATGTATGCTGAGTCTAATGTTGGTTTTAATGTTAGGAGGGCGGTTCTTTTATAACCTGGATATATCACCATGGTAACGTGCTCTGGAGCAACGTAGCTGCTGGTCTCTATATGGTTATTAATAATCATTTTGTTATATTGTATTTAGAACTGTGAAAATACCAGCATGATTTTGCACCTTTTTTCTTCTACCAGCACAATGTGCATGATATTTTACATATTTTTCTTGAATGTAACATGTGTGAGCTAATGGATGTCAAGAATATCCCATTACATATTAACTTATCTACTTTCTCGACTAGTAATCTGTACATTTTATAGAGAATCGTCAGTAAAAAGACGACACTTTTACAGCCGATTCAAACCAAAGTTCTGATGGGAAAGTGCTCCAGAGCAGTGGTGATGCAACCAGGTTAAAAAAGAGCCACCTTCACGACATTAAAACCTCTGACTTTAGGCACCACACACCTCGCTAACCCATTAATCTTGCTGTGGAGTTCACTCCTCAGGGGAAATGAACAATGCTGAAAGATAAACAACACTGGTTTCAGATGTGATTAATATTTAGAAGTCAAAGACAGCGATGCCTCTCCAGCTGAAAGTGGCCGCAAACTCCGCAGACTTTGACTGGAAGACAACACAAGGCCGAATAACAAAGGAGACGTCTGGCGTGCTACCTCACCGTTTGTTTTCAGGAGCACAAACAAATGCTATTTGTCAATGCCACCTCCACAATCACTCTCGGTTATCCCTCCACCCAAAGAAACATATCCCTGTGGGGGAAGACAGGAAATAGTTGTGATTCTCATCAGTAACCTGTCAGGAGCTGGTGAGTGATGGCTCGGAAATCCTGATTTAATATTATTTCCAATACACCCGTCACATTTAATGGCATGCCGTTGTAAAGGAACACAGTCACTGGTCTCCGATAGAACTGGTTCCACCGTGGAAAACACCTCACTAACCCTGCTGGAGCTGGAGATGTAAACAATAAGGATCATTTCAGTCATGCAGCAGTGCAAAAACTGACACAGGACACTGAATGTTCCTGCTGCAGGTCAATCCCAGATGAATATGTTTCATTTTCCAGCAAATTTTTTATGAAAACTGTTTTGGAAATAGTATTTTGAAGAGTTTCTACACATTCTACAAGTTGAACAAAAAAAAGTGCACTATAATCAAATTTCTGCACTTCATTTGCTGATAGCAGGAACTCAAGGAAGTGATCTGCTGAGCAATCCATATATTCTAGATATAAAATACTAAAAAATAAGGTTAAATATGCAAACGTGCTAATATTGTACCCCATATTCCTGCTGTTTTATGCTTCACTACAGTTGTGAGAAACATTTTTGGGTATTTTTTACCAAACTTCTTTTAAAAGCTCCACTTATTTTTTCACAAAAAGCTGAATAGTGTCAGTGGATGATAATTTTGGAGGCCATGTGATTAAAAACTGCAACGGTAGCTCCTTGAACTGAAAATGAAACCGCAAGGTGTGCCTCTTTCTCCTGGCAACTCTGTCGTAGGCAAATTTCTCTCGCCTCCGAAGCACTTATTGACAGAAAGATTGGCTGCTATAATCCCTTCATCTTTCTACGCTGCCTTAAGCCCCCTCGCAATATCTCTATCCATCTGGTACACAACAACGCTGGGGACCCTTGGCTTATCACGTCTAAACCATCTCATGCCTGCCACCTTACAGACAGACTTAATCACAACCTTGCTTTCTTCGTTTTCTAGCTGGCCGGTAAACAGACAGAGCCTCCTGTCAGTCTGCGAAGCTTCGACAGCTAATACGTCTCTTTCAGATTTCCCCAAACCTCTGCAAAGATGCATATTGGCAGCGATAGGAGGAGGATGCTGAGTAATGCATCTGCTTGGGGTGGAGTTTTGTCTGGATACCTGAGCTGATGTGAAATCTGAATTAAAGATCTTGCTTTTTTTTTAACTCTTATGCTGGTCCTTTGTCTCTGCTGCGGGGCTAAAAAGATTATTCAACAGGACAGAGACTGTGATTCATTGTGTTCCTTTCTCAAGCTGAAATGCTAAAAGACTCTGAGGTGCAGCTTTGCAAATGTATTTGTTCCTCGTATGTGACAACAAGTTTAATACGTTTGGGGAAGATGGTCACAAAAGGAAAGAGCGATGTAATCATTTTGGGCTCTGGCAATTTGTTATGAGCATGATCAGCATTTACTGGTGTTTTTGAGCAAATAAATGATTGAGAAAATAATTGGCAGAATATGATAAGCAAATAAAAAAATCTCATTGGCTGACACTATTCCACCAGGATGTCGCTGCTTGTAGGGCTCTAAATTTATGGATAAATTTCATTAAATCCCTATTATTAGCATTATGACAGCACTTACAGATGTAAAGATGAATCTACTACATATAAACACTCTAACTGTCTCCATCGTCAGGGTTTTAATTTGTAATCAGTAGCAGTCTAGCCCAACAATCACTGCTACCTCTTAGTGCTCCTCATGGTACAAAGTGTGCTGCACTACAGAAGCAGCTTAATGTCGGCGGCGCTTATTACGAGGTCCCGTCCTCCTTTTGTCTCAATTGCTCGCAGATGTTCCTCACCTCAGATCCCGCAATCTAACGTACTGTAAATAGAAGGGCTGGCTGGACACGAACCAGTAAATGTGAAACATACTACCGAACTGTCAATAGAGCCTGAAGCCCCAAGGCGGGCGGTTCCACAGAAATCATGCATCATTTGCTTTTACATTTCTGCAGCTCAAAGCCCACGTGTGCTGCCTGAATGCATTTGCAGTGGCATGTATTAGAGCAAAAGCCAAATAATGAGCAGCAGCTAATAATTAAGTCCAATAAAATGTTCAATTTATTACCAAGTTACGCTGGATTGTACGACGTCTTTGATGTATCAAAGCTCAAAGTAGCTTCAAATTTCTCCAACCCTGTCCTGCCTGAATCTGGCCACGGCCCAAGGTTGCCTTAATCTCCGAGATAAAGTGAAAGAAAATGAGGATCAGACCCACTTTTTGTTTCAGTGCTTTTCATTAATCCATTAACCAAATTAGCCACTGTGGCTGGCTGCGTTTTTCATTCTAACAGCTCATATCGAAATATAGATCTCAAAATATAAAAGATGCAGCTTTCGAAAGCTAAAGAACAGAATGTACCCTTGGGAGAAGTGCTTAAAAATACATTTACATTAGACCTGCATTAATTCAGTCCATTCTTTGTATTAAGGTGATTATTTTCAAGTGCTTGCTCTAGAACAGGGGAGTCAAACTCATTTTAGTCCAGGGTCCACATTCAGCCCAATTTGATCTCCAATGGACCAGACCTGTAAAATCACAGCATAATAACCTATAAATAACCACAACTCCAAATTTTTTCTTTGCTTAAGTGCAAAAAAGAACATTCTGAAAATGTTCACATTTAAGGAATTATCTTTTTACAAAACATGAACAACCTGAACATAAATTCAATTTCAACAACACAGCCTCAGTTTATCATTTACACATCACAACTTACACATCACAGTTTATCTACAAAAAGGCACAAAACCTTTAATCACAGCTATCTGGGATTGAATGATATAGTAGTTTATGGTATGACCAAAACAAAAGTCAGACAAAAAAACAACAAAACCAAGACAAAATATTACAAAAATGAGACACAAAATGACAAAAGCAAGAAACAAAATGACAAAAAATGCAACAAACAACACAAAACAAAACAAAAAGAGAAAAAATTCGACAAAAGTTACATATCAACAAAAAATGGACAAACGAGACAAAAAATTACATAAATGACACAAACGTGACCAAAAAATGATAAAAAAGGAAACAAAACGACAAAAAAATTGACAAAACACACAAGCAAGACAAGAAAAAACACAATGACGAAAACGACACACAAAACAATGAAGAAAGCAAAACACAAAATGACAAAAATGAGACAAAAAACAAAAAAAGGGAGGCAAAAATGGAAAAGAACAATGAACAATCTAGTATTTTACTTTATGATCAAAACAACTTGTCATGGTCTAGAAATTATTTTAAATTTATAATTTTACTAAATTACAATCTGCAGTTAATGTCTTCTCTGAAGTTTTTAGACTTTGAGGGCCGGATTGGACCCTCTGGAAGCCCAGTTCTGGCCCGCGGGCCTCATGTTGGACACCCCTGCTGTAGGATATGCATATACGTCACCAGATGTTCCTTAATAGGTGAGACGAGGCGACAGCAGTGACTCATGGTTCACCACAATCAGCACTAACTCAGCTCTGCAGCGCTGCTCACTAACTGATAATAGAAATGGGGCACGGCTGACAGTTCTTTGGCTTTCGCTTGAAGCCCTGCTAAAAAGAAACAATTAATGGACTATTAATGAGCTAAATAGACCCTTTTAAGTGGCAAAGTAATGGGGCTTTTCATAAGGCCTGGCAAATGTCCACAGAGAAAAGTGAACCAGGGTAAATGAGAATAAATATTTAATAACTTCTGCTGACTGCTTTTATTTACACTGATGCAGTCATTTTGAAATTACTCCCATTTTTTATTCCTGCCGCATTATCAGTAAACAAACCTGCAGAGTCCCACAATTAAAAACGGCACAGCACATTCAATCTGCATTGTCACGGCTGTGATATTACCATTTCTTAAATTTGTATTCCACATGCTTTCTCATTAAAACTGATTACACAAATGTCCAAAATCATTAACACTTTGCTTCTGCGAGCTTGTCAGATGATTTAGGGAAGAAAAACACATAAATATGAATAAAGAACCTAAAATTAAATAGCTTGTAAAACAACAGAGAACCGACCAAGGTGACTGTGGGTAAAACAGGAGACAAAATGTGTGAATTTCACATAAACGGGGATATTTAAATTGCAGAAAGCTTCCCTGGATGCACCAAAAGGTCAACACAATCACAATATTGCAATAATGATACATGAGAGACAATTTTCTTATTACAAGCTATATTCCCTTTGCACCCACAACTCTTTATTGCGTATATTTTGTTTACTCAGCATCTCATCAGCTCCTGGAAGCTCTCCCCATTAAAGTTCGCTATCTCCTGTTGATGGCGGCCCGGTAGGCCCTGTCAAGGCCTGTCTAAGCAAGCCGATAGCTGCAAATTGACAAGGGGCCAGCTAAGCCTCTTGGTAGAACCCTACCCTGATTAATTAGAGCCAGGGAAGATGGAAAAAAAAAACTGGAGCTTAGTACTCCTGTAATCCTCCTCTCCAGAGATCATGTGGTCAGAGCTTGACCAAGCAAAACACAATGACGTTGGCTTGGTGAGGCAGACAGTAGATCCTCTCTCTCTCTTTCTGTGTAGTCCAATTTTTATTGATCCTCGCTCCACTGTCAGCAGCAGAATTAACTGCAGGCGGCCCACGAGGATTGTGAACGTGCTATTTCATGCAAGAATCTACACAAAGCCATATGAAACTACTGATGCTCCCTGGATGGAGTTGAGAAAGGAGAAAGAAAGTTACTGTGAAGGTATTAGATGAAATGAACCTTGAATTCAGTATTTTTTATTTTATTTTTTGGGTAAACCCCACGAGAGTCTGGCTTTGTTTAGCAATCACACTATTTCTGCCAAAGCGTCTGCCTTTAATAAAGTCATTATGCATTGTGCTTGCACCGAGCTTTTTTCTATGTACTCTGTCACTTTGCAGGAAGAAACGCAGCATATAATCAAACCAACAGGCCATAAAAATGACAATGACAGGCATAAAATAAAACAAAACACAACAGGCTGTGCAACAAACAGACATTAAACAAAACAGGGATGGACTGAGATTCTGTGTCATTTTATTACTGATTAAGAACGAAGATTAATTGCAGTTGGATCCTGTTTGTGAGCATCAGCGGTGACATTGGGCTGACCCTCTAATCGCTGAGATCTGGGAACACGATGGCATTTATAAAAAGACGTCTGACCGCGGAAGAAACACGAGCAGGTGGACGGACAAAGAGCCAAAGGTTAGCCAAATATATTTAAGAGAGAAAACAAAGGCAAGCGGTTCAATTCCTATTTAAGCTGCCACTCCAAACATCCATCCCAGTTTACAGAGGGACCTCCCGCATGCACTTAATGAGAGATTAGTAGTTTTTCAGGAGAAGCCACTTTCAGCTGAAAAGCGGTTCAGATAATCTGGATCAACTCCTGGCTTTGTACAAACCTGCTCGTGCACTCCCAGTAATTAGGAATTGGTTTTGGAGAGTACAACAAAAAAAGATGACTCTCCTAAGTTGCAAAAGAATCAGGTGTCCCTTTATATTATCTGCAAACACAGCCAGCAGAATATCTAAACAACACTTTCTAATGCATTCCTGCGGCGGCCGTTGCACGTTTTTCCACTTCAATAGACACAAGGATGGACTCTAAGAGGAAACCGGCATCTACAGAACAAGTAAACAAGCATCTGATCAAGCATTGCAGCACCAATTATCAGCACTTTCCACAGATTTCCATATTTGCTGTCGTGGACGTTGTTCAGCCAGAACTCAAAGTCCTGCGGTTGTTTGTGAAGCCACAGTGCCAGGTGAGGGTTTCAGAGCTGGATATCTCCTCGGGTTCCCCGCCTCGACGCTCGTCTCCTCTCTGATCTTCAGCAATGAACTCCCCACTAGGAGGGCAATAACCGCCATTGACTTCTGTTTCTGTCTTCTCGCCTGGTTAGAATTACTACTCAGATCTATACGGAGCGTGACCTTGAAAAGTGTTTTCAATTACTTGCTGCTGGTGTCAAACCTCCAGTGCTGAGCCCATTGAAATCGAACACCCCGAACTTTAAACAAGGCCACAAAGTTACACCGTGCCACTACAAGCGACGTAGGATTAAATATTTCACAAACGCTTCACAGGGCCACGCATAGTATAATTTGCAAATAGATAGCTCGGTTGAAGCGCCTGAAGGTCGCATTGGTTCAGCGCAGTAAACAGAATATCACAGTGAACCAGCTGCCGATAAGTAATGACATTTGTCTTTCAGCTGAACTTCTCAATGGAGGTCGGAGAAAAATTTTGTTCAGGTGTTGCTCCGACGCGCCACGTAAATACATGTCCCCAAAAATAACAGGCACAGTCCATCTCTGGGAATAACGGAGGCAAATGGATGTGATTGTGTCTTCAGAGTGCAGGCAGATGGAGGCTCTCCACTCCCACCAGTTTGTAATGAACATCAATGACGGTAGAAAAGTAATAGGTTTCAAACCGCTGCCATTTCTCCATTTTCAGTCCATTTGTCAAACATATGAATCAGTCACGTACCTGAGCATTCACACAAATGGCAAAGTAGTCCAGAAAAGGTTCAACTTTATTGTTTTTTGACAGTTTCAGCTCTTTTTTATGCATTTTTTGGTTCACTTTGGAATCTGTTGTGATGGAGTAAATTCAAGCTGAAATAACAAAACTCTGTGAAGCCTACAAGGGGTAAGCGTTTGATCTCCAGCTGAACAATTTAGAGAAAATATCTAACTGTGATTTTACTGACTGATATTATGATCTGATTTGAAGTTTTTAAGTCAAATTTTGGTTCAATATTTACTGCAGGATGGATTTAAAAGATGTGTTGGCGCTTTACCCTGAAAAGCGTGACTGAGAGATAAGGAGGACGGATTGAATTTGTAAAAACACGACAGCTTAAACACTGTCGCGACTTACATTCTCAAATGCGACCTTTCCAATTTGCTTAAATCAACTAATTATTCAGCTCTAGTTTGGTCTCGAACAGACAGACTTGGACAGTGTTGGAAGAAATAGGAAGAACTAGTTCTGCATTTGAAGCATAGAGGTATCAGTGTCAAGAGTATTAAAATATTATGTTGTTGGATTATTATTACTGAGGCTTTGCTGCCTCATGTTGTTTCTTTAAAAGGTAGAGTCTCGTAGCTAATGTATGTAAAATCATGTACATGTATTTTCAGTTCCCTTTGCCATTGGACACCAAACTGAATGTACAAATTAAAAAAATAAAATAAAATGCAAAGGTAATCCTGTCCAAACAGGTGTACAATTGACATCTCAATCAGGAGTGGGCACTAAAAATAGGTGTGATCAGCCTTAGTAAGTAAAGACCTGGATAAAGAGTGGTATGTATTTATTACTAGCATGATGCATCATGTGTCCGTTCTGGTATTGGTACTCCAGCCCAGAGATCTTAAAATTGAACAGAACGGAATGTTTCTTTGCACCACTGGATTTGGGTTTTGTCTCGTCCTAACCTCCATGTGTCTTGTGTGGTTCTGCACACACACCTCTTGGACCAAACAAGTCCCCACACTAATTTAGAAGACAATTCAAAGTCCTTGGGAAATCTGTGCAACTCACACAATGCAGCTGTCACCGCTTTCAATGTGAACTCTGCATGAACTTTGAAGGATTATAACTGTATTTCTGTATATATAAAAAGCTGTTTACTTGACAGAGGTGTTGTGTCCCTGTCCCAGCGTCCCTGAGCTATTATAACCTCGCCTGGCACAGCGTGGTGTTGTCAGGGGTGACGACGCCACTCTTATGTATTGTGTAAGGTGTAAAATCTGCTCTCGCTGATTTGCGGCGGCACCTGATAAAGTTCAAATCCTCTGCCCTCTTTCCTCCGGTCTGGCCCTATCTCAGGAGTCCTTGCCCTTGGCTGTGCGCCATGACACGGTGCTAGGCCAAGCAGGACATTCCCATCAATCACACTTAGGGGAGTGAAGTGTGGATGAAGGTAGTGATGCGTCAGTGGTCGTGATAATGGCCTTGAAAAGTTGGAGCCTGCCAGCCTTCACCACCTCACTGAGATCGAGTAGACCAAAGTCTCTGGGGGAGAGGAGGATCCCTGCCCAGAGAATACTGGGGAGGTGAGTCATGGAACATTCCAGAGATAGGTCCCTCTATCACTGTGAGTCAATCTTACCTTAACTAACCCCCAGGTTTCATACACGCATGATTCATCCGAGGCAGATTCTTGCTTTATAACTCAAAAGGTTCTTTTCCAGCACTGCCACACTAATGGTCATAAGTAAGGTTACTGTATCAATAATTTACCACCTCTCTGCCATTTTTTTGCTCCTTAATCCTACAATTTCTAGCTCTATGACCTATGAAATGAAGATGCCACTGCAATAAACTATGTATACAATCTTATTCCCCAGAGATTAAGTGGTTCAAGGAGTTGAGGAAGGATGCATTGACCCTGTAGCTTGATTATCTGATATGAATTCTACCTTTTAGCGTTGTTGCCTCCAGCATGACTCCAGACCTCTGAACCATCCCCAGTATCCACGTCGGTTTAATCGTTGATGCGACTGACACAGCCAGGCAGGTTGTTGGGAGTTGACTTACAGGAATAACTTCAAATCAGGTATATTTTTTGCTTGACATTAAAACTCATAAGTCAGTTGCCTCTAGCAAAAGCTATCACGACTGTGTGGACTGAAATGATGCTGGAGGAATGGGTATGTTACGCCCTATTGATCGGTTAGGGCCAAACAGGGCCAATACGAGCTGAATGTCAGGCTGAATAGTGAAGCGAAAACAAAATGGTTTCAGCTTCTATCGTTCACATCTGGGTGGTCATCAATGCTAAATCCTGGCCTCATCCCACTTCAGCTCAGCCCGATGAGGCCAGGAGTGACTCCCCTGGATGTCTAGCAGGTCAGATGTTAAGGCTGGTATCTGCCATCTGCACAAAGGGAGTGAGTTTTGGCAACCTGGATACACAGCGTTAGCTTCGCCTTGCAAAGCTGCAGCAACTCACAAGGGTCTTGTAAAAGTGTTTTATATGGCTACAGGTTATTTGCTTGCAATTGTATCTATAAAATCTAATTTTGGATGAAGTCATAGAAAGAACGAGGTCAGGCTGCTCTGCTTTAATGTCTCCGAATACTCTGGAATATAACTCTAATGACATGGTTTTATGTGAACTTAGCATAAATCCTGCAAGATGTCTGCATAAAATGTGTCGAAAATACATAAAATAATCTTATTTTTTTCATATTTCACCTATTTTATGTTGCCTATTTAAATCCTATTATGTAATCAATTTGACATTGAAAGTGCAGCAATGTGAGAATATTACTGTTCATATAAGATACTCGCTGTCCTCCATTTCTCAAAGTGTCCCTGTAATTAAAAACAGAACAGTCAGGCTTGTCCGCATAAAATCATTCAAGCGGCCACCATGTTTCTTGAAAAATGAATAGTCTGAAAATAGATTTGTTGAATGTGTTGATGAGCAGATGTGAAAAGCATCTATTCATCGCTGGAGAAGTTTCTGCAGCCTTGTCCAGCCTTAATCAGCTGCAGCTCGCATCTGCACTGGAACAATGACCCTCATTCATCTCTTTCTCTACGCTGGGATCCAGCTCTGTGTTTACAGTCAATGGAAAAATCTCTTGCAGTACATATTATTATTACCTTATTTATATCTTTGATGAGTCTCATAAACTGCAGTGAATAATTTGTATTTTTGAACATAAGTAGCTCAACGCGTCAGCAGCCATAGCACTAATAAACTAACTACAGCTTTGAGAAAAAGAAGAAATCTGTTTTGATATTTCACTCCATCAGTTATCCACTGTAATGTAGTTTAAGTGCAGCCATTATTCAGGCATATACTTAACTGAGAATACCTGTCAAGTCAAAACAGGCAGCCATAGCAGGCTGATTTGCAATTATTTGCTTTCCAGGAGAGACGGTGAAAGCTCGCTGCACTCTTTGTAATTTGCTTTTTAGAATAAGAGCTCAATGTAAAAAGAGGAACTTGACCTGAATGGTTCACTTTCTATAAAAGGTTCAGGAGACGCCACCATGAGATACAATACTGTTTCAAATTTCAGATTCAAGACATTGTTGTCTACTTCTGTTTTATGTCTTCCGAGGTAGTAGTAGGATCATTTCTCATCCTGCCTTTAGAAAAGAGCTTTTTTGAGGACAAGAGATGTTAATGACAATCCCAGGAAAGCAGCATTTCAATTCATACGTTAAAAACAGAGATCTGACTATGTGCTGTGAATTTCTATCCTCCCGAAATGCAGATGTATCCGCAGGAGATTGACTAAATCCTTCGACGTAAACGTAGGGATTTTTTGACTACAGACGCACTGAAGCTTAAAGAAATAAAAGTCCACGTTTTCTGCGCATATCTAATTCAGCACAAAGTTGGAAATACTTCAAACACAAGTTAGTGGAAAGCGTCTTGAGATTAAGTCAAGCTGAAGACTTCAGAGCGCTTTAGACAACCATCTCTAGACCGAGGGAAACAGCAGTTCGAATTCCAGCCGACATCTAGTCAGACAATAGACAACAGCTGCACAGAACAAGTCCATTTATCTGCACTTGCAACAGGCTCCTCAGTAGGGCTTTTATTTCACAGCAACTTACGCCGTTTGTTCTCAACACTACAACTGTTCGCTTCCAGTGTGATGGAGTCCTCTGCTGAAAGGAGGCTAACCAGAAGTAAGGGCAGTAAGCGGCAAACAAACGTACGCCCACTTGTTTGAGCTCTCCACGAAGGGTCTCTTGTTGCCACTTTAGATTTCTCTCCTCATCAAAAGGCTTTTTTAAAATTATTTTCTAGGTGTTGAAATTGTCACCCATTTGTAATACAGAAATGAAGCCATATTGTCTGCTGTTGTCATATTTAAAACTCTTCCCAAACACAGCTTGTGACAGTAGCAGGTCTACTCCATTACATGTCCTGTCAGTCATTATTGCAGCGTTTTGGTGATATCTTGTGAAGCACTCTGCACTACTAACTCTCATTACAATAGCCTGGAAAAGCAGCCTGGTTTATGGCTCCAGGACAAGCTTGGGAACAAAGAAAAACAACTAGTCATCATGGCATGAGCTGTGGACAACACTTGGAAGTGCGCGGGGTTACATGGCTGCGTTTATTGGCCTTTCCGACAGCATAAATATACCAACAGCGCATTCCAGAGTGAAACTGAACTCCTGCCACTACAACGGACATATTCACACCCTCCTTCAAGTCCACACCAATTCCACATTCCCAGAGTATCCTCCTTGTTCCCATTATTCCTACAGCGAGGACCACCATATGAAACTCTCATTTCCCGTTACGACTCTTGACAGTCGTGCAAACGGAGCGGGCAAAATTTCACTTAGCGATGTTTTTCCAATATCAGCTCGGTGCTTGTTGAAGTCCTACACAAATATACTTTCATGCTGGTGCACTGATGAGGCCCGAGTGGAGTTTTGGAGCTTTTTGCACTCGGCTCGGGTCCTGTTTGAATGAGTGACCAGGAAAAGTAGACAGAGGCGCAGTAATACTAACAAATTGTCATGATTTTTAGTATAAACACCGATGCAGAAATGGCTTAATTTAGCTGTACTACGCTCTCAGGAAGACAGTCTGTTGAATAAAGGATGCCAGAAATCCCACACTTCTTTGAAAATGGAGGGCACATCTGCTTTCTTGCATTTCTTCTGAGAGACTGGGGCCTTTCTTTCAATTTTAATGGAAAAGAGGTGCGACTGTTATCCCTTTTAGGTTCACTGGACTGTGTCACAAGCTCAGGCAGTATATTCCCATAGTTTGCTTGTGCACAAAAAAGAAAGGAGGACAAGTAATTACTGTAAGCTGGTGTGACAAGACACATGAGGCCCTGTCTGAAGTCCTGAAATAGTTAAAGGGGGGGGGAGAGGCCACATCAGAGGGTTTGTTCTGACCGGTGGTAATGTAAATAAGTGCTACTGTGCATTATGTGAGGAGCACGAGAGGTTAAATGATGCCTTCTTTTCTAGCTGCAGAGAACTACTGTGCAAGCACATCTGCCAGGGGAGTCCAAAAAACCTGGCAAGGCCGCATACATCTGGTCATAAAGAAGAAAAACAGTCATAGAAATAGTAATAAGGATGTGGAGCTACAGGGGGAAGCAATGCCACTCCAGTGGAGCAAAAGCAGCAATTTCACTGTCAGAGCTGCAAGCAACATGTGACGTGGAATATGCGATGAGCAGAGTGAAAAACAAGGAGGAAAGCTCTTATTGTGGGCTTGTTAAGAGTTTGGAGAAGTGTGAAGAAGTAAATCCAAGTGCTTCCAAAAGTAATGATGTTTTATCTGCTCCTGAAAAACCCTCAGGCAGTTCAGCATTAGAAGTACAATTGATTATTCTTCCCTCCTACAAACAAATGTACATATATTTGTGTATTTTCTTTTCCTTCTACTTGGTTTCATGCCAGATTTCCACCTCTCCAAAACTGAGGCTCTTTAGAAAAGTGATTCTTTTTTTTTTGGAAACTGCTGATGAACCTCCACAGAGACGAATAAATAGTTCTGCATAACAACAATATTACAGGATTAGTCATGTTTATTGCAACTTGGGGGCTTATTTTTCTATCTTTGGTTGTAGTCACACACACGAAAAAACTGAAATCTGGCAACACACTTGTCACATAATATTACTGTGTGATGATTCAGAATCAACAAGAGTCAGACGATAAGCCAACAGTTTACCCAGATTATCTCTTTATTTGGAAGTAATTGATTGTGAGCATCCATAACGTCACCGAATACAAGTTAGAGATGAAAGACTCATTTGGAAGCTGTGATAGAAACTAAAAATGAGCATTGTTTTATCCTCCAAATACCTTTGGATAATCTGTTAAAGAATTGCAAAACCTGTCTGATCATTTGTATTTCTAAACTACTTTACATCAGCTACCAACATCTCACGTCTATTTCCCATCCTGAATTTATGACACCGTCCCCCATATGCTGAGACCAGAGTAACTCCACTCTACTAAAATATATCGTCTGCAAAGCTGATTTTTAACTGCTGCTGTAACTCTTTTATCCTACATTTCAAAACGGCAAAAATATGCGCACGTGTATCCATCAAAGCCTCAATCCTGCAGCTTCAATTTTAACCAAAAAAGGCTCTGAAATGCAAACTCCATGCCCGTTGGCTCAACCTGCCCAGAAATGGAACCTAAAACTCCTTGATGTTCGTGTTTCCAGATGGATATCCGACTAAGACGGATGCTCCGTCACCTCAAAGGGCACGCAGGGACAGAACCAACCAGTTGTTCTGCTGTCGCCACCGGTACAGATGGGATTCTCAGCCTCACAGCGGCGGCCAGACGCGGTGTGAAGGTGAATTGTGAGACTTCTTCCAAACTGTCTAGACTTTCCATCCTTCCTGACCAGCATGGGATCCCTGATAGTGGAAATCTATTCTGTGAGAAGCTCAGAAGCTCTAATGAAGAAATGAAGCATGGAGGAACCATGACGGACCAAGGCCAGGGGGTAGCCAGAGAGGGAAAGACTACGGAAAGAGAGCTGGCTGGAGTGCAGGAAAGGAAAGAAAACAGAAAGAAAGAGGAAAAATGACTGAAATACAGAATAAAAGGAAACTAGAAAGGAAAGAGCATGTCAGAATGTAATAGGCCTGAGTTTTTTGCTGTATTGGATCCTAAGAGAGTCAACTTTATACACCAAATCGTATACATTTACTAATATGTTTCATTTCAGTGGGGAATTAATTCCTTTGAATTTACATATTTGTACAGTTTAATAGAACAATATTTGCGTAGCTAGAAGACCAAGTCTTGCTTGCAGAGAGTGGACTTCAAACAAGGACTGCAGTCCTTTTAAATCTGTTGACGCAGAATAAATGTTGAAAATGTTTTTAAAAATGTAATTATAGCAGTTCCATTTTCAGCTCATCCAGCAGTTTCACAGTTTAGTGACGGTTTTTTCCTCCAGTTTCAGTCGTTGGAGTAATATTCTGCTCTGTTCTCACTATTTATTGTAAACTGTTGACTTCTCCAGCTGCATTTTGATTGCAAAGAATCAATTCACGCATGCTTGCTTCTTTATAAAATATTGGTGTAATTAAATAAATCTAGTTAAATGAAAACTGCATTCATCTTTGACAAAATGGCCACCCGACTCCACAGTTTAATGCTGATTTTTTATCAGACCTTGTATACCTTCCAAAACCACCTGAAAAACATAAAATTAGCCGGTTGAGAAAGAGTTCTGTGTTCTATCTGACTGCCTGTCACACTCTTCTGATGTTTTTCTGCTTCCTAATGAGAGAAAATCTGTGCTTTCAGCTCCCACACGGTGTATACTTTCTACACAACACGTGAAAAAGTGGACATTGTGTACCTCTGGGCGGCTTTGGCTGCGGTGTTGTCGGTCTTCATGGCTCACTATTACCTTCAGCCCCCCTTTGGCACAAATCTGCCAGGCTGACTCATTGTCTCAGGTGAAGCCAAGCAGAAGACACAGCCGCCCCCTGAACCCCCGTAGAGCCCCACCTTCCCGCCTTCCCGCCCACACTGGAACAACAACAGCCCCTCCAACCTCCACCCCAGGGATTCCCCGTTACTTCACCCTGTCTGCTGAGAGACTTCGGGGATCTGGTGACATGTCGGGCCCCGGCGCCGCACCGCATCTCCTGCCACCGGTAGTCATGGTGGCGTTGTTGTGGCGGGGGGCCACACCCTCCCTCAGCAGGGCTCCACTTTCTACACAAACCAGGCTTTGCTCCTCATTATTTATGACATTTCCTCCGCGATTATTAATTCATCACAATTGTATTGTATTTCAGACACAGTCCAGACACAGTCCAGACACCGTCACATCTGTGGTGTCTCTGGAGCCCCAGCAGGTCCTATAGGAGTCTGCCCCGCCCCCTCATCCATCTGCCCCCCTCCATCTCTGTTTTTCCACATCTCTAATTGGGTTTTGTTTATGGGTTCTGTGATCACTGGCAACAGCATGATCGCTGCCATCGCCACCCAAAGTCTAATGGGGGGGAAACTTGTCTATTTATTCGCTGCCTGCCTCACTTTCACTGATCACACCGTCATCTAGCAAACAATGCTGTCATTCAAGACATGGACGCTTCCGCTAATAAATATATTATACTGTTGCAGCATCAAAGCATGTCATCTCCTTTGCTGTTAATGAGTAGGAGTTCCTGTAACCAACATTAGAAATGGGAGATATTGGATGTCTGCTGGGGGTTCGGAGGGTCGGCTAGTTAAGGGTTAGGGTTACAGATGTTCACTGCAGCCCTTTTTAAAACTCCACTAATCAATATTTGCTATGGATCAAATGACTAAAAGGGGTTATGCCCTCATCCCATGGAGTTTTTCAGCCTCTTCATCTCATTATTATGGTTTCATTGCCCAAAAAACCCTCAATGATCCCATTTGCAGCAGTGACAGGCATCTAATGCTTCTTTTGCTTTCAGCTACCGTCTATCTGTTCAAGAAAAGGAGCATTTTTCTCAGGGGGCTGGTGAAAGGAATATGACTAAAATGAGAGTCAATACTGCACTTAGGGTCACCGAGTGGTCAGAAATGCAACACTAAAAGAATGCTATTGTTGCTCAATGTCTGTTCGATACAGGTTTGGTTGTTATTCTGGGGTCGTTTAAGGCAAGACACTTATTTCCAACATGGTTGCACAAATGTAAAGATTCATATACCATAAAAAATATATGAAAAATGTGTTCCATACAGGGGAACTAAAAGAACTTGATGAAATGATATGAAAGTCTTTTCTGTGGATCTTGCTGCAACCAACTGAGCGAAAATTCCCATTAATGCAGCTTTTATTATCACCTAAACAGCATTAATCCACACCAGCCCATCTGAACTCTCTCTCACATGCATGAATATCCACATCTTCACACTGGGACCTGCCCACAATAAACATCTCTCCATCTGTTGACAGCGGTTTTAATGGAGGAGAGTGAAGAGTGCAGAAACATTTTCCCAGCTCATCTGTGGATTGAAACCTCCGAGCAATCGCCTTTTCACATCAAAAGGGCTCAGTAGGAACAAACATAACCCCGGTGTCAAAGATAGCTCAGGTGAAAGTGCCAGATCTTTGTTGGTAGTTAATCTAATGTCCAACTCTCTGGACAAAAACTGGCGACGAGCACATGGCTCGTCTGAAAAGTGAAGTGAAATCCAGGAGATAAAGTCGGATCCCCTGAGACGGAGCAGACTCGCTGTCGAGGAAGAACCTTGAGGCACAAAGTTAATTTGTTCCCCTTGGTCAGTTAGACTTAAAGTTGTCGTAGTATTTCTTATTTTACTGAGATTATTGATGCATAGAGCCAAGTGTAAAAGAGACGGATAGTAGAGACACATTTTATTTAATATTTTCATAAAAAGTATGTAGGTTTGATATCAAGGCTGGCACGAGGGACTGAGTAATTTTCCCCTCAGTTACAACTTATATTTAATGTAGAATTAAAAGCTGAACATTGAGTATATCTTCACATGGGTGAAGCTGAGCCAAAGGAAACATAATGAAATGGTTATTTCATTATTTATCAGACACAATCAATGAGTGCTATTGGAATAGAAGCAAATTCAAGGGAAGCTGACTTCTGGTCACAAATTGATCTCGACAGGGGGTTAATAGGATTGTCAATCGATACCATTTACTGGTTGTGGAGATTGTTAGCACTGAAATCTTATCTCTTTTGGCCACATGCACAAAAGCATGCTTGCAAAACAACAAAAAAATCCCCATAAACTTTAAAATTCATCCAAAGCGATGTGGGCAGATTTCAAACATGATCAGTCTCACAAAGTTGTGAATATTTAATACAGTAGAACCACAGTAGTTGGTTCTGAGCTGATGGAAGATCAGCTTACATGCTTGTCAGGATTTACTTTCCACACCGGAGCCTCATCATGGCAGGCCTTAACGCTCACCATTATCGACCGCTCTGATGAGCAGTTTAAGCTGCCGATAAATCAGCGCTGACAAGCGCCCTTTAAGACACTAAGGCCACGACGTCAGAGTCCGTTACAAAACATCTTTTCAAGAGATCCACTGTTAGCAACGTTAAGCTCAGAGATTTTCTTCATACGTCTTTAAAATTTGTGAAGTCTGCGAAGAAACAAGATTCATTTGGTAATAAAAATGGTATGTCTGCCGCCGTTTCTGCATCTGTCATCAAATTAATCTCTTAAAACGACACTTTGGCCTCATAAAACGGTAATGAAATTCTGATAGGAATTTGATTTTTTTCTTTTCCCCACCAACGTTCTCGTTATAAAAACCTCGTCTGCAGTCTGGATGAAGAAGGAACAATAGAAAGCAAATCTCTCCATGCAGAGATGCAGCTCTGATCAGACAATAATGAAACACAGAGGGACAGCAGTGCACAGTACGCAGGAAGAAAGAAAGTCTATTATGTGGCATAAATTCCATGTAGGTTAATGAAGTCCTAATTTAGGCTTTGATGAGAATGTACACTGTCCGGACCAAAAAAAGCACCAAAGTCAGCACACTTTCAGCCATCTTTCTTGGACACCAACCGGGATGTCGGGTACAGCATCTGAGCACTGCATCGAGCCCAACACACAATGTTCCAAACGTAGACAAAGGACCCCTTCCACCCATAGCGAGTGAGGGGACAGTGATTAATGAGGCCACACTAGTGGAGAGTGGCTCCGTTATACTCCACCTCCACTCTTGTCTCTGCTTCAGTAGTAAGAGTGTCAACAAGTAACTAATGACTGCCAAGATGTCCTCTGTTATACATTTCCTCATAAAATCGCACTCCTTATCGCCTCCGACGCTGCATTCACCAACGTGGCTGGAACCAAACCGGATGGTGATTATTTTCAGGAGCAAATTGATTTTAAAGTAACCACTGCTGCCCTAAAATTGTCAAAATACACTGAAGTTCCATGTTTTTTGCTTGTAATCGCAGCTAACTGTCTTCCATCTTCAATACCCAAAGCAGCTGAACCCCACTATGAGATTGAAGGTGTTTTTTCCTGTTTTATTTCATTCTTTGCTCACTAATTGCCGAGATGTTGGCTACACTCTTAACTGTAGACCTGCTTGTCACAAACGTGACCCTACATTTTTTTTTTTGCAACCCTAACAGTCACCAAAAAAAGAAAAAAAAAACAAAACAGCTGCATAGGTGTGGAGAATAAGGTTTAACCCTCTGAACCCTGAGCTATTTTGAGGCATTTGTTTTTTGCTCCTGTCACATTTTTTCTCACTCAATTTTCACTGCAATGTAAATTCCTGCTAAAACACAACCAGGCTACAAGCAGAGGGATCTCAAAATGTCTTTTTGTGCAAAGCTATAATGCAATAAATCAAAAAAAGCAAAACAGGAAGTTGAGTTTCTTTGATTATTTTAGAAAAATGAAAAAAATCTTGAATATGTACGACACCATTGGTGTTATAAATAGTGGAAAAACAATGGTGACCCTACATATTACAGATGTTTTACTACTTAATTTTTTATTTCTTTCCACACTAAGCATCAATGGGTGGCTTAAAAAATGCCATTTAAGTATTATGTCTGATTATTATTGTTACTATATTTGCAGCACTGCCTGCAGTTCGCCGTAGGTCAACTTTTGTAATGTGACTGTTGGTCATACCTTTTTACAGATTCTGATTAGTGCAAACTGTTTAATTTTTGAATACATTTTTAAATGAGTCATGTAGAATAAATATATTTTTGATGAAATATCACAATTTCACGCTTGAATTTGGTTTTGAGACACAACAACATATCACAGCTGTGGTTGAAGGACCATCAGAAAGGTAAAAATCTAATAATTCTTCCTGTTTTTTTTTTTAGTTTCTGATTCTGAGAAATGGCATTTTCCTAAAGATAACATGCCTTTCAAACCTGTCAGCAAGATTTGAGGTTCAGATGAATAAAGTAGCATATTATAACATGGTAAATATATGCAAATTCACATGTGAAATCATTTAAAAAATGCATTTTTTAAGGCTTGGGTCATGTCACTGATTGTGATAACTGATATGATGACATTAAATCATATTTCCACAATATAATTTGCATGCAATATGGTCATAAAGAGACCAATTATGCATGAAATGAATATTAGCAAATAACATTTTTACAACACGTTTATTACATGGCTTCACATTCAATGAGTAGCCGTCTTTAATCCTCAAACTGCCCTCCTGATCATCGGCTTTGCACTTTAGTCATCCCACACTGCCTCCTTGTATGTTTTTTTACTACTCCAGTGAAAACTCAACGTAAAGCTGTCATCCATTCAGCCTCTCTGAATAAGTCGTGTAGAATAAACATTTTTTGATGAAATATCACAATTTTAAGCTTGGATTTGGTTTTGAGACACAACAAAATGTCACAGCTGTGGTTCAAGGACCATCAAAAAGGTAAAAATCCAATAATTCTTCCTGTTTTTCTTACAGTTTCTGGCTCTAATAAACAGCATTTTCCCAAAGATAACATGTGTGTCAAACCTGTAAGCAAGTTCTGGGGTTCAGAGGGTTAAATTAGCGTATTACAGATACTGTAATGTGGTAAATGTATGCAAATTCACATGTGAAATGATTTTTTAGAAAATACATTTTTTATGGTTTTGATCGTGTCACTAATTTCGAAACCTTAAATCACGAAATGATGACATTAAATCATATTTCCACAATATAATTTGCATGCAGTATGGCCATAAAGAGACCAATTATGCATGAAATGAACATTAGCAAATAACATTTTTACAACACGTTTATTACATGGCTTCATAATCAATGAGTAGCCGTCTTTAATCCTCAAACTGCCCTCCTGATCATCGGCTTTGCACTTTAGTCATCCCACACTGCCTCCTTGTATGTTTTTTTACTACTCCAGTGAGAACTCAACACAAAACTGTCGTCCATTCAGCCTCTCTGGTCCCCTCCGGTGATGTTACAGCCAGCACCCAGTCTATATTTTAAGTAAGAAACTGCAGGAATCTTAGAGAAAATTCTTCCCCTCCACTCTGTTGGTCGAGGAGTCTCTCAAGCCACTGATCGAACTGCAATGTCCCTGTTCAAACACAGCTGCATCAATGGGCTTTTATCACACTGCATGCCCCCTGCGCCCCCCCCACGGGTACAAAGATATGCACAGCTGCTGCCCTGTTGCCCAGAAACTGAATGTCATTTAAGGAATACCCTCCATTCCACACACCAGATAGTGTTACAGGAAGCACTGCAAACAGCCCAAGCCTCCAAACCTGATTTCTCCTCGGAGCGAGCACTCTATACCGGCCCTATGCATCACCGTCTCCCTAATGACAGTTCAGATGTCGTTGAAATCCTGAAGATCGGATGAAAATATTACATAAGTGCGCGTTTCCTAAAAGAGAACCTCTCTGTTATTGAGTTTTTGGTATCAGTTTCCAATCGCTGGAGACTGACCTAAACCTCTGTTCAATCAATGCATACCGCGTTATGAGCTCTGTAATTTAAAATCACATTATGAGATGCAGCTCATTTAGTTTGAGTGTCTTACCAAGAAGCAGCCATTTAAGTCATTTTGAAGCCCAAAAAGCACCAAAGGAAGTGTGTGTGGAGGTTGTTTAGCATAATGGTTTTCGGTCCCTCATTTTCGGAAAAACAAAATCCTCTTGATGGCTCTTAGGTGACTTAACACATCTTCAGAATCATGAATAAATATGAACACTTCATAATATTGTAGATCAAGGAAGCAGTGTGTGATTTTAGTGGAAAACAACAACAGCTAGGACACGGGGAAATGGCTTCAGGAAGCATGCGTTGGGCAACTTAATTGGGTTTTATAAAGGTAGTCATTAAAGCAAACACTGTTCCTTTACACTGCATGTCATTTCTCCAACCCATGCTCTAATAGTTCTCTTTTCATGCCTTGTTTTTGCACAGAGCAAATCAAGACTGGAAGACAACAGTAATGAAAAAATAAATTACTATTGTGGTTCCATCGGGGCATGAATGGCATGTTATTCCTGCCACTCCGAGTCCTTCAAAGCAGGTGCAAATATAAATAAATGGAGGAGGGTTGCTGGGGTTCTCCCTTATTAACCTGACAGGTATTTTATATTCTGTACAGTTTGAGGCTTTTCTGCAAGAGGGAGCTGGCATTTAAGGCCCTCCAGAGGCACTAAAGCCATCGGGCTAGTAAGAAGAGCCATATCCGTGAATGAACTAATTAAGCTCCTCAATGTCCTCTACAAAATGGTGCCCTGAGATTGTTCTCTGCAATAGCAGTAATGAGAAAGAGAGAAAGACGGAAGGGTGAAAACATGGAAGAGAGGAGGGAGACCTCATTCATAGATGCATAAGGAGCTTTCAGAAAAGACAGATTAGCGAGGAGGCAGGATTTTAAATTCTCTCTGTTCCTGTCCTGGGCGCGTTGACATGTTACATTTTTGAATGCAAGGTCCGTGCTTTCTTGCCTTTGTTTTTCTAGCCTTCATCGCAGCAAGGCTCATTAGAGTCCATAAACAATGAGAGACATGCTCTCTAATGAGCGAATGCTTCTGTAAAAGGCCTCTGTCCTTGGGAAGCTGGCCATGTCAGCTCACACTGTATCCAAAGCCCGTCTCATGCATCTCAGGGCTAACAACCGGGCCATTCTCACCGGCCTCGTTTGTCTCCTCCGTCTCTCGTTTTCATTGTCCCCTCATTTTCTCTACTCTGCTTCCCATGAAAATTATGGTCCGCTTTAGCTGCCGACACGGAGGGCAGAGTCTCTTCACATTCATTTCTGCTGCATGGAAATATGAGCGTCTGTTTAATAATGAAGGTTGGAGACTTCTTGCCTCTCCTCCTTAAGGGTTGCATCCAGTCAAGTGTGAGTGAGTCCCAGGAGGTTTCCATGACACAGGGTGGCTAACTAAGTGATGTGCATGGCCGGCTACGGAGCCCAGTGGAGCTGAAGGAAACAACAGAGCAGCGATAGCGAGGCCAGAGCTGAACATGGTTTTCTTCGAGATGGAGAGAAAAACACTTCAGCAAGAAAAAAAAACACAAACAGTGGAAAATCTGTGCATGATGCAGCATTCTGAGCTGCTCTTTCACGCCGACAGCGGGTCAGACGCTGATAAGTGATCTACCTACGGCTCACTAGTCACAGCGATGCTGAATAATGATAGCAGAAGCTGGGAGATAAGTCATCTTTATTCCTCATACAAAATCATACTGTAACAATTCCCATAAATGAGAGGCTGTGTGCTGTAATGGTGTCTTATTGGGGGGGGGGGGGCGGGGGGTTCATTATACCCACACTTCGAAAGGATATTAGCGTGTTGCTAGTCGGGCTAGCTGTAGAAATGTAGTGTTCTGATGGAGGAAAAGCTGGACGGATAATTGAAATCCTGAATGTTCTGTCTTAAATGTGGTGAATACTCATGGCAATCTATAAGAGCCTAAAAAGTCATCGTCACGGTCATATCCAAAGGCAAGCAGTACCATGTTTGGTATTATTTTGATCTGATGTGGCTGCTAGAGAAAAAAATTTAAAATCCAGATCCAAACACTAGGTGCTCTCAGCAGTACATCTTAGTATCTTGGTCATCTTCGAGTGTTTTGGCCAAAAGAACAAAATAATTTCCTGTCCTTGCAAAAATAAAGGAATCTCAGTCGATACTGATTGATGTCTACCAACTTGACAGAGCCACATGAGCTCCAAATCTATTAAAACTCCAGCAAGGCAACATCTGGTCACAAATCCACTCAATATCAGCACGATAGAAACCAAAAAATGGATTTTCCATCCTCCAGAGACAAGGATAGCATGCTGCCTCTCCATAGCCATATTCCAGTTATGACACCACATTTCAAGTGATCTCAACCATCTTTTTTTCAAGAATCAAGAACAGGTTTCTGGTACTGCTCCAGAGATCTTTACATTATCACCAAATACTGAAGGTGAACACATCTGCAAAGACCTAGATTGCATTTGGCGGTGACTGTTCCATGGCGAAGGATTTATTTCCTCTTCTTCCTTCTATCAGCACGTGGCAGCTGCAGCGTGGTTAAGATAGGACATGGCAAGGCAGCAAATCCACTACAGAAAGATTAGGACCAGGATCCGGACTGGGCTTGATGCAGTTGAAGATTTTAGTCACCAGAAACCTTTCTGAAAAGTCATCCAAAATTACGGCAATTTTTGGATATGGTTGGACAGGCACCATACCTAACGACACTATTACAATTAGATTAAAATATTCCAAAACCAATCAAATACCTGACCACATAGTAAAGACAAAGTACACAACATGATTTGAGACACACAAACTGGCAATCACAAAGAAGCATTCTGGATATTCCTTTCCAGAAAACTGAAGAAATTACTTCCTCTCACTGCAGAGTGGGTTTTCTAAAAGTCAAATCTGAAAGTATGACATCCTCAGATTGTTTCTTCCCCAATAAATGAATCCCACAAACTCACTGCATATTGAATATACTCTGCTGCTGCTGCAAACAGGAGCACCGCTGAAGCATGCCAAGCACATTATTGGGCAGCACAGTCTCTGAGGTCTGTGTTGGCTTGGGAAAAAAGGCCAAGCCCTCTACCCCTCACGCTGAATCTTCTGAGTTTGGCCCATCTGGCTGCTCGCACTGTGAGCCGTTATCAATCACAGGCAGCATGACACGCTCCCTTTGTTCCTGCAATGCAAACATATTTCATCCTGCTGCTGTTCTCAAAGACAGAACTGGTCTTCAACTGACATTTACCTCCAAATCTGTCAGAAAAGACAGAAAAATGGAGTCAAAGGTAATATAAAGACTTAAATGTTTTGGTTTTTGAATTGGAATCTAAAAATAATTTGTTGTAAGTTATTAACCATCAGGTTTCATCAAAATATATGAAATTTTGGAAGCATAAAAATATATTTTTAAACATTCTTTGGTCTGTCTTTTTTATTTCAACCGTGAGGAGAAAGTTCAATGTGTCTATGCTCTGGCACGGAGTGAAAGTAGACGCTGCTTACTAAAAATTAAATATTCAAAAGACTTCAGAGAGCTTAGTTTGGAGTTTATTGATTGGCCCAACTTATTTTTAAAAAAGCACATTATTAGCCAAAACGCGATGGTACCATAAGGCAAAGGCTGCGGATATTTCCACATCATACGTTCATATGGCAGGGATTTCCATTTGAATCTTGAGCATTTACTGTAAGTCATGCAGCACAAACACTGCAAGCTGCCAAAGAATACGGAGGAGAAAGTGCAACACAGCTGTGCCAAGAAAACTAAGAGCATTTCCTTTATCACCTGTCAACATTCATGTATCATCAACACAACAAATTCTGTTCTCCAACCAGAGTAAAAAAAAAAAAGAAGTCTTTCATTGTCCGTTTTCATGTGCAGACAAACTATCTGAACCCTCTACAGAGCAAAAATAATTACACAGCTACAGAAGTTTACAGTTACGGTGCTTATTAAAGCAGTAGAGCAGCACATCATGCAAAAAAAAAGGCTTTCAGATAAAATGAGACAGCTGTCAGTCAGGAGAGCAGCTATTCACTCTACAGACATAACCAGGCCACAAAAAATGAGCCAAAATTTAGCTCCTTTTGCAGCAGTTACTTCATGAGCAGAGTATTTCTAGACGTCATTGAGTGGAAGAGCATCTGAGGTTTAATTCCAAACATGAAAATAAATGCATTTAATTTAAGAACAGGAAAGAAAAGATCAAGAATGTCCCAGCTCCATGAAGAGCAGCCATCATTTAAAATGGAATAGATGCTGAATAGCACGATGATTATTAAATTAAATCAAGGAATGAAGGTCTTAAAAAACACATCTACCCATGTCTAATACTATTACAGCTCTCGGTGAGCTTTATTACATAAAACGTGGCTCCGGCAGCGGGGAGGGAAACAATGGATCCAGAGGTTGAAGTGCTCCACCAACCCCGGCAGCTCCTCCTTCACAACACTTCGCTTTGTGTCCCGCCTCCTTCTCCTCTTCCACCCCTCCTCCTCCTCATGCCGCCCTCCACCTTTGTCTGCTGCCCCCGGCCTCCCAGAGAGCCACTCCTGGCTCCTTTCTCCTACAATGCTGTTAGTGTAAAAGCAGAATAAACTGCAGACCTCTCCTGATCTCATCAAACGCAGCACTTTGAGCAGAAACATTAAAATCAATGAAAAAAAATCCTCTTGAGATGGTTTATGTAAGGTCGCACCGTCTTATCCGTTTCTCACACTTTTATATTCTACTTATTTATGAGCGCACCGCATATTAATGTGTGCACACAAATGAGTAAATAAATAATACATTTTTAATAAATACGCTCAACAGCAATCCTTGTGTTTGACCTATCAATCGCTTCCCTGAGATTTCTAAAGAACAAATGGAACTATTCAGTATAAAACAGCAAAACCTAGCATCAATCATAACATTTTCTTACCTTAGATTAACCTACCGAACCCCAAGCAGTTTCTGGGCTTTGTTTTTTTTCCTGTCACATTTTTCTTCATTTTTCTACTGGAATATAAAGTCCTGCACCTCAATGGAAACAGAACAACCACAACTGGAGGCAGAGAGAACTTCAAAATACCTTCTGCGCTCTACGGCACAGTAATGCCCGACATTACATGTGTTACCAAAATAAGAAAAAAATGGTGACTCTACATATCAAACATACTTTAGTCCATGTTAAACGTGTTTCCATACTTGTCATCTATCTGTTGTGTGTAAACACAGCCTGCAGTTCAACCTAATTCAGTAGAAAACACCCAAATTTTTGTCATGCTACTTCTATTTTGGGAAAATTATTGAGACAACATATAGAATTTTGATGAAATATCAGGATTTTCAGCTCACACTCACAGCTAGTCAAACAGGAAAAGAGCTGATTCAATGAACTGAATCAAAACTTAAGTTCAAGTTGATTATCTGATGATTCTTTTTGTTTTTTCTGAATGGTGCAATACAGAAAGCATTGCTACTAACATTCCTACTGCTGAGAGGCTCTGGAGTGTAGAGGGTTAAAAAATAGACTTCTTATACAGTATACTGTATGGACACATATGTTCAATTCCCAGTCAGCAAAATACGAGGCATAATGAGCACAAAAAGAAGTGAAAAAGGACAACAATTAGATGTAAAACAACCAAAATTTGACCAAAACATAACCACAAAAAGACAAAACAATACAAATTTGACACAAAGTGAGAGGAAACTAACAAAATTTGTCACAAAAAGACATAACACAACCAAAATTTAATGCAAAATTACTAAAATGTGAAGAAAAATGACCACAAAAGACACAACACAACTCTACAACATTATATCAAATAAAGACCAAAAACCACAATATTCAAAAATAGAAGACAAAAAAGACAGAATAGACTTGTGAGAGCATACATGAAAGTTGAACAGAGATCTAAATAATGCAACAAAACGCATTCTAGCGTTAGAAAGTTTCTGGATTTCAACCATTAAATATCTCATTAAAGTAAACAAGTGGGTGAAACATCTGATGCCAACTTTTAATAGTTCCACTTCTAATTAGTCAGTCCAACATGTTTTAGACATCTAAACTTGTGATGCTCAGCTGGACTGGTGCTAAATTGATATAAGTTTCCTGTTTTTCTGTTATGGCAACAGGAGCCGCTCCCTCTCTGCACCTAGATGATGTTACCGAGCAACCACCTGCCTCTGACCCACACACAAACACCATTTATCCTGATCAGCCTGACCTCATCGATGCTCACATGTGACTTCCACACGGGCAGCGGCGGCAGGACTCTGGTTCCATATTAGATTGTAGGCAGGATTTACAAGTTAATTAGATGATATCTGACACACACAGTTTGATCAAAAAGGTCCGTAGAGTCTGAGCTGCATCCGCTGTCAAACCAACAGCTCGTCCATGTGTCTGCGTTTCATCTCCTTTCCATATTGTTACCTCACAGTGGATTTCACAGCTACATGAATTGAATACGTCTATTTTTAAACTCATAAACTGTGTGATAACTGCACCTTCACCTTCATTAAATAGTTTAATGCAGCCGAAGAATATCATCTCTTGTGATTTAGCTGCTTTCTGTTTCCATTTCAGTGATAAAGTTTCTCATCCTGAGATCATTATCTGGAACTATAAATCCCAATATTCTTTAATTTTAGCGCAAATTAAAAGTTTGATAAACCCACCATTTATCATGTTTCTCTCCCCAGATGAATGCGCCGGTTGAAATTGCTTCTTTTGCATATATTTAGACACACAGGAGGCTCCACAAGTCTTGGAGAAAGAAGTGTGAACTCAGCTTCAACACATTTTTACTAAGATTAGATTAAACCTACTGGTGGGGCTTTTTTTTTTTTTTACAACAGTTTGACATTGTGCCACCTGAGCTGGTGAAATAAGTCATCTTCTCCTTTTTCTGGCCTCGTCTGAAAACACAGCGGCGCCACGGAGGATGCCCGCCTCAAGAATGTGCTCTCTGACAACTGAGCCAATTTAGAAAGTAAACAACTCCACAGGAAACTGCACATGGTGCACATCTCACCTTGTTCCCTTCTCCCAGAAGACGGGCCATTTTTTTTGTTGTTGTTGTTCTTTGACAAGGCTGAGGCGACTTGGCACCTGAGGAGGCCAGCCAATCGCAGAGGCCCTGGGATGAGCTAACCGCCATTGCTAAGCATTACATCATGATGGTGAGTCACTCCCTGGGATTCAGAGACAGTAAAAGACATGCCTAAATACACCACGGCCTTGACTCTCTCTGACAGCTCAGCCAAGGTAAAGAGAGATGATCGATTCCTGATCTTTGGGCAAAACATAAGAAACCTGCTTCATCTCATGAGCACAAAAAGATGTATCAGACCGACTCCGTTTATCACCGAGGAGGCAGCGTCTGCTCACAGACACTACATCTACGTAGGGATGCTGAGTTTATACGGTGTGGCGTCAAACATACAGCAAAAGAAAATAACCACATACTGCCTGAGGCCACCGACACATCTGTAAATATCAGCAGTGACCAGCAAATAGAAAGCGCATCCCCTGAAGCCACAGCATGAGTCAACGAGCTGAATATTGTTCATTTCTTTCTTATTTGACATGTTGTTTTATTTAGTGCTGTCAAAAATATACAAAAGCAAAAAAAACCTAATCTATTACTTCCATATATGGTAATATAGATGTATATTTATGTATGATTTAGTGTGTAAAGTGCCCATGGCCACGCCCAAATGAAAAAAAAATAAAAAATCATCGGCAGTCACTTGTAAATATTGGATATACATTTCCAGGAAGCCATGATGGTCTATGCAAGCAGCAAACTCAACCCCGGGGTCGACATCGCCGTTCCAGTCCATTTCAAGTTTCAAAAAGTAAACAAAAATTGAAATAAGATGAGTCTAGTGAAGATAAAACCGTGACAGATATCAGCGTCCTCAGAAACATTAGAAGATTAACTCAGGATGGACAGAAAAAGACGCTCAGTCACAAAAGAACATATCCAATTCTGAGAGACAATCAATGAATTGTGTGGAGGCAAAAAAACATCACTGCATGCATCGTAAATGAGCAGCAATTATCCCCGTAGACACCAGGTGTACAAGAAAATGAGTTACCTCTCCAGGTGGTTTGAAAAGCAGGATTCCCTCCCCGAATCGCAGACAAATACAGCAGGTGTGATATCAGCTCGCTTGTTGAAATACTGGAACAAACTGCCTCAGACTCTTTTACACTTTTTACTTCAATGAGTCCCTCAGCTGCGGCACTAGTAAAATAGCCTCTCAGAAAATACAGATCTGGCTCTCTCTCTCCATCTCAGTAAAAGAACCGTGATCAAGGAGAGAATCAGTGACAGTTGTATTACCCAGAAAGCAGACACACCAAAATCCACAGTTTAAGTCTGCAAGTTACACCTGTCTGGCTGGTGCTGAGACTGTTGAGCAAGCTGGAGACAAAAACACATTCTTAACATGACACATACTCACTTTTTCAGTACAAACATGACCAATTGCAGCAAAGTGGACAGAGGACATGGAAGTGTTTCTGATTACTGCTGAGGCTCCAGTGTTAAGATGTGGAGCTGGAACATGTCATTTTAGGCTCTTACTGCAGATATACTGAGTCACAGGGCAACAGGGATGTCAGGCGCTGCACCCATTTAAATAAAGTGAGTTCACCAAAAGTAACCAGGATTATTTTAGTTGGTTTGACTTATTTTAACCCAGATGTAATGGTAACGACCACCAATTATCGAAATCCATCTGCACATGTAAGTTCAGGCTACTACTGCAGATAAACGTAGTACTGGAGAAAACATGGTTATCAGAGGTGACAGTGTGACCTGAGCCCCTTTAAATAAAGCAAATTTACCAAATAAACCAGGATTATTTTAGTTAGCCTGACTTATTTAAATCCAAATTTAATGGTAGTAGACACCAATGATCGAAATCCATCTGCACATGCAAGTTCAGGCTACTACTGCAGATAAACGTAGTACTGGAGAAAACATGGTTATCAGAGGTGACAGTGTGACCTGAGCCCCTTTAAATAAAGCAAATTTACCAAATAAACCAGGATTATTTTAGTTAGCCTGACTTATTTAAATCCAAATTTAATGGTAGTAGACACCAATGATCGAAATCCATCTGCACATGCAAGTTCAAACTACTACTGCAGATATGTGTTTTTTTTTTTTTAGATTGGACAGTTCGTATTAATGTACATTTCCACGTAAATACGAGAGGCTGTAGCCGTAAGGTTAATTTCCATCTCAAGTCCCACTGGCAGATCAAAACATGAAGAAATTACGAATAACATAAAACCATAACGGAACAAAGACATACAAAAAAGAAAAACAAACAACAAGCGACAACATGTAGTGCACATAAACAAAAGCTGGGGGACCAAGGCAGCTACCAAGCAGTAATTAATTAACATTTACACATGATTATATTGCAAATATCTCTTTGTCGCTGTTGCACATAACCCTCTATCATTATTGCACATATTACACAAACCCCTCTGTCACTATAACATAAGATTCCACTGCATGTATCCCTCTAACACTGTTACACATAATCGGATTGCAGATGTACCTAGTCATGGGTCAACATGGTTGTCAGAAGTGACAGTGTGACCCCAGTCCTTTTAAATAAAGCTAATTTACCAAAGAAACCAGGTTTATTTTAGTTGGTCTGACTTATTTTAACCCGAATATATTGTGCAATGGTGTAATAAAGCAAGTTTTCCAACAATAAGCCTGGATCATTTCATTTAGTCTCACTAAATTTCCAGTTACTTTGATTCATCAGTGTAACAGTTGTTACTACAGTAGTTGCTGCCAGACGTTGGATGAGCTTCATTTGTTCACGATTTCCATCGACAGAGGACTAATTTCTCCAGATATCCTGTGCTAGGTATACCTCAGATATAGTGACTGATACGATGCTACAGCGAAATGTGAAACCAGCTGCTGCTTAGTCCTGTGTTTAATTGGGTTTCTGCTCACCAACTGGACCAAATTTAGTGTGAACAGAGTTGCATCAACAGTCCACTTCGGATTTGGACACGGAAAACATGAAATGACCACAACACTGACCCAATGGTAAAGCCAGGATTTTACCTCTGACTCTCTGGTGTGCTACCACATTACTGGACTTTATCAACCAGTCCAATAATTGAGCTTGACACATAATTTGCTTAAAAAATAAATAAATAACCCAATGATGAATGATAAGAGCCCAATCGAATAAACCATCAACAGCACAACAGCAAACTGCTGTTTTGACCAGAAATGTGTCCAAATCCATCTTCCACTCTCCACTATTCTCACAGTAGAAACCATGTTCAAAGATGTGTTGGTTAATACATTTAAAACCACGTCAAAGCAGTAAAGTTAGACGTGGTTAGTGGGTGTATGCTTTCCTAATCAATTAGTGAAGGTCTATAAATGAAGGTCGTAAACCCACATGCTGGTCTTTGTCCATCATGGCTGCCGGTTGCCATGGAGGATGGATCTGATCTATGCTCGACCTCCTGCACTCACGCAGTTATCTCAGGCTGGTGAATCCGTACCAAATTAACCTGATGGCGTGAACTTAAACTGACCTTTTTGGAGCCGTTTTAACCCTCAGTGATTTGCTCAGTTCATTCAATTCAGGTGTGTGATGATCGAATCAGTCTAATCCCCACTTTTCTGAATGCACGTTCTAGAAGAGGCCACTGGTTGGAGTTACATCAGGACAAGTGAGGCCATCACAAGAAGAAGAGCAAGTTACGAAACTATAGTCAGAATATGCTGAAGCAGCTTTTCTGGAGGCACAACGACAGAGAAAAGGACAGTTTGAGAAGACACGGCTTACAAAGAGAACAATGGCTCTTATTGATGTGCAGTTCTGTGTTGCACTTGTGTTTTATTTGAGCAGTTTGTCATGGAGAAACCGCAAAGACTTTTGTTGCATTGCTAACCTTGTAGCTTTGCAGAAGACGATACCTGCGGCCAACCCCCACAAACAGTAGGCGTAGGCTTAAATGTCGAAGCATCTGCATTAAAAAAAATCTGCCAGGTACACGTGGATGATATTCCTGTCATTTTGCAGCAGGCTCAGTTGAACAAAGAGACAATCAAGCAAAACCTCCCACTCACTGCACTCCTGACTCATGGAAGAGACAGAAGCACTAAGAAAACCTGACATCTGCATGTGTGATCGCCAATAGAGGTCTTTTATATTAAGGCTTTGTCTTCTGAGTGGAACTAAACTTTGAATGCATTTTCCATGTGTGCATTTGAAACAGGTGTCGAGTGAAGAAGTTTTTCAGAAAACATCAGGTTTTTTTCTCCAATTGAATATTAACGCAAGACAACTCAGAAATGTCTCTGACTTTCACAGACAGAAATCCCATCTGTTCACTGGTGCCAGTCCTGGGGGGAGTAAGTTAGAATAGTGACAGGCTATAAATAACACTGGGCCCCATGTTGACAATAAAGAAAACTGGAACATCAATACAAACAGTATCCATTCCAAATAAAATCGGCACTTGTAGTCCTCCAGGCGATTCAAGGAGGACAGGGACATCATGCTGGGATTGTGTTACGTGGTAATGTAGTCCATCGTCACCTTGGGCACCCTCGCCAGACTTGGCAGCCTCACTGAAAGAGCAGGGAGCAGCGTGCCAAAGCAGCACAGCATCATCAGCGCTCATGTCGAGAAACCTGGTGAGGTTCGGGTCTAAAAAGACTCCGCTGAAGGCTGTCACAGCAAACGCCTCCCATACGTCTTCCAGAATCTACATATGCGGCGTGTCTGTTAGCTTTAAAGCAGCAGCAGCAGCTTCAAAAGATCGTCGTGAATCAGATACCTCGCAGAGATATTTCACCGTGCCGAGTGTGATGCTGGGGGCACATTCACATCAAGCAGTGTTTATCTGAATCCATTAAAAGCTCAGACGAGGTCACCCTGCTGAGAAGGTTTAATTCCAAGAGAAGAGGAGAGTTATTTAGCTGAGAAGTCCATTCTGTCGAAGCAGACCAGAATAAATGAGCAGATATTTGAATGGATGGATGAGTAGAAAATGTGTCCATGAATACTTGTGATGGGTTACAGGTTACTATCGCTGCTTGTAAAGTCATACAATAACAGAAACAAACCAAACAAGGCAGCAACTCGCATGTTCAGTGAGGTAAAATCTGTGTTTTTAGAAAGATGGCTTTAACTTTTTTGTTGTCTTCATTTATAGGCACCAAAAAATACTGTTTCCTTGGCTGAAAAAAATCTAAAAATTCAGCAAAAAAATTCCCCAAATTTCTGAAAATTTGCAAAACTTTCAGCAAGAAAATTCTGATAATTCCTTGAAAGTTTTCCTTAAAAGTTTTATTTTTAAAAAATCCCCCAAATTTGGCAAGGAAATTCTTGAAAATATTTTCCAAAAAAATGAGTAAAAATCTTCCAAAAAAAATCCTAAAAATATCTAAAGTGATTCCAAATATATCAGTAAAACTTCTAATATTTTCTTTAAGAACATTCACATTAAAAAAAAAAAAAGATTTTCTTGTGAATGTTCTTAAGAAACATTTTTAGCATTTCTTTTTTTCCACCAAAAAATGTTCAAAGATTTCCCAAAAATGTTGAAAATGTGGACATCAGAAGTTTCACTGTGAAAATATGTTTTTTTTTCCCACATTTTCAAACTTCAAAACGGGTCAATTTTGACCTGCAGGACGACACGAAAGAGAGCTAAAATATGTGTTGCTGACATTGCTAAGCGTCCATCTAGTGCGTCTATACTCCAAAGAAACCAATCTATCCCTTAAAATGTGCAATCAAATTACATTAAATTTAGTCCAACCAATCCATCTTTTCACATTTAGATCATATTAACTGTGATTTATGGGATAAAAATGCATCTTTACATGACAAGAGCTCTATTGTTGGATTGTTTTTGCAGTCCTTACATGAAACTTGACACTGACAAATACACTTTTTCATTTAATTTGATCAATCGTGCACCTTGGCACACACACTAAATACTGTATTAGGTTTTACAGAGTAATGTTGTGCTGAAGCATGGGGGAGGGGGGGGGGTTCTGTACAACAAGGCCATCTCCTCTTTCTTCTGTTTTTCCCTCTCTTTTTATTCCCCTCTGCCACATTCAATTCTCTATAGGACGCCTTCAGAGCTCACACAATGCAAATCACTCACGGTCCCTATTCAAGTGCTGATTAATATGCAAAGACAGGCCATCCTCATCTAACAGTCACAAGAAATATAACAGCCAGCCGAGTAATTCTCAACTTATCTGGCTGGAATTATCGGCACTTCTACATTCTGAGGCGCCGTGATATGACATGAATTTATGGATAATGTGAGGCGTGTTTCATTTGCATTTCAGACTAGTTTTAAACCTTCCGCTGCGTTTTGTAATTCACAGATCGGCAAACAGCTGCTAATGACATTAGGACCGGTAGAATTAGAGCTGTCTTTGTGTCCCTCGGTTCAGTCTTTGTGATGAGTGCTAACAGCTACGTTTGGGGATTCTTATTGCGAGCATTTATAAAATGACACACAATTATTAGTGAATTTCAGTTTCATTTACATTTAATGAGCTGAAGCTGAAGGAACAGCTTGTAAAGTTTGTAAGAGCACAGGTTGATCAAGCATCAGATGCATCTCATACAAGTAACTACAAGCTGGGATGACTTGAGAAATCCACTTTTTTGAACAGTTCTATCCAATCATCTGTTTCACTTGATCGGTTTCATCTGTGTGACCCATTCAGAGATGAATCTGGACCGTGTTTATTCGGACTTAACAGGAAAAATAAGGGGAATATTACACAATATGAAAGCTGCAAAAAAACCCTACTTGGAAATAGTACACAAGTAAAGAGAAAAAAGGCAGAGAAGAAATAAGAAGACAGACTGTATGGAAAATGTGGCCATAGTAATGACTGATGCTTCTGTAAACTACAGCCGCAGCACAGAGCAAATCAAGTCAACTAAAATTATGACTCAATGTCAAGTCATTTTGTGATGTTTCATTTGGCTTTAACAGCACAAGTCCACAGTCTACAGCTGAAGATCAACCAGAGGGAGGAATCTGAGCAGCTCCTGGACTGATGATCATTAGAAAATGTGTGGATTTCACTTTGAATGCTGCAACTACAGAGAAGTTTGGAGGATCCAGAATCCAGTTTTATTCAGAGACCAGACTAAAAACACCTTATAATTTTCCCTTGTTTGGCTGCTTTTTCCAGCTCCCCTAAGTCAAAAATAGCCTGTATTATTTTCATAGTGGCTTTGAACTCACCACAGCAAAGTCCCATATGTTCCCCATTTAGGAATTGTGTATTTTCTCCCTCAAAAAAAGTTAAGTTAAACTTTGCCTTCTTTTTTGGAGTTCAGCTCCGTGCTTGAAGTACAAATACACTCTTCGAGATGGAGAAGACTTCAGTGTTTGCATTTGTTGTTATCATAGGCTATCTTGAGAATACATTACAGAGTACAGATCTGCTCTTCAGTTTCGTACAGTTACAAAAATGAAATGGCACATACTCATCAGTAACTTGGTATTCAGACTTCTTGTTTCAGGTCCAATGAAAATGAGAAACACAAGTAAGGAAGTCCAGTTTGATGAACACAAGAGTCTTAATAACTGAATGTCACCACAAAATACAATGCAGCAGTCTAAGGATGATGATGGCAATGCCTTTATCCTTCATCTCAACAACCACAAAGCAGAATTATCTCAAAGTAACACATCAGGAATGTCTTCTTGCTCGTATCTGATTGGCTGGTACAGTGTGTTGCCGGATGAAGCTGCATTGCAGTGCAGCTAAAGCTGAGCCAGTTTGAACTTTTGTTGGCAGACAATCCTGCATTGGTTTTTCTGCAGCTGACAGCACTTGACATGAAACTGGAAAACAAACGGTCTTAACATCTCACAATCTAACAACAGCAAAGCATCAACTCCAGTCAGAAGCAGATGTTCAGAATCTGATTCAAGCATCTGCAGTCATCCAGTATTACTTCCATGCAAACCTCAAACCCCTAGCTTCAGATTCTTCAAGCCAGTTCTCTCATTTTCACTCTGAAATGTGTCTGAAATATATATTTTTCCTTTTCCAAATAGCCTCCAACACTTTACACACTCAGGTTGCAAACTAATGACGTGGATTTGGTGGCTCGATCCAGAAACGCTGTCAGAACCGCTGATGCACACTAGACTCTTCCACAAGAAAAGACCACAGTCTGTGTCCACTTGGAAAATGATTTTCTCTTCAATCTGACCATAATTTGGTTATTTCTTGGGATGGTGTTGTGGCCCCACATCCTAATGTTTGTTGCTAGCCTCAAAATTTAATTATCACTGAACTGGAACAGAAACTGGAAATCGATGAATGTAATTAAATTGCTCGGCCCTCAAACTGTGTGACGCTGTCATTACCCCTTCCATATGCCCACGCTCTATCAAATAACACCATCAATTTATTTGGAATTCTGCAATGGGCCAGAGTTAAGGCACAGTTGTCTAATTATCTCTCCTTCCCTTCCTCTTTCCCTCCCATATGAGAGCAAATAGTGTGGGTGTCTGAATATTCTGGCAGAAACATGAATGACGTGAAAAAGAACACATCCCAAGTGTCTCCACACCGCTGTCTGCACCACAACAACGATGGAGCTGACCGAGTGTTTGGGTGGAAAAGATGGCAAGAAATACTGCTGCTGAAAAAATACCTCAAAAATATCCAAGTTTCACTAAAGTAGCTTAAAGTTCACACTGTTCAGGCTGAAAATATGAAGTCACAGCTATGCAAAGACGCACAATATCCTCTGATTACCCATAAATCTTGGCACATATCGGCAAATATTAGCCACAAACGTATTCAGTAGTTTGTTTCAGTGGTAAAATGTCAAGATCTGGATTTCATTTGGCCACTATTTCTCAATGGGAAGCTTTTAAATGCTGCATTTTATCATTTTAATGTTCTGTAGCTGTTAAGTTATAAACCGCAGGCACAATTTCTTCATTTTCTACATTCTAAATATCAATATGAGCCTCAAAAATGCAGCACGGGTCAAGGTTTTATTAAGATATAGAGGAAACCTGGGCTGCTTTGGGGGTAAAAGTATCCTGAGCTGAATGAAAGCTCAGTGGGAGGGAAGCACAATGCAAGAAAAAAGTTCCTCTGAAGGGGGTGGAGAGGAAATTAATGCAACACAGGAAGAGTTCAGACCTGTGGAATATGGAGAAACAACAGAGGAACTGAAACCTGGAGGTTGGAATAATCGTCCTGCTAAATTAAATTATAACATTAAACTATTCCTCCTCTCTTCCAAGAAGCCCTGGAGGTCCTCAGCATTCAGAGGAGAGGAGGGGTGGGGGGGGGCAGATGCAGGGAGGAGAGGAGGATGTGGGTGGGAGGAGGGGGAGAAACCGGGTCCCCCCTCCCGCCCTATATAACCACGGGAGCTCTAGGATTGGATCCCATTGTATACATTGAATGACTATTCAGTCATCCTCAATGGATGACGAATTTCCCTCCCAACCAACCAAATAAAAAAGAAAAAAAAACTCCGATCAAATCAGTCTGTCGCTATGTCAACACCATCTCTGCACAGAAACCCACCGCGATGTTAACTTCTATCCAGCAGAAAATGAAAAAACAACAGCGGTTATGTCACATTATTAAAAAAAGGGGGCCAAACTGTGTGCGCAGAGCGGCGGTAAACACCAAAATCCCACACTGACACATCAGCACCGAAACACTGGTGGCGTGCCAAATCCGATCCTGGCACGAGTCTGGACGATCCAAGACTTCAAAACCAACATTTTATTGTCTGAATTCGTGCGTAAAGGCCAATCTTTTTTTTTTTTTTTTTTTTTTACAAATAAGTGGACTGCAACAAAGCTCCAGCAGAGGAGCGGAGCGGCTCTCCGGACACTCCATCCCCGGTGCGTCACGGCTGAGCAGCAGCAGATAGAGCTGAGGTGGACTCATGACCACAGTGGAGTCTTACTTCACACTCTATGGCGTTTCTAACCAAAAAACAGCGACTTATAGCTGCCACAGAGACAAATAGAACCAGCCGGGGACCACAGAAGCGTCCCTCTGCAGCAGCAGCGTCTGCCAGCATCCAGCTCCACTAAAACGCAGCATACGTGTGGAGAATGTTCCCAGAAATCACACAATCTGCCCAAACTCAGGGAGGATAGTGAGAGGAAATACACAGTGCATCGCCTCATTCTCTCTGTTCCAAAAACCCACCGAGGCGACCTGCTGCTGGCGTTCAACTGCCCCGAAACTGAATGAAAGGTCGCTCGTTCCCAGGGGTTTACTTTTCTTTCTTTCAGAGGCAAAGCTCTCGTCCCCCACAGAAACTTTTAGCGCCGATCTCTGCGCATGTCGCAGAGCTCCGGCTCCAACCTCCGCGCCACTGTCCGGAGTCAGGGACAAGGATGCCGCCGGTGGGACCAGAGGATGCTGCTGCTGCTCCACAGTCCGCAGATCAGTTCCTCAGTAAACAGAAAGAACAGAGAAATCTAACAAGTCGTCTTACCTGCACAGCCAATGAACAGCAATCCCCAGATGAGGTCCCTTATTTGAAGCATTGTAATGTGTCTCAGATATTCTCCTTGAAGAGCAGCACTTTAAAACCAGCGGCGTCTCCACTGAGGGTGAGTTTTTCAGGGGGAGGAGAGGAGCGAGGGAGGACAAACAGATATCAGCCTTCTTCTTTTCTCTCTTTTTCTTTTTTTTTTCCAGGGATAACAACTGCTACCGGACGGATTTTTTGGTCCTTGTCGCTGCCCGTGTTAGCGCCGCGGCACAATGTGTGACAAGCAGCAGCCGTAGCACGCACCGAGCGCGCACACATGCACCCGACAGATACCAGCACGAATTACTCCGCCCGATAGGCTTTACCAACACATACACACACACATGGTGTAACACACTCAGACACACACGCAGAGACGCGCAGGGGGCGGGCTGAGGTGACTGCGGTGGTAAAGTAGTGCGCCGGGTGGAGAGGAGACAGCAGATGGTCAGCAGCGGCTCTAATTCGGATTACTGAGCTTACAAACAGCTTCAGTGGAGTTCAGAAACACACTGGCTACTTATTCTGAACAGGGACTAATTAAGAGTGAGAATCAGATTGTAAATACTGCAGCCTCATCATGCAGAACATTAAATCTAAGTGGTTAAACTGCTTTATTTTGTCATACATTCATGTTTACGCACATGGATTTGTGTGTGGGTCGTTGCGCCGATGTACCGAAGTATTGTTTCCTTGTCTGAAAAAAATCCCAAAATTCAGGGACAAAATTTCCCAAATGTCTGAAAATTTGCAAAACCTTCAGGAAGAAAATTCCAATAATTCCTTAAAAGTTTCCATGCAAAGTAGTATTTTTAAAAAAAATCCCCCAAATTTGGCAAGAAAATTCTTGTAAATATTTTCAAAAAATGAGTAAAAATCTTCCAAAAAATCCTAAGAAATATCTAAAGTGATTCCATATATATCAGTAAAACTTCTGATATTTTCTTGAAGAACATTCACATAAAAATCAACCAAAATCCAGTGAAATTCGCTGGATTTTGGTTGATTTTTTGTGAATGTTCTTCAGAAACATTTTCAACATTTTTTTTCCACCAAAAAAATGTTCAAAGATTTCCCAAAAGGTTGAAAATGTGGACATCAGAAGTTTCACTGTGAAAATATATTTTCTTTCCACATTTTCAAACTTTAAAATGGGTCAGTTTGACCTGCAAGACGACAGGAGGGTTAAAAGAAAAACATTACAATTAACAGGTTTCAACATCAAACTTTTCAAGCTGGTTAAGTGCTAAGATAATTTTCTGTGTTACAAGTAGTTTTTTTTTTGAAAATTTATATTGAAATATGGAAATGATGCAGAATTTCTTTTTTAAATAGTCTTAATTTACATAAATTTCAGAACAAATACCTGATGACTGGATAAAGCCAGGTACAAGTTTGTTGTTGTTTAAGTTTGTTCTTAATCACTTCATAAACCAGAAAACACAATCAAAAGCTATTAAAGAAAGACTTTTTTTTAAAAATCACCATGTTGTTAGATAAGACATTTTCTAGAAACTGAGGCATAAATAAATAGATAAATGAATAAATTATTTCTGAGAAAACAGCCTTTAAATGTTTCGCAAAATTCCAGCTATATCAAGGGGAAACTTGCTGGGTTGAATAGCTATCATACAGCAAAGACTTATTTTTATTAATTTACTTTTAAAATATGCAAACAACACATTATAATATATATATCTCAAAATGGCCCAATTCGCATTAAATTGAGATGTTTGACATTTCTTTTTCTCGCTCACACATTAATTACAAAATACTGTAAACAAGCGGGGGAGTGATGAATGATCACAAGAAATGATGGACAAACGTCTCAATGTAAACCATCAGAATATAGAATGGAATCAAACCTGAAAGTCTGCAACACATAGGTTTTACTGAAGTGGAGATTTTGGGCATAGATTGTGAGAAAAAAAATCACTGATGAATTAAAAGAGATGATTTTTTTGTAAAATTCCAGATAGTTTTAGACAATTTACAGGTAAATATTTAAATTGCAGACATAAACATGAACCCTCTTACTGAGAATAAGATGATTTTTGTACACATTAGATGTTAAAATATGCAATAAGGCTTGATGCCTCAAAATAGCCTGATTTGCATAAATTTGCATAACAGAACCACCGGATAAAACCAGGTTCAAAAGGTTCCATTTCATTTTGTTAACATATTACAGTCAAAGGTTTCTACAGAGGCCATCTATTTTTCTCCACAACTCATAAAATACTGTGAACGGCCAGAATAAAAGTTTTAAAAACCCATTGTTGCCACGTTTTCAAGGATAATATTCTGTAATTTAGACTACGAACGGTATTTGAAGAAACCTTTCAGAGCAGGAATAAAACTTTAAAGCATGCGAGTGCTGCTGAAGTCGACATTTCTGACTCAGAGGTTGAGAAAAAGAAAAAGGTCATTTTGAAAAGATATATTTTGCAAAATGTCGAAGAACCATTTACAGGTAAGAATTTAAACTAATAGATATCACCATGAAACTTCCCAATTTAATTCTTTATTTTTTTAAAACTTTAATTGAGATTTCTTTTCTTGTATTACACATTTTCTGAAATGGTATGATTAAATATCCAAGTAAAGTATTTTATATCTCCAAATGCCCCAGTTTGAATCAGAACAGAAATCTGAACATTAGATTAATGTCTGCATCATAATACATTTGATTTGAATTGAAATAATCATTTAAAATAGTAACTAATAGATCATAACCATCATTTTTATTCCAGCTGATTCCTTAAATTTTTTTTTCTTTTTCAAATGTTAACAAAAAAATTATGGACGAATATGCAAATGAGGTATGATCTCATAAATGCCCAATAGACGAAGTGGAGTAAAAATGAAATATGTATTTTGAACATTTTCTTTTGGACTTGCTTGAAAGGAAAAATATATATATATTATGGAAGACAAATAGACCAGAATCCAAAATGTGATCAGTGCATGAATATTAAATACTTTTGTTTGCAGTAATTTACTGTAAATTAACAAAAGGAACTAAATGGTGTTTAAAGCAGCAAAAGGAGTTCAAAATGACACAAACACCAACTTATGGAAAACTTGTTCATAGCAGATTTGCAGAAAAGTAATTTGAAAATGTGTTTCTGTCCACCTGATGAATGTCGGGTTCAATCATTTGAATTTCATCTCTCAGAATCAGAGAGGTTCCTCCAGATGCTCGGCTATGTTCATCTTCCTGGCTGCCGTTTGGTACCGGGCATACAGCTGCTTCATCACAGCTTCTTTACCCTAAATAACTTCCTGCTGCAGCTGGAAGTAATCATCAGTTTAATCTGAATTTTATAGTTTGACCCCTTCTGAAGCCTCCATCTCCCCTCTGTGTACATCCACTGCTGCCTCCAAACCTCCATCCTATGCCATGTCCAGCAGGGATGTAAACCTTCAATGCATCACAAAACCAACCCAACAACCGGGACACAGTTGTTCTGTTACACAAACACAGGTCAACACAAATCTGCTGTGCAATTTGTCAAAACTTGATACAGCTGTCAGAAACTACTTTTTCTTTTCTTTGTGCCCCTGTTTTGTGTCAGCATGTGAAATCTGCTCCTCCATCCTCCAATCTCACCCTGGATATTCCTCCACTGCAGTGCACGGCTTCCTGAAACAATCTGGCAAAGAAAATGAACAACAAGACGGTGGCACTTTGTCATAAAACATGTCGGCGCCACCAGCGAGCAGCTAGCAGCAGCAGCAGCAGCAGCCTCCGTTGTTTGCAGTTAACAGCCTCACATGAGACAGAGCTGCTCAATGGGACTAATTCAAACTGATCAGGCCTGATATTAGCTGATGCTGAACTCTGGAACTTGGTACAGTGAAGCTGCTCTACAAAGGCAGCGCTTCACAGCCGGTCTGATGAGGTGGAATGATTACAGAGACTCCACTCTTTCATCCTGTTTTCTATGAGTCTTAATTCAAACCTGTCCTTGAAGATTGGAAGCAGGTTGAAGTATGGACCACGGAGAAGCAGCTCCACCTCCAAGCAGAGGAACTTTTTCTATCTTTCTCGACAAGAAACAAACTGAAATCTGAATTTATTAGGGTTCTGCCATGAAACAGGAAGTGCTGTCTAACTATCCTTTACATGCTCCAATCTGCCTCAAACTTTACATGTGTGATCAGAGTCCAGGCCTGATGAGTTCCATAGACCAATATACAGTGAAAATGATAGTGCCACCTGGTGGCCATTTTGAATGTCTCGCCATGAAACAGGAAGTGTTGTTTAATTAGCCTGTACATGCTCCAATCTGCCTCAAACTTGACATGTGTGATCACAGTCAGGGCCTGATCACATCTATGCGCCACCTGGCGGCCATTTTGGATTTCCCGCCATGACACAGGAAGTGCTGTGTAACTAGCCTGTACATCAGGGGTCACCAACTATATTTGTCAGAGGGCCAGAATTTTACCGGACAGTCACATTGGGGGCCGGACCCGCAAACAAAAATTAAATAAAAATCTAATTTTGGCATAACATTATTATTTGATGTTTATTGTTTATATTTTTTTCCATTTCATTACAAAACTGAAGGCATTTTTAGCCTTTATGAGTCAGGCTCCTATCACCTATACCACAGTCAACCACCAGGAGTGATAGAGATATTTTGCTTCAAGTCAATTAAGTCAACTTTATTTATAGAGCACTTGAAAAACAAACACCGCAGAAGTGAAAGGAAAAGGCCTCTTAACACCGGTAAAATGGCACTCTCAAAGGCCATGAAACGAAAAGTTGATGTGGAAAACAGATCCTTTAATAATGACTGGACTGAAAAGTACGCATTTATCCTGCCAACCTTCCGAAATGCGTCACCTGTATGCCTCATTTGCTACGAAACTGTTGCTGTTGCAAAAGAATATAATCTGCGCCGTTGCCACAACACTAAACATACAAATTTCAAGGATTCATATCCTGAGCAGTCAGAGGCCCGTCAGAGAAAAATGGCCACATTGAAATCTGCCTACTCCCGTGCAAATGGCATTATTACTGGAACTTTAACTGATCAAGAGAGAGTAAGGTGTGCATCTCTGCAGGCTGCCTGGGTGCTTTGCAAACATAACCGGCCTTTCACGGAAAGTGAGCTTTTAAAGGAGAGCATGGTCACCGTTCTGGAGGAACTTGCCCCCGACAAATCCATGGACAGAGTTATTGCATCTGTCAAACAAATGCCTCTCTCTGCTTCAACTGCTGCACGTCGTGTCCACGTCTTGGCAGAGCATGTCCAGCAAGCTGTCATTGACGGGATCAAGGAAGCCAAATACATTTCACTGGCTATTGATGAGTCCACTGACAACACGGATATTTCACAGTTGTGCGTTTTTGTCAGATACTTTGATGGCAAAGATTTCTGAGAGGAGCTGCTGGCATTGCTTCCGCTGGAGGACAACACCACTGCTGACATCATCTTTGGAAAACTGGAGGATTTTTTTAAAAGCCATGGATTGTCCCTGGATTAAATCAACCTGAGAGTGACAGATGGTGCACCTGCCATGATTGGCAAAAACAAGGGTCTGGTGAGCAGAATAAAGACTGTCGCTCCTAAAACTAACGCACTTCACTGTATTATCCATCAAAGCGTGCTGTGTGCAAAGCTAAGCGGGGAGCTCAAAGAGGTGATGGAAAAAACAATGAAAATTATTAACCATATCAGAGGAAATTCAAGCACGCAGCAAATTTGTGCTGGAATTCCAGGTTTCTCATGATGAGCTGTTACTCCACAATGACGTGCGCTGGCTCAGTAAGGGCAAAGCACTGGAGCGCTTCGTTGAACTCCGTGCCCAAGTAGTGGATTTTTTGAAACAAAGTAAATCAAAAGTGGCAGCTGACCATCTCCGCATCATGCAAGACAGAGAATACATGTGCAATGTTGCGTTTTTAACAGACATTTTCTCCCATTTGAATACACTTAATCTCCAGCTGCAAGGAAAAGAAAAATCAGTGGTGGATTTGGTGGAAAAACTTGATGCCTTTGGGAACAAACTTGATCTGTTCCATGCAGATTTGTTGTCAGAGAGGCTGCTGCACTTCAACACACTGAAGACAGTGGGAGAAAGCAACGTAACAGACAAGATGAAGACATTCATCACACAATTAAAAGACAACTTCTCTGCTAGATTCCATGACTTTTTCATTTCCAGGGATGTCATTGGATTTGTGTGTGACCCATTCACCATCAGCCCAAGTGGAGAATTCTCCACAAACGTAGTGAAAATGATGCCGTTGGACGAGGCGTCCATTCAGAGCGAGCTGGCTGAAATCCAGGCTGCTCTCCATGGTGCTGAAAGCCTGAGCGCATTCTGGATGTCTTGTCCCGAGGACTATGGCACATTGAAGACGCTGGCTATGTATGTGCTCACCATGTTGGGTTCAACCTACACCTGCGAGGCTGCGTTCTCCAAGATGAACTCGATAAAAACACACGAGAGGAACCGACTGTCAAACCAGTCTTTGGAGGACTGTTTGCGCATAAGTCTGACATCGGCCAAGCCTGATGTGAAAAAGTTGGTGTCAGAGGGGAAATGTAACTTCAGCCATTAAGCAGTGTGAGGAGCCCATTTCAGTCTTGTGATTTGAAATCGCTATAGCCCACTTAACGTTTATTTATTATTTGTAACCTGTTTTGTTCTGGTACCAGGTTAGTATTTATTTACCATGCTATTTTAAGTTATGCCAGTTGGTTTTTCCTCCTTTTTTGTCCTGAGAAGTCTACTAGTTTGAAGCTTGTTGTTGAGACTTTGAAATAAAAACCAAATGTTAAGTAAGGGCATGAGGAAAAGTTATGTTAAAAAAAAGAACTGTGTGAAACAATAAATGTTAAACAGTGCAGCGAGTCTGTCCTCATTTCGGAATGTAGCCTAAATAGAGTCATAAATGGTGGGGATTACTGATAGTTAAGAGTCTCAGTTATTGTTGTTTTCAGTTGCTTTAATAGTGTGGACCACATGATATTTTCTCTTTGATCCTCACGGGCCGGATTAGATGGTTCGGCGGGCCGGATTCGGCCCGCGGGCCGCCAATTGATGATCACTGCTGTACATGCTCCAATCTGCCTCTAACTTTACATGTGTGATCAGAGTGCAGCCACAATCACATCCACAGGCCAATATACACTCTCAGTTGCAGCGCCACCTGGTGGATATGCGTGGGACAGCTGGGCCGCTCGGATGCGAGGACCCGACCAACGCTGCTTGCAGCTTTAATATTTACATTGATGTTCTGATGTTTTCTGTACTCAGGTTGACTGAGAATCACCTCACAGTGTTTTGCTTGGAGAATAGCAAGATACAATTTTTAATCCTTTCATGGAGTAACGTATAACTTTCTCCTGTAAGAAAAGCTAAAGTAAAATGCCCGTATGAGTACCGACACACATCTGGTTTGTTGTTCTGTAGCATCCATTCCTCTCCTGTCCACCAGGTGACCTTAGTAGAGCGCACCTGAGGCTTTTCCCTCACTGCTGCCTCAGCATCTGCACCTCATTACCTCCCTATCACAAGTTAAAGCGGCTGTTCAGAGATGAAACCTGTGTTTTCTGAGAAAATTCACATCAATTCTTAAAGACCACTACTTTAGCACCAGGAGCTCGCAATGCATTTGGAGGATTTGTATCTGAGCTACGGGCTAGCTGAATGAAAGCAGATTTTAGAATGGTTTTAAGCAACATATTGCATGAATAAAATGATAAATTACATGCTAATTTGCATTAAAACATATATTGTGGTTAGCTAGCTAACTATGCTAACCATGACAACATATAGACAAGCCTGTCCATTGATTAACATAATGGTTCTTCTTTACTGGTGCAGCTCACTCAAGTTGTGGAGTGACTGATTGTATCAATTTAGCAAACCTTGGTCTATGTCCACCTCCTGCACACTTACAGTGACATCAGCATTTAGTTAGAAGTACATTTCTAGCCACCCAATGAATAGAACGGCAATGTTTCATCTCTTTTAGTTCTGTTTTGTCTTCCATTACCTCCTAAAGTGATCTGTGTCTTTAGCATCGATGGTACACACCAATCAGCCAAAATATCAGAATCTCTGAGAGGTGAAGTGAACAACACTGCTCATGTTGTTAGATGCTCTGTTAGGAACCTTTGGTATGACATTCATGTGGACTTTACACGGATACATATCAGCTCCATAAACATTATTGTAGACAAAGAAGACCTCCACATGGCAACAGAGATTTCCTCCAACAGAACAATACACCCGACATGATGCAAAAACTCCTCAACAATCACTCAAGGAACACGACAAAGAGCCAAAAGCCTCCAAATTCACCAGATTCCAGTTGGAATAAACATCCAAGGGACACGCCAACAACCCACTGAACCCAAAGGATCCACTGCCGACACGTCAGTGTCAGACACCACAGGAATCCTCCAGAGGTCCTGTGTTCATGCACTAAAGGTTCAGAGATGATCTGTAAGCAGTCTGTGGGGTTTAGTTCAGTGTTGCACCATGATGAACAGATAGTTCCTAAAACTGTCTGCAGTTCGGTGCTGGCCAGGTAGTGCAGGCTACAGTGGGTTTGTCAGAGCTTTGTAGGATGATGATGTGTGTGACAGTGTATGAAGCAGAGATTTCTTGCACTGCCCCCACAGCACCTGCAGAAAATAAAATCAGCTTCACATGGAAAACATGTCTAAGGAGGCTTCAACCGGTAAATGTTGTTCCATGCAGTCTGAGGCAGAAGCCTGAGCCAGGAGGAAATCAGTCTCCTCATGTGGGCACAAAGAAATGCTTAAATTCACAGCCTAATTAGTGCACTTCCTCTGAAAATAGGACACTCTCTGCAGTGTGATACCAAGGTCTCCTTGAACTGAAAAATGTGCAGTTTATCTCAGCTTTACAGCAAAGAAAAGCTGCAGTTTCTTCCTGTCATTTGCATAGTGTCTGTTATCAAAGATGACTGCAGGAATCAATCAATAAAACAGGTGAAGTTGATGGAAAAACATACCTGATACAGCCTAGGTCCAGACGTTTTTCCCACGTTTGTTGGCTGGTTTTCCTCCACCTCATCTGAAACCATCCTAATTTGGTTTAGATTGGGAGATTGTGGAGGCCTGGTCATCTGATGCAGCTCTCCATGACTCTTCCTGCTGATGAATAGACCTTCCATAGCCTGGAGGTGGGTTCTGGATCATTGTCCTGTTAAAAACAAATGATGGCCCCACTAAGTGAAAACCAGATGAGATTCTGTGCCGCTGCAGAATTGCCATGTGTCTTCCACTCCGCTTTCTTTATGTGCAAATTGAAAATGCAATAAAAACACATCTGTCACAAAACAGAAAGCTCCAAGACATCAACAAAAAACCCCTCTTCTGTAGCAACCCAGCCTCATCTGCAGATAGGCTAAATATGCTGTGACCCTCAGTTTGGCCCCTTGGTGATCTCTTACCAATTACAGAAGACATTTTCTCCCACACAAATGAGACAGAAGAGGAAGACTGTTCACCTCCTGTGCACTGATTTCCTTTTTGTACAAGCCAATTCATTTCTGGCAGCCACTCTGAAAACATACCACTTCTTCTTACCGTTGGAATATCTGGCGCAGAAACTGTATTAATGCTTCAGCGCCCATCCAAGCCATGCTCAACTGGAAAACAAATGTGTTGTTTTGTCGCTTCACAGAACATCGGCATACAAAGCTCGGAGTGAGCCGGAGAAATAAACTGCTGTAAAAACCCAGATTATGCTGCTATATAAATCAGTGTGTGCTGGTATAATGAGAGGTAGAGCTCTGACAACATGATATCTTGTCTTTGGTGCAGAGGACATGAGGGCCTAAAAGCTGCAGCAGAATCGGGTCATCTAAGTGATTTATTTGCGGTCCTCGGAGGCATTTAGTCCGACATTTGGTGGATGTGCTTGGCTGCAGAGTCAATGGTGCAAAGCTTCCATCTGTAGGATCATGGCTGAGATGATAAACTAATTGTAGTAATGTATAGCAGTGGTACGGCATACGGATGTTTGCCGTCCTCCTCCCTGTTTCATGCACATATGCTTCCACAGGTGTTAAATAAGTGAAGATCTTTGGCAGCTCTGGAAGGATGTTCACACCTAATCCGAGAACATGTTTTCTTCCCTCCATTGCATTCTCTGATTCACACTCAGACACAAAATCAAACTCTTCGGAAACACTTGACAGTCAGCTCAGGATCTCCATGGACTATAAGAAAGATGGAAATAACCACTATGATGTCACCCATTGGTTTGTGGAGACAGTCCTAAGTGGGACCATAAGTTACTAAATGAACACCATTCTGTCATTAAAATGTGGGAGGAAGCCACATGAAGCTGCAGACTGATGTTAGGAAGCACTAACCTTCTGCCCGACCACATGCAAACTTTTTGTGTATAAAGGTGGACAGAAATCTCACATTATTATGTGTAACTTTACAATTCTATTGGCAACAGACAGAATTCTACTTCTTAAAGTGAAATTTACTGGTTTGATTCAAACAAACGGTCTGTTAAAAGTAAAATCAGTTTTAAAATCCATCACCTGTCAGAGTTGATTCCTTGTGGAAGCCATCTTGTGCTGGAGATGAAGAGGAGACACGCCTCTAAAGCAGCTCATTTGTTTGGTCGATGAGCAGGTGGAGTCTCAAATCTGATTGGGCGACAGGTGTGTGATGAAATCCAAAGTAACTGAGGTAAATAAAGAAAGAAGCACAGATATGGTGCTTATTATAAATGTTCAGGATTGATAAAGGACTGTGTATCTATGAATTTAGATTTTGTTGTGGGATGAATCTTAAAATAATGTACATTTGCTGTTAACTTCCTTCTAGAGCTCTCACCTGATTGGCCTGTTTGACCTGAGAAGGTTTACATCCACCGCTATAGATGAAAGGATACTGAAAGCAGAGGAAACATGACAGAAATCATCATCAAGCAGAGAAGGAAGGAGATGATGGCGTTGCTACAGAGTGCAAAGGAAAATGGGAGAGATGAGATGTACAAGAAGGAACAGAAGACACTAAACAACAGAATCAAGATTTAGATTTGGACACACAGGATTGAACTGAACGCTGTTTTAAACAGGAAAACATAATATTAGCAGATGTGGCTTCAATGGAGAGAAAAAGACCGTAGAGAACATCGTGATGTTGTCAGAGATGTGAGATGGAAAGAAGGCAGCTAATCCAACACCTCAGAAAAATACAAGTAAAATTTCACATCACAGATATTCCATCAAACAACTCAAGAGGTGAGTTCCAAACCAATCTGATGAGAGGATAGGAGTTTGGACTTATTGAAAGCTGTAAATATGAGACATTCTGATGGACACTCCATACCAGTTGGTGGCAGCAATGCATTAATTTGTTGTTTGGCAACTGCAAATAAACCTCAAACAAGAAGAAAAAGAAGAGAAGCAGAAGACGAGTCTGTTCTGAAGGCAGCACAGAGCACCACTGGACTGTTCTTTATATTGTAGAATTATTGTTCTTTCTCCCAAAAATCTTGTTCTGCTCTGTCTGAAAAATGGATGAAAACATTCTTTTAAAGTATTGCATCCAGTTCCCATTTTTCCCAATTTTTACCCTGACAACAATATTTAAAAAGAACACTTGAACAACACTCCAATGACAAGACAGTTGGACATGTTTGACCATTTTGTGTCACTGATTACATGAAGAAAACACAACTCATTAAGCTGCTGTTTGTCTGAGATTTAACCTCTAAAAGGAGGAGCTGAAAATGTAGCTGATTGAATATTAAATATTAGAAAGTTTATAACTTCTGTCACAATAAACATTTATTATAGTCGGTGTTTGTAAGTCTAATATGTTGAATTTATTTCATTCCACACTTCAGCTAGTGGCAAAATGTGACCTTGTACTTTCTTCATTTGTAGAAAAATGAAGTAATTTAGCTCACATTTAATGAGACACATTTTTCATTTGCTGACTTACAGCTTTGGAAATAATTACTAGAGCACTGTGTCTGCTGTTTTCTTCCTTTTGGGGTTTGTGGTGGAGCCACACTGTTTTCCTCTTAATGTTGTAATGAGCAGCTGTTTTGTTCATTCCAAGCCAGTTAGCATCGACTCCCATGCTGGATCCCTCTGAGTTAAACCCCAAGATGGCTACCTTCCTGTCACTTCCCTTCTTTAATGCTGACTCATAATTTAGTTTGGTTTATCTGTTGACTTTACATAAACAACTAATGCACAAAGTAATGATGGATCAAAAATGCCCTTAGACATCTAGAGTTAATCTTTTTACAGTTTCAGTCCATCATGTTTGAAGCATAATTTATTGTATGGCTGCATGATGCTGTAATTATTGAACAACTGATGAAACTCAAAGAAAACCACTGATACCAGCCACATGTGTGAATGGTGAGTATCTCATCTTAGCTTAGCTCAGCATAAAACAGGCTAAACGGCTAGCCTGGCTCCGTCCCAAAGAAACCACTTAACATGTCTCACATCCCATTGGTTTAATGTTTACAGATGCTAACGTGTAAAAACAGCACTTTTTCCTGCAGGCTGTCACATTGTGCACGTCCTTTAAAAAGGGAGACCCACATTCAGACACAACCAGGCAGACAGGAATAGTTTCATTCTTTTTTTAACTAAAAATACAGGCTGTATGGAAGCCTGGAGACAAGCAGAAAACAGGAGCAAGCAGGTATCAAACGGCAGAAGCTGAACAACACAAGGACCTGATCCCAGCCTCCACTTTAAGGTCTGAACTCTAAACCCTGGCAGACTGGACTGAAACCAAAGCTCAGTGTGAGTGAGGGCTGGAGATGGAATAAAAGGAGGAAAGGGACAGGTTATCCTTACAGCACATACAGTTGGGAATTATTCAGCCAAACAGATGATCGCTCCATATTTGTGACATTATTGTGTTTAAACATCGGAGCAAGCTTTCAAACTTCAGCATTTCCATGAACATCTGTAAACCCCATGCAGATGTTTGACTGAAAATAGAAACAAGTCTATAAATGTGCAATAAATAACCGCAGCAGCAAGCAGCCAGATGTTTCAATGATTGATAAACCTCCTTGTGGATTTCTTCCCACCACTCACACTTGGTTTGTGTACATTTTATCAGGGCCAGGACAACCACTAGTCCCTCAGGAACATCTGCAGATATGTGGACTCTTCAGAAAAAGAAGGTTTCCAAGTCCACATCAGAGCCTTCACGCTCCTGACAACCTGACAGTGGAACAACCCGTAATCCTCACACACTCGCTGTCAGTTTGGGCGTCTGACGAGCTGCTGGGGCAAGGTGGCAGATTTCTACCCACTGGGGCTGATTGGGGAATGGAAAATGGGAGGAAAGTGTGAGAGGCAGGTGACTGGAATGAGGGAGGAAGTGTGAGGACATCAGGTGGGAGGATGCAGTGACACCGGAGGCAGCAGGGAAAAGGTGAAAGCAGCAGACAGGAGCTTTGACAGGTGGTCTGTTGGTTTCCTCTGCATCTCATCTGCATCTTTCTCTTAGTTTTGTGTTTGAACGGATACCGTCTTAGAGGATACGTCTTTATGTTGTCTTGGTCTTTATGTAATTCATCTTTAAACACATTCAAAGACAGACACATTTCTTGAGCATTCCTTATTTTCTGGTACATTTTGTGTGCTTTAAGAAATCCTTATAAATTTTTTCTGATAATACAGCAGTTCATGAGTGTTTTGTGAGATTACAACTATATTTACTGGGAATTTTCATCGTCCTCAGGATAAATTCACACTATGAGCTCTCCTATAATGCCACCATCAGGACATGTTATCTTTACAGTCACAATGCAGTTTAGTTGTGTGAGATAGTAAATTTGAGGAGACACAGTTGGAATATGATGCAAAAAATGGGAGAATCATGACTTTGCATATTTTTTTTCAATTTATACCATTCTCCTTTTCCATTTGCTTCCAATTTCAAGAGTGAATTCTCAACTATCTGGTTTAGTTTTACTATATTTTTGTCAAACTCAGTGATAAAAATGGCCAATATAGGCTGGGTTATACATGATATGAATACAGTTTGGTATTTGACCTCCATCCTGTCTTTTTCTTATGCATTTTATCTGTTAGTAAAGCAGTTCCTGAGTGTTTTGTGAGGTTATCACTAAATTTATTGAGAATATTCATCTTTCTCAGAGGATAAAACCACACCATGATCTCTCCTATAGCGCCACCATCAGGGCAGCATGTCATCTTTGCAGTCTTAATGCAGTTTAGTTGCATGAGAATGTAATTTTGTAATTGGGGAAAATAGTGCAAAAAAATGGGTGTATCATGACAAAGTACAATTTGTTTGTTTATACCATTCTAGTTTTCCAATTGCTTCCAATTTCAAGAGTAAATTTACAACTACCTGGTTTAGTTTTATTATATTCTGTGTTAAAAATGATCAATATATGCTGTGTTTTTCATGACTTTAATAGAGTTTGTTGTTTGACCGCCATCCTGTCTTTTTCTCATGCATTTTATCTGATTATAGAGCAGCTCCTGAGTGTTTTGTAAGATTATATTTACTAGGAATATTCATCCTCCTCAGGGGATAAATCCACACCATGATCTCTCCTATAGCGCCACCGTCAGGACAACATCTTTTCATGTCTACCCAACAGGCTGATATCATTTTGTGAATTCATGCTCAGTGCAATAAACCCACGATGACCCCGCTGCCTTCCCTCCCTCAGAACCAACATCTTTTAGCTGTGTTGTTGTTCAGTCTCCATATTTCTCAACAAAACTGTACAGATTTCTTATACATACTGGTAAGAGGACAGGAATTCATGCGCATTGCCTTTTTTTCCAGGCCGGAAAAGGTTATATACAAAACACAGTACAAAGCTCAGCAGCAGGTTTTCAGAAGTCTTTTCACAGCTTCTCCCAGCATTTCAGGAGAAGAAATGCCCTTTGCCGTTTATTTTTATCAAACGGTTCGCTGCAAAAAGCGAGATAATATTGTGAACAGGGGATGTAACAAGCAACAAAAAGTCTAGGCACACGGCCTCTAACCCTCTCAGAGGATGTGCATAAAAACCACTCGTAGCGTCTGTCACCTTTAAACAGACGTCTCATGTTCTCTTCGGGACAACAAACATGACTTAACTAATTATTTTCTCTTTAATCACACAAAACAAGGTGACGTGAAATGCAAAAAATGAGAATTAATCCTGCATTCTTTTATTGTCGCTCCATCAGCAGCGATGATGGAGAATATCAATAATGAAATCAAAAACACTCCGGCGTTCCAATCTTAATGCTAACAGCAAGAGACAAGTGTACTGCTGATTGACACGGAGAAAAGAGGCTAATCCACAGGAGGTGAGGAGAAGGGGAAGCTTTTTTTCTTTTTTTTCAAGCAGCCAGATTTGGTTTGAGGTGATTAATACATGCAAAAAATAAGATGGATTAAGAGAGCTGTCAAGAAAAATAACAGGCAGAGCCTCGGGGAGAGACAAGAACAAGTCAAAGCCTTAAATGCGACATGCTAGAACTGCTACATTGCAGAGGGGCATAACGGTGTAATTTAAATTGTACATGACTTAACTCCTGACCACTAGATTTAGTGATTCAAGTACTGTGTGCTTACAAAGCAGAAAATGCAGTGAAGATTGCAGTGAGAGACGTTTAGCAGCTGCTCCTCTACAGTTCATAGAGAGAAGGTAAAGATGTGATGTGGAGAACACTCTAAAATGTCATTCAAGGGCCTTAATTAAATACATCTCATTAAATTCATGCAACATAAAACTTCTAATTTACTGATTCAGATAAACCATTTTAAGACATTATTTTGATGGATTTGGTTGACACAGTGATGGTGGTAATTACATCAACTTCGTATTTTGTGTAATTTAAAGTCAAATTTCTGTTAGTTGATTTAAAGCTAAATTTAAGTTGGAGTAATTTCATTTAATTGGCTTTCCTATAACCTTGACTTCAGGATTTAAAGTCCCCTCCTCTATCTTCGATCAACAAAAAGGAAAAAAAAAAAAAACGGAAGTTTGCGTTGATCGTTTTGAATTCAGACAACTTCCATTTAAAATTATGTTCAACCAACAAGCTCCATTGGATAGTGGAATTAGCTTTTCCTATACAATAAAATGTATTTTTAGTATCCACTTAATGAATGGCAGTATAAACACAAGTCTTTACATCAGTTACTCATAAAAATGATCTGGAACTGGAGTTTCATCCCACAATATTCCAATTTTTAAAGAAAAACAACAAAAGTCTAAATTGCCTCACAAATTTTAAATATATATATGCTTTGGTTGAGCAGATTTTTAAAATGAAACATGAACTTTAGGTGTGCGAAATATGACCAGCAACATATTCCATAGTACAGCACATTTCATCATTCAATGTATTCGAAAGTGGTAATTGTGCAATTGAAAATATTCCCAAATTCATTGCTTTAATGTAATGTATTGGTAAAAGACATGAAATGTCCCTGGTATCATATTTGTTCAGCCTATAGGTCCTCTAACACACAGTCTTAAATGATGCAGGCATGTTACCTATGTAGAGACAGGGGCTTCAAATCCCAAAGAAAAATGAAGTTAGGGAGCCGGTTTTATTCAGGTACTACAACTTCAAGTTAGGTTTAAATCAACAAACATCGAAATTTGAGTTTAAATTACACACACAATTAAGTTAGTGCAATTACCAGCGTCATTATGACAACTCAACCCATCAAAATAATGTTTGCAACTTAAGGGGTTTATCTAAATTAGCAAATTACAATGTCTATCATGCAATTATGTATTCAAGTGTTTGGAGCCGGGCCCTCGGATTACGATTCCGAGTGGAATAAACATGCTTGGAGAATTTCAGATGGTGAAGGAGTGTAGGCTCAAACAAATGTGGTACAGAGGACATTTAAAGCATATAAAGCAACTGTCACACATCTGTGGTCAGGTTTTGGCAACAAAAATGATCATGGCAACACTCATGTTGTGTCTGAAGTCACTATGAACCTTTTCTGTATTAAACCACACAATAATCTTCCCCCAATCTAAGCCAATTGTTGTCAGGCCCAAACATAATCATAAAAAGTTTAATAAGCCTGTAGTCACTACAAGTGGATATTGTACCGCAGCCCCAGATCAGATACTCCAGTCGAAGACAAGCACTCAAAAATGTAATTTCTCTCTGACAATGAGTGTTGTTTACTCTGAAGGGGCTCATTTCCCAACAATGGCTGCTCCCTATGTTGTGCTCTATCTCTTCTATTTTTAGTGCTACTCATCCAGGACAAAATAAAGGAAAATTTCACACATTTCCACTGAATTGTTCCATTTTGTTTTTTGTTCATTATTTATTGAGAAATGATAGTTTGTTCGGTAAAAACGTGGAGATTTCTGCATCCTTTGTGTTTTTTTATTGACTTCCTCCTTCTCTTGTTAATTAGCATCTTTTGTTGTCCTTGATCTGGATCTTGTGTTTTTAGGGATATCTCTTAACATCTTCCAAGAGAAGTTGAGCCACGAGACTCATTGCTATTGGAATAATTCATCCTTACTGGGATATTTTGGAATAATAAGATGTTTATCTGGATACAACAAACACAGAAGCTGTTCTTCCTGTTGTCAAGAGGCTGTCGCTGTGATTCCTAGTGACAGAACTACATGTCCTCTCACTGCTGTCCACACCGAGTCCGTTATGCAGCACATCAAGGCTTCATGTTTGCAGACAGCAGCTCGTCATCCTGTAGTGGGTCTCCATCTGCCTTCTGAGTGTGTTTCTGACCCAATCCACCAGGTACACCTGTCATCCCTCCTCACCAGCTGCTCCTCATTACCTGGTGTATATACTCAAGGTGTTTTCCTGTATCACCATTGTACTTGCTCGACTGTGCGTTTCTCTTTTTTTTTTTTTTTTGCTTCCTTGTCTATGTACAGACAGGTGACGAATTAAAAAGGACACCTGAACCCTTGACCCCAACAGAGAGAGGATCTGGTGGCTTTGTTGTGTTTGGGGGCATTTTGCTGGCATGGTTTCCTCCAGTAGAACTTGTTCTGCATTAACTGCCACATATTGCAGCTTATGTTTGTCTATTTTCTCCAAGATTTGGAGGACGACACCTTGCTCCTTGGCAGATGCACCAGCGTCCTATGTTTTTATATTTGCAGGCATTGCTTTATGGTTCTTACAATGACAGAGGTGTAATTTAAGTCCTCATATTAATGGAAATCAGCAGTTCTGTCATGCTATACTCAATATAGTGCCTGATAACAGCAGAAAGTGGAGCAGTGAGATCAATCCGGATGTCTTCTCAGAACAGGTGATGACATTTGAGTTGATAAATGGCAACGACAGAAGCTAATATGGCAGCTTCTTCAATTCTGGTTGTATCAGATCCTTCTAAGGTCACCACAGTCCGGACAGTTTGATTACTTTGTGTGAAACCTTCGTGAGAATTCATTTTGTCTCCGTGAGCAACTACACCGAATGCAGAAGTTCAGAGAAATCATTAAATTTGAGTCTATGGAGAAAATGATTTGAAATCAGACCACCTAAACCAAGATGCAGAGCAAGACGGTCAAAACCAGAACCACACTAATGCGAGTCCTGCACTTAACGATAAAATGTGGAACATGCAAACCACTGTATTGCACCAGTGAAACCAGTGCCCCAAAACATACATTAAATGCACAAATACCTGAAATGGACAGCTAATATTTGCTAAATCTCTTGTTGGTGCTAACATTAGCCTTGTTTGCTAGCGTCACATACACTTCTAATACTCATCTTTACTTCCTTTCTTTCTGTGGTGCCTGAAAAGTTAGACTTGACCCCAGCTTTCTCAGTTAATAATCTTCACTTATGAGCACTTTTCAAAAATCCAAGCTACAATGAGCTTCTTAAGGCAGTAAAAAATAGTGAGACAAGTCCGAAAATCATCCAGTTTTGAAAGACACAACTTTGAGTGTTGGAAAAGATAAAAATATTACCGAAAGAAATTAACGTCATTTCAAAGGACATGAAAACTCAATTAAAAAAAGAAGAGACTTAAAAGAGAAAACTGACTCAGTCGATCTGATTCCAGATGAAGCCATGAAGGGCCTTTAAAGTAATCAGTGAAATCTTAAAATCTATCTTAAAACATCCTCAGAGCTGGTGTAAAAGGACTGAAAAAGGAGTGATTTGTTGTGGTTGAAAGCCTCAGCTGAGTTCTGCATAGTCTGGAGTCAGTGAATCATCAATACATGAGAAAATGAAGAGATTTTTGGTTCAACAAGGTAAAAATGCTGTGGCTGTTATACAGGTATGACAGAATAAAAGCATGCACAATGGCCCCTGTGTCTTTAAAAGTTAAGATAGAGTGTATTTTGGAAGTATTTCTAAGATGATAAACATATGATTGGGAAGCTTTGTGGTCTCCAAACGCACATCACTGCTAGTGTTGCATTGCAGCATTTGCATTCTGCTGTGCGTTCTCTTTGGGATGTTGTTTTGCAGATGAACTCTTTGTGGTGAGATTTTCTAACTGAAGCTTTGGCTGACATCTCCTCCCAGACAGCCGCAGCCTCTTCTGCTGTCTCCTGCATTTATTTACTAGCAGTCTGAATGTGAAGGGGAGAGACAGCCACCAACGGTAACAGCAAATTCAAATTCAATAGCAAAGACAAAAACTCAAAATAGCCAAGTTCCTGGTTGGATTAGAAGCACGAGTTTTACATCCAAACGCAGTAAATAAATAAATCAGACAGTGTACTTGTGGTCTTTGCTTCAATGAAATTCTGAATTGTCTTTGTCTGAGACTGAGGACAACTGAGCCAACATGAGACCTTCAGAATCCTTCTTGAGACAAAAACCAAAAAACACACAAACACATTAACAGAATAAAATAAAATCCATTTAAAAAATGGCAGAAACCTACCAGCAATGGTGCAATTTGAAGAAAAAATTCGATTTGGAACTGGAATCAAGTAGAACTGTAGAAGTAACTGCAAATATCTGTAAAACGATGATTTTCAAGCTGTTTTAAACACAGTAAGGCAATAATTTTAAGGTCACATTTTGTAGAGGAGCAAATTACAAATTCTAAAAATACAGATTTTTAATATATACAGTTTTGGCCTTGTTTTTAAAACTTTAATAAATGAATACTCTTTTTTTCTGTCATTTTACTAGACATTATCAGTAATTTATCAAAACAGAGAAAATCTATTAAATTTTTTTTCCCATTTTAGATCTTTAATATGGATAATTTTCTTTTAAATAACAGCAAATATCTGTAAAAAAATATTTCTTTTCTATCTTAAATACCATAAAAACATTGTAATTATACAGTCAAACACTGTAAAACAATGGATTACAATTCAGTTTTGTATAAATAAACAAATATATAATACATTACAATTAATGCTGTGAAACGATTAAAATTTGTAATCAGATTAATCACCGTGTTTCTGTGGATTAATTTCAACTAATCACAATTAAATATTGTCGATTTTTAATGTATATTAATCACATTTCATTTTGCATGAGGAAAGAGACTCAAAGAAGAAGGGTACCTATCTATCTCTCTATCTATCTATCTATCTATCTATCTATCTATCTATCTATCTCTCTATCTCTCTATCTCTCTATCTCTCTATCTATCTATCTCTCTATCTATCTATCTATCTAGCATTCACATTTCCCACCGAGACGGCCAACGTGCTGTTTAGCGTCTTCCATTTCGAGTTGCCCATTTGCGCGACGGTAAGTCTACTTGGTTAAATGTGACCAAGGTTTCCTGAACCGCCCGAAATGTGTTTCCAGAGACCTTTCAGAGGTTTTCAGTCATTCTGCGTTGTAGATGGGTTAATTACGTTAAAATTTTATTGAATTAATCTGCCTCCACATGTTAATTTTGACAGCCCTAATAAATATATAAAGTTTTGACCAGATTTTTTACAGTCAACATATAAATTAATACATTCTTTATGCAATCATTTCTAGATATTGTGTCTTATTCAACAAAATTGGAAAATATGAAAAACAACAGAAAACTTTTCAAAAACTTAAACTTGAAAAACTGCATCGGCACTTGACAATGTGTGAACGCTCAAACACACAACAAAGCCAACTTCAAATAGAATCCAGATCAAAAACAAAGAAAGGAAAAAAACACACTACAAGTCTGAGATGCAGAAAGTGAAGAAGCCTCCATGAAGCTATGCATGAGGGCGTTGGAGGAACTGATGAAACTCCAGCCATGCTCGCCCTGCAGCCTCCCCAGAAGCAGCGGGGGAATGTTGGCCTGCAGCTGGAGGCTGTCAACAGGCTGTCACTCTGCCCACACTTCAAAATAACCCCTTCACTCCATCTCTGCCTCCTCCTCTCTTAGTTCCACTTCACCGAACGTCTGGCAGTTCGCTGCTCCGATGTGCCCTCTATTATGTAGGCATCGGGCCAAGATACAGACGCCATTGTGAGACGTCCCTCAAGATACTGATCTGAGTCGGGTGGACAAGGGCGTCCAGGTTATTTACAAGAAAAGATATTGGTATTCGGTTTCCTGGTGTCAGTCTCTATGGGACATGGATAGCTTTTCTTGACTGTGTTTGCTTTCTCTTCAGGAGTTGATGGCAGCCAAGAGAGAAGGTTAAAGTATTTGTTTCTGTCTACATGTCACAGCGTCTTAAGTGGTTAACTCGAGCCCTCGCTGTCAGGAATTCACAGATTTGATTCGGAGGTTTTTCTGGAGGTGTGAACTCTGCAGTAGGGTAGAATGAGGCAAGAGGAGCCGGTTTTTACCTGAGGTGGCGTTATAGTGGAGGCATGACAGTCATGTCTAAATATAAAAGGTCTACATACGCTACCGTTCAAAGGTTTGGGGTCACTTAGAAATGTCCTTATTTTTGAAAGAAAAGCAGTTTGGTTTTATTTTGATGAAGATAAGATTAAATGTAAACGTTTCAAGTCATTTTGGAAAGTTATTAGCTCCTTTTAGACAGTTATTAGCTGCTTTTAGACAGTTATTATCACATTTTGGGCAGTTATTAACTCCTTTTGGACAGTTATTAGCTCATTTTAGGCACTTATTAGCTAATTTTGGAGAATTATTAGCTCCTTTTAGATGGTTATTAGCTTATTTTACACAGATGTCAAGACTTTGTGTTCAAGTAAAAACTCCCTTTGGACAATTTTCAACTAATTGTGGACAGTTCTTGCGTAATTTTAGATAATTCAAGTCATTTATGACACATTTTAGGTACTTCTGAACAAATTTTAATTCATTTTGAAACATTTTCAACTCATTTTTGAACTTTATTGAGTCATTTTGAGCATACTGAATAATTAGTAACAAGTTTCAAGTGATTATGGACAACTTGTGACTAATTTTGGGCTACTTGAGTCAATAAGAACCAGTTTCAAGACATTTTGTCCAAGTTAAACGTCATTCTGGACATTTTCTAAGTCATTTAGGACAATCTGTAAATCTTTTTGCACACGCTCAGTAATTTAGCACAACTTTCAAGTAATTCTGGACAATTTTTGAGTAGGTTTAGATAAATGAAATATTTATTTAGGACATGTTTCCAATGATCTCAATGTAAGAATCATCAACAGCATCACCAGATTATTCTACTAAAACACTCTACTGACACTACCATTCAAAAGTTTAGGGTCACTTAGAAATGTCCTTATTATATCCTAAAAAAAAAAAAAAGAAAAAGAAATGTCCTTATTTTTGAAAGAAGAGCAGCTTTTTCCAATGAAGATACCGTTAAATAAATGATAAATCCAGTCTAGACATTGTTAATGTGGTAAATGACTATTCTAGCTGGAAATTGTTGATTTTTAATGGAATTTCTACGGATGTGAGGCATCCCTGGGAATAATTGGTTTGGATCAAACAAATTGTTTTCAAAATATGGCTTTCTGCACAAAAGGCTTTTCTTGTCTCAACCTGCTGTTGACAAGGAGTGAATTGAGCCTTTGGAGAAAATGCGTTGGGGTAAATTGTGCCATCAGTTATGTTGAATATAATGCTATATCAAAGCAAGATAAATTCAACACCAAATGACCTCTTAAAAGTTGTGTTTAAAGATGCGAAACTTTGAAGGCTGGTTTCCTTCAATAAGGCCACAGATGACAAATTCTGGAACGAAATCGTGCTTAAAATGGACAAATTTTATGGTCATTTTTACAAAACTGGGCTATTATTCAACATATGGTGATATAGATTTACAGTAAAGTAATTATTTACCAATAATTATAGATGGGAGTCAGTGGCTCAACTTAACCCCAGTGGCAAAACTTTAACAAAATCATCCAGGCAGTTTAGCGTTAACTTCATGCTAACAGTTTATCCTCATATTGTAGTTTACTAATGCATTAACATGTGTGAAATAGTTTCTGATGTCTCAGTAGTTGTTCAGACACAAAACTCATGAAGCTATAAAGATGAAAAAAAATCCTTTTGAACAGCAAAAAACAGTTTTGTTAACCAAAAGGTGCTGACCTCTGACTCCATGTGCTCCTTCTCTTCACTGGAAGAGTAGAATAGATTCCTCTTCAAAAACATCTGGCCAATTTCTTCCATGATTTTCTAGAAATAAGGGGTGGCTCAACTGACCCACAGGCTCATCTTCCCCTACTCTCGTCTACAGTAGGAAAAATGAACATTTATGTACTCGTTAGCAGGAATAACTCACCATAGTAATTTTTTGAGATCACTGTGACAATCAGAAAGACTGTAAATAAAGCATCAGGTTGCTAAACTTTCCCTCACATGAAGATTCATTTCGGCCTCCTAGGATTATTATACGCAACTGTTCGCCACGGAGCCACATTTTTAAAGGACATTTCTTCAATCAGGCCGTAATGACTGCATTCCACCAGAGACTGCCCGGCGGTGCCCTGTGGATGGCGATGGTCAAAGTCATCATTAAAGCATTTAATGGTGGTCCTCGGGAAGCCATTATCATTTGGGAAGTGATTCATTAAAACCTCATCTCTTCCTTCAACCCCTTACTATCGCCACCAAAGTTCATTATGGCATTGGGCAGCACTGGGAACTCGCCCAAACCTCTGCCCTTAATGGAAGATGGGGGCTGACCTGACGACACATGAACTGATATGAAGAGGACAGTGAAAGATCGGGACTTTAATCACTCAAAAGGGGAAAGCTATTGATCTCTCCTCATTTTGATGCTTCAGCAACACGTTTCATCCTGCTGGATTCTGCAGCACAAGGCTTCGTCTTCGATCTGTCTCTGCAGAGAACGCGAATTAATATCGTCACACATAAACCTTTTAACCCTCGTGTCGTCCTGCGGGTCAAAATTGACCCATTTTAAAGTTTGAAAATGTGGGGGGGGGGGGGGGGGGGGGAATATTTCCACAGTGAAACTTCTGGTGTCCACTTTTTCAACATTTTTGGGAAATTTTTGAACATTTTTTGGTGGAAAAAAAATGTTTCTTTAAGAACATTCACCAAAAAAATCAACCAAAATCCAGCGAATTTCGTTAGATTTTGCTAGATTTTTTTTGTGAATGTTCTTAAAGAAAATATTAGAAGTTTACTGATATATATGGAATCACTTTAGATATTTCTAGGATTTTCTTGCCAAATTTGGGGTATATTTTAAAAATAATACTTTTAAGAGAAATTTTAAGGAATTATTGGAATTTTCTTCCTTAAGGTTTTGCAAATTTTCAGAAACTTGGGGGATTTTTTTGCTGAATTTTTGGATTTTTTTCAGACAAGGAAACAATATTTTTTGGTGCCCGTAAATGAGGACAACAGGAGGGTTAATCTTCAATTTGTTTGTCTGCTACTTTTGTTTTTCCAAGTGTGTAATATTACTCCACACTGTTTGCCGTAATCCGCCAAGACTCAGGATGTAGGGAGACAAAAGGGGAGCATTCTGATTTCGAGAGGAAATACTCAGAGGCAGGCTAGATTGTGTAAGGTAAAATTTTGCTCCCATCATAAAGCTAAATAAATAAATAAAGGAAAACACGCAGCACCACTCGATAGTCAGTCACGGAATTGGTGACATGAATAATGTTCTTCCTCCAGCTCTCTCTGTCCAGTATTACAGTCAGAAGTTCTTTGCTTTTCAGCCCAGTGTCTTCTTCTAGCACAGGGGTGTCCAACCTTTTATGACCCAAGATCTACTTTTCAAGTAGCCAACCTCCCGAGATCTACCAGTCCAGTGTCAACATTACAAACCCACACACATCATTTTTAAAGTCGTCAAAAAGGCTATCCACTGCCTGGAGAAAGGCTTCCTTCACAATATCGCCATCTTTGAATGGCGTCTTGTGTTTAGCGAGGATGTGACTGATGCGATAGAAAGCAGTAGTTATAGTCTTACCCTGGGTCTCCAGTTTGGTGAAGATTGACTGCTGTGCTGCAAGCTGTGCTTTCAAATCCCACATTTTGTGGCGCGTAAATACGTTTTTGCAGGGAAACCCCTCTTGTAGCTCCTGTGTACCGTTTTAAAATGCTGCTCCACGTAACCCCTTCCTGGTGCTGGAAGTGTATTATTAGGTTAGGTTACTATTTTAGCCATAAGAAACAGGATCCTGAGTGCTTAGCAGTTGATGGTGAGCTGGCAAAATCCCCTTGTTTAAGTAGATGTTATTATAACAGGCAAAATCTACAAAGAATAATAACAGGGCGGTGCCTCCACTGTGGAACTACTTAGCTCAAAACCAATGAGCTATCTGTGTATTTCTTCAGAAACAAGCAATAAATGTCTAAGATGCTAATAAAGTCAAATAAGATGAAATTATGCAGGTCAACCAAACAACATATATAACAATAATAAATTTAATATTTAACAGAATGAATTATACCTTCAACAAAGGCAGATTAATTGAATGTGTGAACAGTCAGAGAGTGTTAACATTTTTCAATGTTCAGTTTTGTGTGTGTGTGTGTGTGTGTGTGTGTGTGTGTGTGTGTGTGTGTGTGTGTGTGTGTGTGTGTGTGTGTGTTCACAATGTTATCAAGCGCTTGGGTTTTTGTTTATAGTTGGGGCCCTTTAGTTGGTGCATAAATAAAAACAAACGCTCCTTCAATCCTTTGATAGGAAATACAACCCTTTCTCAGAGAAAAAGGCTCCTCTTACTCACGAATCCAAGATGTAGATACAAAGCAGGTCTGAAGAGTTGGCGGTGAAGATGAGGCAGCGGCAGCAGCAGAGATGCAGCAGCGTTCTCCATGTGTCCACGCAAGTTCAGCGGTGGGGTACGTCTTCACAGCATTAGCAACAGGCTAATTAGCATGCACGGTCCTCCAGAAGTCCTCAGCTCTCCCGGTCCTCCTCAGTGAAATTGGCGGCTGGTGTTTATAACTAACTGTCTCTGACAGCAATACGTGCTGAAATGTCCAGGTTTGAGTCCACGCCAAGACTTTTTCAAGCTAGTAAAAAAATAAATAAAAAACAATACCCGGTTAGCCTAGCTGCACGTCACTTTGAACTACGGTAGAGTGAGTCGCTAAACTGCAGGTTTCACAAGACAGAAATATGCTAAATGATAGTTGTCAATACTTAAAGTATGCAGGTCTACAACTTTAATCACCTCGACATTAAATATGATTTTCCCTGCTCGTCTGCTGTTCTCTTCAACCACGTGTGCACTCTTCTCTCCCTCTTCCTGCAACGTAGTTTCCACCATAGATATGAATGAGTAGATAGGACACGCCCCTTTGAGCTGCGTGCTACAGCGAGGCTAAGCTAGTGGGGGCAAAGTTTCAGTGCATTCTGTTGATGTAGACGGCGTGAAAACGGAAACAACAAGTATGCCGTCTCACTGTGCTGCAATACAATTGCACACTACGTCGTACGATTGAGACAAGGAAACTAGGGATGACTTTTGATAGGTAAGAATAGTTTCCCAGAGACTATGGGTTGAGGAGGAAGTGGAAGCAGCTCTGAGGAGAGAGGGGTTTGCTGCAAATGATAAGTGGGTGCTATGCAGTGATCATTTTAAACCTGATGAGTTTGACAGGGCTGGGCAGGTTTGTCGGCTTAGACCTGGTGTCATTCCATCAGTGTTTAACTTCCTAGCTCATCTTGGAAGAGGAGGTGCATCATTGACAAGGATGCAGCAACTCAGTTTTATTGAGTTTCATTATTTTCATGAAAATTTACACTTTTACTATTTCTTTATAGACGACCCACTGTGATCCAGTGCACACTTATTATTCACCCTACTTGTGCTTGTATCTAAATAATAAATATCTGTTTGTATCCCTGCTTTCATGCTAACCCTGGCCTCAAAAGTCTGCCAGCGGGTCTGAGTGGCAGGTTTTCTGTAAAAAAACAAACAGATTAGTCAGATTTTCACCTTTTCAGCTGTCTTTCAACAAGTCACGTGTATGTTCTTTTGGGAAAACTCACGAAATCTAAACTTGAAATCATGAAATTTCATCAAAATCACTTTATTCTGCACATCTCATTTCAAAATTCTGAAAAATGAAAAACGTTTGCACCAAATTATATACAAAACAATTGATTTTGTTTTCCTTCACACAACTGAGAAGCCACAACTGACTTAGCTGCAACGAGGAGTTTTGAGTTGAACTGCAGGCTGTGTTTACATGAAACAATTAACAAAATAAGTGCAGCATGGACAGCACACAGGGGCGCAAATTCTGGACAAGTTGTTGGACGACACATTCCACATGGTGAAATATCTTTGTAGAGCTGATATGCAAAGCACTGTGAAAAACTGTTAGTTTGGAGAGGTTGTAAACATGTAAATAACTAAATATATATGGCATGTTGAACCCATTTTCCCCTGTATTTATTCACGGCATTCTAACTTGTTTGCTTTACACGTCACAAAAGATATTTGTGAGTTCTCTATATTTCTAGTGATAAGTGTCGTGTTTTCTCTTTATTTGCTTAATATTTTGCTCATTCAGCGCAAGAAATCTCAATAGACAAATTTTTGCTTTTCAATAGGTACACTGTGGCCCATTTTTGTTTCTACAATTATTTCTAAAAAGTTTGTGCCTGAAAAGATTTAGTTTTTCTTCAAGAAGTGAAACTGATATTTTCCATTCAGATGGCACCAGTCAGATTATTTTTATTTAGTTTTTTGGTACGTGGGAGGTGCTTGATTTGAAGGAAAAAACAAAAACATTTTCTGTGCTAAATTTGCAAGTACAGTCATATTTTTTTCTTCTTCTACCAATTGTTCTGCGATATGAGTAATTACTGTGCTTACATTTAACTGGCAGTTTTGTTTGTGATAATTTGCACTTATGAACGCAATGCAAATTATCACAAACAAAACTGGCGGGTTAGGAACACCCGGGGGTGACGGGAGGGTGGAGGACGTTTGGAGAGCTGCTGTGGGTGTCAGGCTGACTGATCATCTGCCAATAGGGTGAGGATCTGCTACCTTTATTTTAACTCAGTCTGCTAAAATCTGTTGTGACTGTTCTCTGCAGTTAATTGCGGTACAGCTTTCAGCGCTGAATGAATGAATGATAGCTTAGAATGTGAGGAAATATGAACACCCTCATTTGTTGTTAACTGTTGATGCATTCTGAATAAATTAAAACATGTTTTCCTCCCTTCTTTCACACTCACAGCAGTCATCTTATTCTTTTTGGACGCTAAAACTTCACTTTGCGACAGGGCAAAGACCATGTGTAGATATAGGCATCGTCTGATAAAATGAATGTGCAAAAAACTTCCTAACCCTGTAAGACCCAAATGTAGGGGGAAAAAAATGCAAAAATATATACATATATAGAGAGAGAGTGAGTCAGAGGAGTGTCGTCTTGGAAAATAGGGCAGCCACTTACCAGAGAAAAGTTATTAACTTAAGATAACCCATAATATATTTTACAAGTTAAACAGACGTTCTCTAAATATTGATGTCCAGCTAACGTTACGTAACATATCGGTAGCTTCAGTTCATTGGGCCATCGGTACCAACTCAGTGTCCAACGTGAGTAAACTATTGATAGCATTAAGCTAATATCTACACACCATGTATGAATAACTGCTGACTGCATTTTCAGGTGAGCTTGTTCAAATATTAAATTTTTTTTTTTTTTTTTTTTTTACATTCAGCCTTTAAAAGGCCATTTTCAACTGGCCATTGAATAAATAGGTTGTACAAGGACAATCTGCAATCAAGTGTCATTTGTTTACGTTGCCACGCCCCAGAGAGCCTGCCACCGCTGCTGTAAAAAAACATAGAGGAAACACTACTGTGTGTGTGTGTGTGTGTGTGTGTGTGTGTGTGTGTGTGTGTGTGTGTGTATATATATATATATATACACACACACATGATAGAAGATTTTTTTAAAAACTGACGTATTTCTGCAACAGTGGATTTTACAGGGTTGACAGTCTACTGTAGTCATAGAAAATTATCAGAGAAACATCTCTTTTCTCCATAAGTTTTACATTTAACTGGCATAAATGTTCCAAGACTTGCAGTCGTGTTCAGATGTAAAGTTAGATTTGAATGATTGAATAATTGAATTTAAAAACTAAAAGAAAAAAAAGTCTCTCAGATGGGCCATTTAAAACATCTGAGTGCCGTCTCTCTAATTTAACCCTACAGTTTATTCAATTTCAATCAACAAAACTGAATAGGAGCTGCAGTGTGAAGGAAATCACCTCAGATGTATTCTAAATGTGTTCCATCCTGCTGAATTGTTCCTGCTAAAATATAATTTTGTCCACCGTGAAGCTTAAGTATCAGGTAGCAAAAAAAAAAGAAGCATCAAGTGCAAATTGAAACGGAGACAGAATGGATTTTTTTCTAAGGTGACTGTTCTACATAACCAATTTTCTATTCTGCAAATGGAAGAAAAAAAGGAGAAATATATGTGGAAATTAAACAGACAAGGACAGATGATGGAGCAGAAATAGAGGGAAAGTACTATTTCCAGATGTCTCATTTAAATAGTCACTGTGTTCTTGCTTTTAATGGTGCTTCATGAGGAAAATGGCATTAATGACTGATATTTAGAGCTTTATTTGGATTGAACCACATCCTATTTTATACACTGGTTTTGTTTCTCTAAGTTGTCTTTTTAATTTCCTTTCTTTTGTTGGTATGTATATACTTAAAGAGGAAAAAACAACATGGAATGTGGTAGAACTGCTTTGATTCCCATGTTTTCACGTGTCTGGACCTCTGCTGGAGGGATGGAACATTGTTTTTCCAAAGGATACTCCCTCATTTTGGGTTTTGATGTGATGGAGAGCGCTGTGGAATACGTCGATTCCACAGTTGTTGGGTTGAGTTCAGATCTGATGCCAGAGTCCATGAATCATTTTTATACTCATCAAACCATCGTCATCCTGGAAGAGACCACAACAATCAGGAACCAAATTTTTAAATCTAGGATGAAGATAATCACTCAGAACAATGTTCTGATTAACCTTAACTCTAACGAGACAAGTGGACCCAAACTGTGCCCATTAATTGCCTCACATGGTGCAACTGAACCACCAAATCCTCTCACTGTAGGGTCAAGAGTTCAGATTTTCACCCATCTGTGCACGTTGACGTGTACATGTCATCCTGTCTTTATGATACAGCCTTGGTATGTATTTAATGGTAAATTAGAGGTTGCTGTTGTGTAAGATCTCCTCTAGGTGGCGGTGCAGGATAAGCAGCTGTTCTCTGTCATTCTGATGTCTGTCTGTATGGATTTTTAAATTTGATCAAGCAGTGTTTTGAGCCTTTGAAGACTACGTGATTACACGACTAATTGAGTAGCTTTTGCTCTATATGTGGTCATATTTAACAAAGAAATTCAGAAACACCAGGCTGACTTTTTCTGATTTTTCTAAATATGGTGCAACAGTGACATGGCAAACACAAAATAACTTACTCTTTGACAAAGACAGGAGAGGAATGCTGCATTCTAACCCATAAACAAGCTTAGCTGACACAAAAATGTGACCTTTTGAACTAGAAGTGTTGTGCTTGTTGGATATGTCATTCAAAAACTAGCAGCATGAATCTGCTGCCGTAACAGCCGGCACTCCGGAGGGCTTTCTGCAGGAATTTGGGATCTGTGTGAAGAGTGTTTGTCCAGTCAATCACAGGAGCTTTAAAGAAGTCAACCACTGATGGTGGCTTTTAAAAACAATACTTGAAGCTCAATTAGTGTGAAAATCCTGAAGGTGTTGGACTGTATTCATACTATGTGTAACCCAGCCTATATTGGCCATTTTTAACACAGGGTTTGACAAAAACACAGTAAAACTAAACCAGATAGTTGAAAATTTGCACTTGAAATTGGAAGCAAATGGGAAACTAGAATGCTATGAACTGAAAGAAATTGTACTTTGTCATGATTCTCCCATTTTTTGCATTATTTTCCCAAATTATCCAACAATGTCTCCACAAAAGTATATTCTCATGCAACTAAACTGCATTGTGCCTGTAAAGATGACAGCTATCCTGAGAGATCATGGTATGGATTTATCCCCTGAGGAGGATGAATATTCCCAGTAAATTTCCTCCTGGCTCAGGCTTCTGCCTCAGACTGCATGGAACAACATTTACCGGTTGAAGCCTCCTTAGACATGTTTTCCATGTGAAGCTGATTTTATTTTCTGCAGGTGCTGTGGGGGCAGTGCAAGAAATCTCTGCTTCATACACTGTCACACACATCATCATCCTACAAAGCTCTGACAAACCCACTGTAGCCTGCACTACCTGGCCAGCACCGAACTGCAGACAGTTTTAGGAACTATCTGTTCATCATGGTGCAACACTGAACTAAACCCCACAGACTGCTTACAGATCATCTCTGAACCTTTAGTGCATGAACACAGGACCTCTGGAGGATTCCTGTGGTGTCTGACACTGACGTGTCGGCAGTGGATCCTTTGGGTTCAGTGGGTTGTTGGCGTGTCCCTTGGATGTTTATTCCAACTGGAATCTGGTGAATTTGGAGGCTTTTGGCTCTTTGTCGTGTTCCTTGAGTGACTGTTGAGGAGTTTTTGCATCATGTCGGGTGTATTGTTCTGTTGGAGGAAATCTCTGTTGCCATGTGGAGGTCTTCTTTGTCTGCAATAATGTTTATGGAGCTGATATGTATCTGTGTAAAGTCCACATGAATGTCATACCAAAGGTTCCTAACAGAGCATCTAACAACATGAGCAGTGTTTTATTCCTGTTCTGAAACGTTTGTTCAAATATCATTCATAGTCAAGCGTTGCATTAAAACAAGAAGATTGATGTTCTTCACTTCTGTCAGTGGTCAGAATGTTGGGGCTGATCTCCATTTCTCTCTCTCTCTCTATCACTCACTCGCTATCTCTCTCTTCATTTCTCTCTATCTCGCTCTCTCTCTCTTTCTCCACCTCTATTTCTCTATCTAGCTCTAGCTATCTCTATATCTATCTCCATTTATCTCTCTCTCTCTACCGCTATCTCTATTTCTCTCGATTGCTCTCTCTCTCTATCTCTTTCTCTGCCTTTCTCAATCTCTATTTCTGTCTCTCTTCTTCTATTTCTCTCTATCTCTCTCTTTACATATCTCTATTTCTCGCTGTCTTTTTCTCTCTATCTCTGTTTCTCCACCTCTATTTCTCTCTATCTACCTATCTCTATCTCTTTTTATCTCTATCTATCTCTACCTCTATCTAATTTTCTCTTTCCATCCCTCTCTCTATCGCTCTATCTCTATCTTTATCTGTCTGTATCTATTTCTTACTTTCTGTCTGTATTTCTCTCTATCTACATATCTGTTTCTTTCATTGTCTATTTCACTACATTGTGAATGTATTCACCTATGAGTGGGGAAAAAAGAAAACTAAGAGGCTGATATCTGTTTGTCCTCCCTCGCTCCTCTCCTCCCCCTGAAAAACTCACCCTCAGTGGAGACGCCGCTGGTTTTAAAGTGCTGCTCTTCAAGGAGAATATCTGAGACACATTACAATGCTTCAAATAAGGGACCTCATCTGGGGATTGCTGTTTATTGGCTGTGCAGGTAAGACGACTTGTTAGATTTCTCTGTTCTTTCTGTTTACTGAGGAACTGATCTGCGGACTGTGGAGCAGCAGCAGCATCCTCTGGTCCCACCGGCGGCATCCTTGTCCCTGACTCCGGACAGTGGCGCGGAGGTTGGAGCCGGAGCTCTGCGACATGCGCAGAGATCGGCGCTAAAAGTTTCTGTGGGGGACGAGAGCTTTGCCTCTGAAAGAAAGAAAAGTAAACCCCTGGGAACGAGCGACCTTTCATTCGGTTTCGGGGCAGTTGAACGTGAGGCGATGCACTGTGTATTTCCTCTCACTATCCTCCCTGAGTTTGGGCAGATTGTGTGATTTCTGGGAACATTCTCCACACGTATGCTGCGTTTTAGTGGAGCTGGATGCTGGCAGACGCTGCTGCTGCAGAGGGACGCTTCTGTGGTCCCCGGCTGGTTCTATTTGTCTCTGTGGCAGCTATAAGTCGCTGTTTTTTGGTTAGAAACGCCATAGAGTGTGAAGTAAGACTCCACTGTGGTCCATGAGTCCACCTCAGCTCTATCTGGGGATGGACTCCGCTTTTACGCACGATTTCTTACAGTAAAATTCTGGTTTTCTTCGCGTTTTGAAGTCTTAGATCGTCCAGACTCGTGCCAGAGTCGGATTTGGCACGCCAACAGTTTTTCTGTGCTCATGTGTCAGTGTGGGATTTTGGTGTTTACCGCCGGAGTTGTGCCATAAAGTGACTGCCATCTGTTAGAGCAGTCATCATTCTGTCACTGCTATTTTTTATTTTAAAGCTTTCTAATTTTTTAATCTGCATTGGGGCTGGACTACAATCAATCCAGTTGTTTTATTTATTTATTTATTACCTGCTGACCTATTTAACTCGTATCATGCAGTTTTACGTATTCCAAATTGCAAGTGGAGCCCCAACATTGTGACTGAAATGACGGATTTTCCTCATTATTTAAATAAAAGGCATCCAGAAGTCACATTAGTTTGAAATGACATTCCACAACAGTCTAAACTTTGGGGAAAAAAAGTATCATATTATGGCCTATAATCTAAACTGCATGGCCTGATTACACGAGAAACTGTGAAAAAGACACACTTTTGCTCTACGGCCACAGAAATAAAATGATGTGTATTTGAACATCGTGACTGCTGGATTCATATAAAAGCAGCTGTATATGTGATACACCTACATGTGGTGACCACATTTTGTATAATAAGATTTAATTTTTACAGTATTCCAGCCAGAATGAGATTTTATTTTGAACAAGGGACGGGAAAACAGCAGTGTCCCAAGGGGGAACTGTTGACATCGGCACTGTTGCACCTGGGTCACTTTTAGGGGGAGGGAAAGCGTGGCACCCCAGATGGAACCTGGAGGACTATAGCGTGCTGAGTGTCTTCATTGCTGTATTTCACAGGTTAGTACGGTTAAAAAAAACTGCTAAAGTGTGCTTGTGACTTATGAAGCTTTAAATGTTGAATCGCTGTGTATCGATCAGATGTTGTTTTAAGTGAAGAATTAGAAAAAATAAGGCGGTTAAAGACAGCTATGTTCGCGGGCTAACTGCTAACCGCGGTTTGATCTATGGTTTCAGCGACCTCAGCATTGTCTGGCAGGGAGATCGTCACCTTCTTTTGTACATTCTTTGCAGTTTTATTTGGGCTCCTACACCTGTAGTTTCAATCTGGTATTTAGCAGATGCTTAAGCAAAGAAAATTGTTATCAACTGAGGATATGTTTTTTTTTAATAGTTTTGATAACAGTAGCTGTATAAAATGTTTCTGATATGGTATTTACATGACCTGAAAGTGCCTTTGTCCTTGTGTGAGTTTAGACAGCTAAAGGAAGCTTGTTTTTAAGACAGTAATTATGTTTTAGAGATGATTGTATGCAGCATTTGAAGTATTGGAAAAGAGAGACAATATTGCACTTATAAGGACATTGATGATTTCATTGACGTCCTCACATTTACTTGACCTCAACATCAGTTTAGCATGAAGTTCCCTGTCACTCCCAACCCCCAGCAGTTTCTGGGCTTTTTTTTTCTACTTCTACTGCTCATTTTTCACTGCAAAAATAAATCCTTCACCTCTATGGAAACAGCAGAACTATGGCTAGAAGCAGAAACGGTTTAAAACAATCATTTCTTTGATTTTTTTTAATTTGCAAAAAAAACTCAAATCAGCATTCCCACAGGTGTTACCAATCCTGGAAATATAATGTGTTTCTTTACACTGTTGATGCTTTCCTGTTATAATATCTATGATCTGATATAAACAGCCTGTAGTCAGACCAGTTCAGCCCAAAAGTACCAGAATTTTATAGTGTTGGTTCCACCTGAGTCTCTAATGAGTTCTCTGTTATTCGGAGGAGAGCAGAATTTTTAGTTTTTTCCAGAATCTGTGCTTTATTTTTGTCTATTTTTTAAACAAGACATGTAGAACCGAGTGATTGTTGATAAAATATGACGATTTGAAGCTTAGAGTTGGGTAATTTTCCCAACAGAGCTGCACATCACGCATGATTACTTAAAGAAAATTGAACCAACTGCTGATTTTCTCTGTTTCTACTGCCTGGCTCTGATGAAAGGTGTAATTTGAGTTCTTTTTCTTTTGAAGACAACATACTTGCCTCATGCCTTTGTTGTTTTACACCACATCTTTTATTTCACAGACGTGTTAATGAACAGATCCCACCTTGAAAGATGCCCTTTGCTTGAGTTTCTTTCCCTGCATGTTGATGACTGAACCGGTTTATTTAGTTGGATATTCACAGAGCACTGGCTCTGCATTTACAATTCCCAGCTGGTCTAATCAACTTTTGATTGTTGTGATGTTGATGAGGCTTATTCTCACAGTTATTTGTCTGCATTATCATCTGTTTTGAACATTTCTTTTACACTCTATATAATGTTGAGATACATAGAGGTATGAGATCCAAGAATCAGCCACAAGGGTGAGAGTCTGACAGAATAACAGCAAAATAAGGGAACATTGTGATATTATAGCCTGTGATTTATGATCAAATTATGCCATAACCCAATAAATGTGTTAAAGCTAACTCACATGTCTATTTTATAATCTTTGTGTAAGAAGTAACTAAGTCAGAACAGCAGCTCACTGTGAAAAGTGATGTTTTTGGTCACCAGAGGAAACTGATGTTTTTGATAGATTTGATTCATATAGGGAACTGATGCTTTATGAAATGGAAATGCTTTTAAGAGTTTTGCTTACTATGACACTGAGATGTTTCAGAAAGAGATTTGATTACTGTTAAACTAAGAGGTTTTTAATCTGGTAATGAGGTGAGAAGTCAAGAGCTAAGGTGAACTGGGGTCAAATGTTCACTGTAAAGGTTATTAAGCTCGAAATAGACTTCAGGGATTTTTGTGAGTCTGACATCTGTTTCTCCATTTCCTGATCAGGAGCCTGTTTTAAGTTGCAGATGAAAAAAGTACATTAATAGAGAAGTGAGACTGAGTGGAAGGGCCCAAACAGTCCAAAATAGATCGTCTGAGTTCCTCAAACATGGAGGGGTCTTAGGATGAGTTGGGGTGACACACCGCCTGAACTCGTTTCTGTTGTCTTTAGTGTTGCAGATACGATCAGCTGGTTTTTGGCCGGTCATCCTAGTCTTAGGAGGCATGGGTAGAGTTTGCAACATGGTATCTGTGATCTCACCAGATGAGGGAAGGAAATAGATCTGCTGTTGTCTTTGTATCTACCTCCAGCCTGTAAAAGCAAACAGACTGTGGGTAGTGGGTTTTCTAGGCCTCTGGAGGCGGCATGCTAGCCTGGAACAAAGGCTGAGTCATTCATGTGGCTCAAGGAGGGTTTTTTTTTTATTGCAAACCAATATTTGTGTGACTTTTTGACTGAGCCATGAAGGGGGTTTTATTCTCACCTTGAATATTTTAATGAAACTCATGTCTGACGGCATCCTTGACCAGGAAAATTGCAGCATTTATTTCCTTTTCAAGCACTTAACTCATGTTCAACCGTGAAGTTGTTAAACTGTTATAAAACCTTGCTTTTCATGTGTTGTTTGCATGCCTGCATATTTAATGTGCATATGAGGGATTTAGGCAAAAACACTGTGAATGAATCCAGTGACACTCGATAAGGCTACCGCAGTGTTGAGATTATGCTAGAAAATGCTGCTGCAAGAGACATCATTAAAATGTGGGCAGCTTCTGTTGTTTCTTCACGTTCTGCCCAGTACTTCTGCACATGCTCAGTTAAAAAGAAATATGTAAATGACCTGAGGGGGAAAAGGTGGTTGCATGTACAGTAAAAAGCAGAAAAAAGATTTAAAATGCTCAGTTTGAATTTGCCTCTTTTCAAGAAGCGGCTTCTCAAAATCACACCCACAGATACCGTATGACAATGATCATCAACTGGCGGCCCGCGGGCCGAATCCGGCCCGCCAAACTGTCCAATCCGGCCCGCGACTGGATTCCAAAATTGTGAGGATCAAAGAGAAAATATCATGTGGTCCACACTATTAAAGCAACTGAAAACAACAATAACTGAGACTCTTAACTATCAGTAATCCCCACCATTTATGACTCTATTTAGGCTACATTCCGAAATGAGGACAGACTCGCTGCACTGTTTAACATTTATTGTTTCACACAGTTCTTTTTTTAACATAACTTTTCCTCATGCCCTTACTTAACATTTGGTTTTTATTTCAAAGTCTCAACAACAAGCTTCAAACTAGTAGACTTCTCAGGACAAAAAAGGAGGAAAAACCAACTGGCATAACTTAAAATAGCATGGTAAATAAATACTAACCTGGTACCAGAACAAAACAGGTTACAAATAATAAATAAACGTTAAGTGGGCTATAGCGATTTCAAATCACAAGGCTGAAATGGGCTCCTCACACTGCTTAATGGCTGAAGTTACATTTCCCCTCTGACACCAACTTTTCCACATCAGGCTTGGCCGCTGTCAGACTTATGCGTAAACAGTCCTCCAAAGACTGGTTTGACAGTCGGTTCCTCTCGTGTGTTTTTATCGAGTTCATCTTGGAGAACGCAGCCTCGCAGGTGTAGGTTGAACCCAACATGGTGAGCACATACATAGCCAGCGTCTTCAATGTGCCATAGTCCTCGGGACAAGACATCCAGAATGCGCTCAGGCTTTCAGCACCATGGAGAGCAGCCTGGATTTCAGCCAGCTCGCTCTGAATGGACGCCTCGTACAACGGCATCATTTTCACTATGTTTGTGGAGAATTCTCCGCTTGGGCTGATGGTGAATGGGTCACACACAAATCCAATAACATCCCTGGAAATGAAAAAGTCATGGAATCTAGCAGAGAAGTTGTCTTTTAATTGTGTGATGAATGTCTTCATCTTGTCTGTTACGTTGCTTTCTCCCACTGTCTTCAGTGTGTTGAAGTGCAGCAGCCTCTCTAACAACAAATCTGCATGGAACAGATCAAGTTTGTTCCCAAAGGCATCAATTTTTTCCACCAAATCCACCACTGATTTTTCTTTTCCTTGCAGCTGGAGATTAAGTGTATTCAAATGGGAGAAAATGTCTGTTAAAAACGCAACATTGCACATGTATTGTCTGTCTTGCATGATGCGGAGATGGTCAGCTGCCGCTTTTGATTTACTTTGTTTCAAAAAATCCACTACTTGGGCACGGAGTTCAACGAAGCGCTCCAGTGCTTTGCCCTTACTGAGCCAGCACACGTCATTGTGGAGTAACAGGTCATCATGAGAAGCCTGGAATTCCAGCACAAATTTGTGGAACAGGCGGTGCTGCGTGCTTGAATTTCCTCTGATATGGTTAATAATTTTCATTGTTTTTTCCATCTCCTCTTTGAGCTCCCCGCTTAGCTTTCCACACAGCACACTAAAGGCTAAAAATGTCTTCAGTTTTGTAATGAAATGGAAAAAAAATATAAACAATAAACATCAAATAATAATGTTATGCCAAAATTAGATTTTTATTTAATTTTTGTTTGAGGGTCCGGCCCCCAAGGTGACTGTCCGGTAAAATTCTGGCCCTCTGACAAATATAGTTGGTGACCCCTGCCATATGGTTTGCATCCTGTCTCCTAGCAACATTCAACACTGGGTTCTTTAACCACAAAAGATGATCTGATCCTAACTTTAACCGAGGCTTTAACTTGGCTTTGTCGCCTCAACGTAACCTCGGTTGAATTAAAGGATCATTGAAATGCTCAGGAGAAATAATAAATCTGTTGTTCTGTGAGGATTTTCAGAGGTTATGTGGATGTTTCACAGGATGTCACATAAAGATAATGAAGGGACGTTTATTTAGCCACATTTTCTACAACGCAGCATGCCTGACGTGTTTCTGTGTAAAAGTAGGGCCGAAGCATGGAATGCAGTGTTGCTCTCTAAATGCTTCTGAGCACAAAAGCTCATTGTGGATCTTTTCTGTGTTTCTGAATGCTGGATGCTCCGGCCTCATCGCTGCTTTCTGAATGAGGTTAAGCTTTACACCATAATGATGACGCCTTTTTGTATAAAGTCTGCGTAGGAAAAAGAGAAAAAAACAACAAAATACAGGAGCAACAAAGGCCTCTGCTGTGACCACCTCCTCTCAGTCCTGGATGTTCTTCTATAGCTCTGAGACGTCACTTTATGGAACACGAACGCCACACTGTTCTGTCATGACTGTTGGCTACCTGTCTGTGAATGGAAAGTCCTTCCAAACCATTCCCATGAATCTCCTGGTGAGAACTGAGCAGAGACTGACTCACTCATTTGTGTGAAGTGGCGACATGCTGAAGGCTCAGCGGGAATTCTGTCGCGCTCCGGATCAGCATTCAGTGGTATTTGTTCTTCCCAGGCTGCTCCGCTCCCATGCCACATATCAGCCAAGATACAGGAGTCTTATATTAAACCACGAAACGTTTAATAGTCATCGGATCTCTCGTCGTTCCGCCGCACACGTGCAAGAGATGATTTGCTGATTAAGCCTTTGGAAATGATGGAGCATTGGAACACTTTGAGTATGCAAGAGTTTTTATTCCAATTTGTTGGTACGCAGGAAGGAACAAACAGCAGGTGTTTCTCTGTGCTCTTTTTAAATCTCATCTCTGTCACTGTAGCTTTGGCTGATGCTGAGAGATGAAGTATATCGGAGTCTTAGAGGAAGGATAATCTTTCATTTACGGCATTATGCCTTCTAAATCATCTGCCAGGAGATGCAGGGAAGAGGAAATGAGCACAAAGACGCTCTGGATGGACTCAGTCAGGTGGCTTTTCTAAACACTGAATATGCTTCAGATTAACTCACCCCAAACCAAGTGAAAATGCAGAATGTTCATCAATCTAATTCTTCTTTTCATTGTTTTCTATTATTGATAGACAGTTGTTCTCCTGTAGCTCCGTGCTGCTTCCTCCTCCTGTCTATTTAATGCTCCAATGAGGTGAAAGCTTTGACTCTGCTGAGTGTCAGACAGCTGATTGTCACAGGTACATGATTCATTACCAGCACACACCTCCAAGTGTTGGAAGCAAAAGGTACAACAGGAGTGGATGACAGGAAGTGATGTCATCTCACACAGACTAGTGAGGAGTTAAAGGTTCTACATCTCGCTGCTCATGACGTGTGTGAATATGAATGAAAAATCTGATTTCTTCCTAACTGCGGGGCCTGTGAGAGTCTAAAATCTGCACATTGAAATGTTGCCGTCTAGTGAGCATCAAACTTCCATCCCAGAGTTTCATATCCAGAGGGCATGGCTGAGCACGGCTGTTCCTTTGAGCAGGAAGCCAATCTGACTCTGAGCCTTTCCTTCTTGTGCTTTGCCCCTTCTGTCAAACTTCCTCTCAAACGGAGCCCAGACACTAATGTATATTTTTGTTCTGTCTTCTTTTCTCCACCCAGCTGCCATTCAGGTGCAAATCACTCCAACACAAGGGGAGATCAGCATCGGAGAGTCCAAATTTTTCCTGTGCGAAGGTAAGAGCGAGTTCAAACGGACCTCATTTAACATAGCTGGATGCAAATGTGGCGTCACAGAGCAGCGTTGGCGGCATTAGCTGAGGTCATCTGATAAAAGCCATACGAGTCGGGCTAAATAATGAGACCGGTGTACTGGTGGAGGGAAAAAAGAAAAGAAACAGGGAGGGATTGATTGAGGAGTTTATTCTGAGGATGCAGTGGGAAGCTGAGATCATAGTGAGGTAAGAAAGAGGCTGAGGGGAGGAGAGGGAGAAGAGCAGGTTGAAAACTTAATGAGACTTTTTCTGTGTTTTTCTCTGTTATTTACATTTTATCTGACATTATCCAACATGCCAGTCAGGTGATCAGATACATTTTCTACTGGAGATTCTATAAATCACTTTGGTTCACCCAAGTTGCAAAGAGAAAACCTGATTTTGGTTCAATCTGTGCAGGTTTTAAATAATATCTACCCCTGTGCCTAAAATACAGCTCAACAAAGGTGACTGGAGCTACACTGGGCGTCTAATTTGAGCCGTTCCAAAACATGTTCTGACCTGGCTGCGTTCCTAAAAGTGTTCATTTATCTGGAGGCCAACAATGAGATGCAGCTGTAGCTGGAGAACCTCAGACAGGAGATGAGTCGCATCCAATAAGACGACAATAAAGTGAGGGTGGGGAAGGCACAAGGCAGCAGCAGCTGTCAGATTTTCCTTTTTGTTGTGTTTATTTTTACTGTTTTTACAGATCTCTGCAGTAATCCTGTGATCAGATCAGTTCAGTTTCGTTTTCACACCAAAGTCACCAGAACAGTCAAAAAGAAATGTTTTGTTCCAAGATGTTGATGATCCAGCAGTCTGGACACTTTGCTATTTCTCTATTTAAAGTAGCTTTTGAGCATGAAATTAAAGTCTGATTTACTGATAAACATCATCAGTTATTATTATTATTATTGTCTTTTTTGTAAACAGAGAAGTTTCTGTGAAAAAAAAAAGGTTTTCTGTTATTTTCGAATCATAAAAAAAAGGAATTGTTTCTGCATTGTTTTCTCTCCAAGCTAAAAAATCTATCTTTATGTAATCTGGCTGAAGTGACCCTTTCAATAAAAGCTCATTGTCATTATGAATGAAGACTTTCCTTTGAGAAGAAGCTCTAAAAGCCAAACTCATTGTCTTTGTGGAACATGAAGTCTTGACTTTTTTATATTTTCAGTTGTTTATTATTTATGAGTCTTGAAATTTGGCTTTAGCGTCAGTTGAAGTTAATGTCAAAATTAATTTTGAGCTTTTTGTGTCCTGCAGAGAAACTGCTATTTTTCTGTTAAATAAAAAACTGCCTCATCTTAATAAAAAATGGAGAGAAGTTGTTTGACTTTAACTTGCCTCCTACTGAACAGTCCCTTCCAGAAAACAGAAATTATTCTCCCTCTTACTCCTTTTATGTCTTTAAATGTCTCCAGTCTGATCTTGGAGAGACGTCTGTTTCCAGGCAGTTGTCCCACCGTGGTTTCTTGATTTATTTATTATCGTATTCAATCTTTCACTGAATCTGGTTTATGCTCACTTCCACTACACCATGGAAGAACAGTCCTGCTTAAACATATTTAATGATGTACTTTAGGGATGGAAGGTGATACAAACACATTATTCTGATGTAAAAACATGAGAACAGCATCTCATTTATCACAATAATATGGATTTTTTCCCCCGTTTTTCCTGCTGTCCCAGTTGGCACAGTTTGTCTTCTTCTTGGTCTAAACCAGGGGTGTCCAACATGCGGCCCGTGGGCCAAAAGCGGTCCTCCAGAGGGTCCAATCCGGCCCTCAAAGTGTAAAAATTCCAGAGAAGACATTAACTGCAGATTGGAAATTAGTAAAACTATAAATTTAAAATCATTTATAGACCATGACAAGTTGTTTGGATCATAAAGTAAAATACTAGATTGCTGATTCTTCTATTGTCATTTTGTGTCTTGTTTTTGTAATGTTTTTTCTTGTTTTTATTGTTTTTCATCTGACTTTGTTGTTTGTCTCATGTTTTTGTCATTTTGTTTCTTGTTTTTGTTGTTTTGTGTTTTCTTATTTCTTAGTTCATATATTGTGCGTCTCCTTTCCACAGGTTGTTTCAAGCATTGAATTTGAACACATGCAGAGGAGTTCTCATCTCTAAAAAAGGAACCAACTGTCCCATGAAAGCTCCACTAAACTGCTGCAGACAAACTGCCATAGTTGTCAGTTAATCCACTGACTCTTTAAGTACACACTGGCTGGTTTGGAGTTTGTTCTCACTTTTCTCAAACTGGGAACAAACATTAATGGCTCAGCTCCTTATTTTAAGGCACTTAGTTCTGGATTTTAATAATTACTGGATGCTTTTTTTTATCCCCAGAAACGTGTGAGAAACAACACCTGGTTTCAGTTCAGACAGTTGGTTCTGTTACTGTGTGCTGTTTAATTAGCGGAGCAACACTTTGTCAGGCTCCGTGCTCAGTATAAAACACTGATAAGATGCTGTATGATGTGATTTTTCTTTCTTTGTCTGACTCCAACAGACTGTCTGAGCATTTCCTTCTTTGCATGATTGTACAGTGAAATCAGATTTTCTTTATTCTAGAAAACAATCAACTTAATTTCTTACTTTATTTGACATCATGGATTAATATTAAACTAGTAGTAAATGTGCTTATGCCCATAACTTTGTTTTTTTTATGATTCACGAACAAGATTTATTTCCTAATTAAAGCTTGTGGCTTGCAGGAGGATAAATACATGAATTATCTGGAGATGAATCACTGAATGTTCCACTAAAACAACCAAAGAGGATCATGGAAGTACATATGCGCTTATATTTAAATTCAGCAGTTTTGTCGTGTCCGTCTAATCTCTGTAACCTTGAATATCTTGAATTGCGTGTGATCCGTTCTCTTCTGTGTTCACCTCTGCTGGTTTTAGTGCGATTCAAGATCCTGTCAAACGGCCATCTGCAGATCCGCGGCATCAAGAAGACGGATGAGGGAATGTACAACTGTGAGGCTCGAGTCACGGCCAGGGGAGAAATAGACTTCAGGATGATGAAGGTCATTGTTAATGGTAAGAACTGCATCTCTGTCACCTTCTCCACTCAGTAATGATGAACCCCAACTCCTGGAAATGTTCTTTTTAAAGCCTTAAATGTGGTTCATCTGTCCACCCGTATGACTCTTTGGACCAGAGGAAGATATTCAAACAACTGCAGGCGATAACGCTGTGAAATCTGTTCTAGATGTCCATGGTTCTTCCAGAAAGGTTCCTCGGAATTATGTTAACACTATGACCTTTAATTAAACTACAGCTTTACCCCAGATATAAAAATACGGCATTCATCTAGCATTATTTTTATCACAAAGGTTTGTAGAGGTTTTATTGTTTGGTAATTCTGTACCAGCTTCACCTTCCAAACTGTTTCCTACATTTTCTGACAGAAACTGAGGAGGTTTAAGTTTTTATAAGTTGATCTTTTGTTGGAAAAACCACAGTGTTATAGAGTGGGTGTCTAAATAAAAGATCAATAGATGACAGCAAAAGAGGAGTTTAATCAGGCACAAATAAAGTTTTTAATTGAAAGCATGAAAAATATCAGTTTATCATATGAAAATGTGACAGGAAGCAATGAACCGACAGACAGTTATCACCTGAATCATGGTTTTTCTGAGTTTTAAAGTCATGTTTCTCTTATTGTTGAGATTTCTTTCACCAAACTCTCAGCTGTTTTCAGTGAAAATGCTTAAAAAGTTTGTGCACAAAACCAAACATGATTGAGACACAGTTAGCTGGTAAACAGTGCAGCAATTAAAGAAGTAATTATTTGTTTCAGGATTTTGTAGAGACAGAAAACTGAGACAAATATTCATCAGGGGTATGATCCCAAATGAATGAAAACGTTCCTCTCTGCTAGAAAGTTTGCCTTCGGAGATTTAAGTCAGTGAATCTTTATATCTTGTTTCTGCTGCTCCCAAGAGACCAAAAAATCTGTTATTTCAGCTTTAAACAGGCAGATCTACATAGAGCTTCTTTGGAATGTAATTTCCAGCTCTTGGATGTTGCATGTATTTCATATTTATCCTGTAACTCTTTGTTCTGTTTCAGTCCTTCCCACCATCCGGGCCAGGCAGTCGGAGGTCAACGCTACAGCAGATGTTGGCAGCTCTGCCTTGTTGGCTTGTGATGCAGACGGATTCCCCGAACCCACCGTTACCTGGGCTCAGTACGTCTCTCACTGCTGCTATTGGCCTGTTTTTAATGATAGGCTCAGATTTACCTCTGATCTGATTAGACGTTCATCCAAGCAGCCACAAAAATGAGACTCTGATTTCTGCTCTTTTCTGAACCTCAAAGTGAAACAAAATTAGGCAAAGAAGAAAATGAGTGAAAACTGTGAAGCGCTTAAAACACAAACTGATGAACAAGAAGGAGAAGAAGAGGAGGATGTTGTTGTTGTTTTTCTATATATTTATTAGTACATGCAAATCGAGTCCAAACAAGCCCCACCGAGGGCCACTTGGACACCAACTGGAAGTGCAAATTGCATATTCCAGGTTGAGTAATCCACCGGGGCTGCCAGCTTTTGTGCCTGTTTATAAATTGGGTCTTCTGATCAAGTGGGAGATAACAGGATGTTACCTCTCTTGCTTGCTGATAATGCTGCCAGCTTCTCACAGACTTTGAGGCCAAACTCTTTGTTTAAAGTGTGTGTCCTGTCTGAAAGGGCTGCAGACTCACAGCATCAGTCTGAGGGAGTTGGAGGTGGAAAGTGTTTGTAGACGGGGCATAAATCTGAATTAGCATGGCGCTGTCTGCAAAACGTCGTGTGGGAGAAAAGATAAGATCTACATGAGTTTTATTTAGACTCTGTTTTGATCTGGCTGCTGTGATTCTGTGTGAAAACTTAAACTGCACCTGGTTGCAGCAGCTGCTTTTAAATTCACGTTAAAAGGTCGACATTTACATTTGATAAAGCAGATTCTTGCATAAAGCGTGTCGTTAATAAATACTTTCACATACAGTCATGGCTCATAAATGCTAAAGTGCCCTGTTGGGCTCATAATCCAGCAGGAATATCCAGTTTTACAGCGACGACTGCGTTCTGACTGATTATAGTGTATTTAAAAACTGATTTCCATATTTTTGAGCGCTACACGAGTGACAGAGTTCTAAAAACGGAAACATGAGCAGAACAATTACAGTGCAGGTTGGTTGCATTTTATTGAAAGTGAATGTAGTAATGAATCTGAATATCCAAGGCATCACTTGTCACATTTTTACAGTATAGAAGGCAAAACACTACAGATTAAGTTGTCATCTAATTGTTACAAGCTGTAAATACAACCTGAGAAGTGCAGAATGAAATCTGAAATGATGATTTAATATGTTTCTGACACATGCAGCTGTCTGATCCAAACCAAATAATGAATTCTCAAATCTCATTGCTCTTCATAAACAACATCTATCCAGTCCCGCCGCTGCATGCTGGCAGAACGGCATCATTTGTCAACGCCAGCATCAGCAGTTTGTCTTGATCCTTGACTCCAAACTGACTTCCTGTCCACGAGGTCTGAGGTTCTATCAAAAACACTTCTGCAAGTGTTCCTGAAAAACAGCAGAAACAACAGATTCACAGGCTGCTAGACAGACACTTGTTAAAACATCAGTGTTAAATGCACAGAAGTAGAAAGAATCCACTGCTGGTTGTACAGTGGTGTTACAGAATGGTTCCTGTTCCTGACAAATGATGAGACACCAGCTTGCAGAGAACTCGCAGGAGAAACTGCAGCCAAGTTCCATCTTGGCCTTTAGGCGAGACGCTCCCAGAATGTTAAATCTGCTGTGATCTGGTACAAAAACAACAGTCAGCAAAAGCTAACAATGAGAAGCTTGCAGTGTTTTCTCCACTAAAAGACGTGGAGATATTTCACTGAGATCCGTTCTGGGTGTTTGACCGATCTGCTTCTAAACCTCCTGAACCTCTCTGGATTAAAAGATGCTCCATCACCGCTCATTTCTGATGAGTTGCACCAACACCCCATGTTCATTTCTCTCCATGCAGCTGTTTTCTCGATGTACGTTCATATTCTTGGTGCGTCATTCGGTGGTGTCACGCAGCAGCACCACTGCTGTGCAGAGGAACCTTTAAATAAAGCGTTTTTTGCAGCGACGTGAATAAATAAGACGATTGAACTCAGATCCTGCTCACAGCTGTCTCCCATGCTAGCAGAGCTGGGTGTGATGGGGATGTTGAAGCTGAGGGAGATGCAGTTCCTGGCCAGAGGAGGGTTCAGACAGACAGTGTTGGGAGGACAGATGGGTGAGGCGGTGAAAAAACATCGGGCTAAGGCTCTATTTGTAGTGGTTTCCTCAGGCTTCTGACAGGGCTGTCATTCACTGTCTGCCTGCTAACTGCTCTAGGATGCTGCTACTCCAGGCATACAAACACTTAATTCTCTACAAACAGGATTTTAACCTCTAGTGAAGGTCTGCTTCTCTGGAGTAAAAGAGAGGAGAAAAGCCCATGCATCGTCCTCCAGCCGGTCCGAGGCCTTCCTAAAAACACAGCTGTAAGGGCTGCAGGAGAACAGAGGCAAACACAAGCTGTGGGAATGTTGGAGATGTAAAAGACAGTAAAGGACTGCTTTTTTGGTCTCCCAGCCGTTGTTGAGCACCAGCTGCTCGCTTCATGAGATAAAACCCCCAAACAGCTCATTGTCAGCCAGTTAGAACTTCTTTGTTGTGTAATCAATCGTTTGTGATGTGAACCCTTGTCTTTTTCCCTCCTTCTGCTGCAGTAACAACGTTGTCCTTGAAACGGGTGATAAGTACAGCCTGAACGGGGACGGCTCAGAATTGGAAATAAAAGATGTCAAGAAGGTGGATGAAGGCGATTACACTTGCATCGCCAAGAACAAGGCAGGAGAGAAAACTGAGGAAGTCAGCCTGAACGTGTTCGGTGAGAGAATAACTCCATTTGCTTCTGATTGCATAAGGAACAACATGGTTCTTATTTCTCTCTCTGTCTCTGGCCTTTTCCTGCTCTACTTATTGACATTTGCTGCACTTTCCTACGTTCCTCTACAGCTTTTCTGCTGGTTAGGTGTCGGGCTGCACAGCGTGAAGCATACAGTGTGTCCTATTGAAAACTAATTAAGCCCCCCTGAGGACTTTCAGAGATCTATCACGCTAGAGGTTCTCTTCATGAGGAAATTATGCAATCATGTGCTTGTGGCTCCGTTGTAGCTCAGTGGGTATGAAACTACACCTCTAATGAAGCCTGTCTGTATACTTCACTACAGTATTGTTAAAAATGTCCAGCTACTTGATGTTTGCATGTTAGCAATAGATCCAGTGACGACGTATCATTTAGAAGATGTGGAAACCTTTTACAGCAGCACTGCAGAGCTTTTTAGCCTCTTTTAGCTAATTGTTGGAGTCTTAAGGCTCAACTACCATCAAAACCAGCAAAAAACAAAACATTAAGCTGGTTTAGTAAGTCGTCGTTAACGCCTGAAAGATTCTGCTCCTGTATATTGAATGATCTCCACTCATTCTGAATGACATTTAAAAGCCTCACGATTGAAACAGTCCAATCATTTTGAGACGTCAACATCCCAACAGCAGCAGAAATAATCCTTTACTGAGTACTGAGACTAAACATGCAGAAAAAATGGTGCTTTCTAACCTTTTCTGTCGTCCTTAGAGGCACAGATTGATTATTCACCATGTACCACACGGTATTTTCATTGCAAGACGCCAACAAACAAAATGCTTCCTGGGTTTGAGCCTTTTTCATTAAAAGGAGTTGAGTGTTAAAGGGTTAATGAATGTTGAGCGTCTGTCAGCTGTAAAGTTTCCTCCTCAGAGGAGGACGGAGGTAAAAAGAGAATAAATGTTTGACATTACGCTCATCAAGAGGCGCTGCTGCTTGTCAGGAGGTGTAAAGAGGTCAGTGCTTGTTTTGCCCTAACAGCTTTATGAGGTGATAACGTGCCATTTTATGAAGTAAGTGTTTGTTCGGCTTGTTTCAGCTCAGAAAAATCAAAGCATCCAGAATGACAATGATGCAGCTTAGAGGGGAAACATCACCATCAGATACCAGCAGCAACAAAGCAAACCTTTGGGCTGAAAATGTCTGCAGTAATCCTGATCAGAGTCCTGAAAGCTGTTTTCTGTCATCTTCCAGTGCAACCCAAGATTACCTTCTTGATTAACCAAAGCGCCTCAGAGTTTGACGAACAAGTCACCCTGACCTGCGAGGCCTCCGGTGACCCCACACCTGCCATCTCCTGGAGTTTTGGAAACAGAGTCTTCACTGAAGGAGAGCAGGTACACATTGTTTTTAAAGCTTATCTGAAAGGAATTCTAACATAAAGACTCTCTCTGGAACCTTGGCTAATATTGAATTCCAATCTGGAGATCTGAAGTCCTTCCATTCCAGCAGCACCTTAGAGAATAGAGACATTATAGATAGAAAGGTCAGGCCAACCTGCAGTATTGGAGTTTGGTGTTTCATTGAATTCCATTCAATATCTCTCAAGTTTTTCATGTTAAATATCTGCACTATTTTAGCTGCAAAATGCTAAAAAGTCAGTCACTTTCAACTATATCTAGTTTAAAGAAAAAATATGAATAAAATCTTTCATATTTTTGATTTTCCAGTCGGCTTTAGTTGGTCGAAAGCTTGAATAAAACCAGCAGAAGTTGTCAAATAATGTGTTCTATGTATCTGTGATTATCTTCACCAATGTTGGAAATATAACTCAGCCTCTATAGTTGCTGTGAACCATTTATATTTATGTGGAATTGCTGTTATTGAACAAATCTCTGCTCAATACTCATTGATTTCAGAAAAAAACAAGCCATAACTCCCATTCATCATAAAGCTAACACACTCTTGGACATGTTGGTTCACTGATTTTCACCTCTCATTCAGTCTTGAAATGACTTTAGTTCACTTTAATTCCATCAGTTTCCATCTCAGATCATTAATTTCTAATCCTTCCAGTGCTCCATACAGTCAGAAGTTCTTTTACTGAATCCTTTATTATCACCTGAATTTGCTTATTGTCCAGTAAAGTTTGGATTCTGCAGTCTGTCTGTAACTTTTGACAGTCTTCTCCAATAGTGCTGGAATTGTTTTAATGGTTTTGAATGTTTCCACTGTGAATGCTGGAGGGCCAGAGTGTGCAGTTTGCTATAAAACCAATTTCCAGGCAGTTCCATGGGTCTGATGCTCCCCAGTGTTGCTAACAGTATATCTGACATGCTACTTCACTCCCTGATAATAATTTACATTTAAAGGGGGTATTTTTGCAAAAATGACTTTGAGAAGTGCTCATTAGAAATTCAAAGAGAATCAACAAGGAAAGAGCTGAGGAACGATTTCAGTGACATTAGCCTAATTATTGCTGTGAATCAGATGTTGTGGAGCTCCGTTATGCCTCTCTGGCAAACCGCTGTGATAATCCACTTGGAAATGAATGGGCACTTTTTATTTTCTATGACATTTTCTGGCTCTTATAAATGGTGCAAATTTGGAGTTGTTTTTTTTTTTCTTTTTAAAGACACCTTGCCAGTCAAACCTGCTGGAGGGTTTTAGGGTTCAGGAGGTTAATGCAGCGTTGACATCTTGTCATTCAGGTGGTAGAGATATAAATACTGGCCACATAAAGCCAAAGTCTGAAAGGTTTTTACACCTTGGTTGCTGAGAAGAGCTTCTCTGAATTTAGTGAGAACGTAGAAGCGGTGCTTAGAAAGAGTGAAGTGTGTTTGTGCTTCATCTGTGACAGACGCCGCCTGCAGATGATGTCTGGCAGTTTCTCTCCTGTAGAACACTGAGTACAGAGTGGATAACAGCAGAACACATGTATTGACAGGTTGTGTAACGGTGTCAGTCCTGCCCTGCAAAGCAGAGCAGCAGCGACGACACGAGCAGTCCAAACTAAAACACTCATTCCATTCCTTCTGCTGTACGAGTCACCATGACGACTAATCTGATGACAATCATAGTTGTGTAATTAAATGGATTCATCGGAGTTAATGAATAAATCCTGCGTAAAGGTCTGCCTGTTCACTTCCACCTCTGTTGTATCATTAAAATATTATTCTCTATTAACCTTTTTTCCTGTTTCCATTCTGGCAGTGTGCAGCGTACAGCTCTTTCTGTTTCTGCAGCACGACAAGATTAATGGTGCCATTTCAAAGTGTTCCAGGACACTCCCTCAGATCCTCAGTAAACAGCACAAATATTCCTGCCACATCTGCATCAGCCCTGCTCCGTACAGAAGAACAATCTGTAACGCTAAAACAGCAAATATCATTCAATTATTAATAAAACATAAACACCCCAGCAGCCCGAATGGCTCAAATATTAACAGAAGATCAGCAGCTAGAAGGGAAGATGTCTGTATTCTCCCTGCTGGGCTGAACTGTGAGTCGCCCAGAGGGAACAGGAGATGTGTTTTTAACAGAAAGCGTTTTTATAAGGTCTGATGCTTTATTAGTCATTTTATAACTCTCTACTTTAACAGTAATGTAGTAGAAAATATCAAGAAATGCCTTTCAGTCTTTGTTTTGCTAAATGCTGCATGTAAAACTGGTCAGATAAATGCCCCTGAGACCAGAACACCCCGTCCTTTGGTCTCGTCTTTGTGTTGGGTACCAGCAAAGATCCAGCTTGTTTGTAATCCTCGGTTTAAAGACCAGCTAGCGAGGTCAGCGAGTGAAGTCGGATGTCGACCTGTGCAGAGCTCCGAGCAACACCTCCTCAGCGTATCAACTAAACAGCAGCTTCAGCTAAGTAGGTAGTTGAATAAATGTGATCTGCTAATGAAATAAAAGGGAGATTTAACAAGCCATTTGTTCCAAACTGCAATTACACTGTTCCAACTGCAATTAGGCCGCCTGGAAACCTGCAGCCACACTGCTAAACGGCTCCGGCCAGCAATCGACGTGTTCCAGCAGTTTAGGAGGCAGTTCAGTGACCACTTAGTGATTTCCAGGTCCATCCAGGGACAGTTTCTCAGTTTGGTCCGCTGTGTGGATGTATGAAGGTCAGGGAGCTGGATTTGACCTGTGTGTTTGTAGGATTTTACGACTGACATGGAAGTGTTTTATGATTTAAAAACTGATGCACGCATGAACTCACCTCGACCCCGAACTTTAATCTCGCTGATGTCCACAACTCAGAGGATAAGGCTGGTGTCATGTCTGCAGAACTCAGTCCACAATGGGAGGAAAAACTGCAAAATAACACCAGTTGTATCCACTAACAGCTTCCAAACTATTCAAAACTCATCTCTCATTGGTGGTTTTTATGGTGTTTCTGCATTTCAATAGAGTCACAGTTTCTTTGTGAGTTGATGAGTTTAGTCTCCAGTTCATTTTCTATTAATTTATCCAGTTAAACTACATATTTAACCCCATAACCTCCTGGCTTTTCCTTTCTCTCTCTTTTCTCCACTGTTTATACCAGCAATTATAAATAAAAAAAACCTCATTAATAAGCTGAAGGAGTCACTGAGAGTTAAAAACGAGCTGCTTTACAGGTGAGAATAACATCTTCCTCTTCTGTTTTTAGAGCCTTGATAGAAACGTCGTGGTTCGCAGTCATGCCCGGGTTTCCTCCCTCACCCTGAAGAACGTCCAGTTCACGTACGCCGGCCAGTATCTCTGCACCGCCAGCAACTCCATCGGTCAGGACAACCGTCACATGTACCTGGAAGTTCGCTGTAAGTCCTCATCTCCACACACGTCACCTTCAGTCTGCTGCTATCATTCACTTATTGACCAGATCTAGAATTAAAAGGAGCTGTTGTTAATGTTGACGTCTGCTTAATAAACTCTCATCATTTTTACATTTCATGTCACTCACACATTCACCTGCATTTCCCAAAATGCTGAACTGCAGAAAAATCTAAATTAAAGTCCCAACATAAAGGCTGAGTAAAAGAATTCTCCCTGAGGAATGTTTGCAACAGATGTACATCTGTCTTTTCTGATCTGTGGCTGGTGTTTCTGCATCTGCTGAGGACTCTTCAATGAAACGTCATGAAGTTCCAGCTGGTAGTAACGACTAGTAGACTGTAAATCTCTCTCATCTGACTGGGATCACTTCTCTGTGTCATCAGGCTGAGATGTTGTCTTCATTCCACCACTAATTTATTTGTTCTGTCAATAGTCAGAGCGCAGATGTTTTCTCAACGTGTCTGTTTCTGCTCAGCCACGGATTTTCCTCTCGTTCCAAAAATGGTTTTGACAGCAGCCAGAGAACTTTCTCAGGCTTTGTTCATTAACGGCTGATTCCACCTGAAGGCAGAGAAATCTATAACGCCAGCAACGTAAGAGTAGGAGCAGGAGAGCAGTTCTTCCAGTCAGGAGAAACTTAAGACTCATGATATTTATTTAAGGACCAACCTGCCTTGTAGCTGCCTGGAATCTCTCAGCTTCTTCTGAAGGTATTTCTCTGTAAATGGTGGTTAAATGTTGGAGAAAAAGCTCAAAGATCTCACTGTTGATACAAAAAACTGGAGCTTGTTCACAAAGACGGCCAGACTGTTGTTACGTCTCCAGACGGATTTTAGCAGCTTCTTCCACCAGATAAATACAAGTTTGGTTGTAAATTGAAGTGTAAAGTCAACACTTTGTGCACAGATCAGGCTGGAATCATAAAATGCACCTAAATAACATTCCAAGCCACACTGGATGTTACCAGAATTCTTTTTATTTTGCTGTTGTATGTTGTTTAGTAGAGATAAATGACCATCTACCCCTGAGCTTAACCCCAACCAGATCTACTCCACGTCTTATTTTACTGCCATTAAATGACTCATGAACTGTCTCTGAAGCAGCGTTCCATTTACACAGCTTCAAAAACAGTTATTGGACCTCTTTGACCGCTGTTTCTGCCTCTTCCTTTGCTCTTCTTGCTGGAGCCGTACTGCATTTCTTCCTAAGGTTGTAATGGACAGCTGTTTTACTGATTTCCAGCCGGTTATCAACAGTTCTCTCATTATATTCCTCTTTGTTCAGCACCTAGATGGGTGTCTTCTTGTCATTTTACAATTGTTTTCTTTCTAGTATTGTTGCATGACGTTTTAGTTTGAATTATCTGTTGACTTTATGCACAAAACAGTGAAGACTTTAGAGATGTTTCAGCCATCTGGTGTGAATTAAATCATTTGTGCAGTTTCAATACATCATATTTTAAAGAGAATTTATTGGATGAATTGAATTCCTTTAAGATTTTAAAGCTGTCTTCTAGAGGATGCTGTAATTATTGAACTACTATGGTGAGATTCAGATATAATAATCAGTGGTGAAAAGCTGCTGTGGAGATTTTCTAAAGAAAATAACAGGTGGTTTCCAAAACTGAACACAATCCCATAATATCATGTTAAACAGATGAATTCACAACAAGAAACTCCAGTCCTATGCTGTAATGAAAACACTGAATTCTCTTCTAGATCATATTTAGATGAAAAAGAAAAAAAAGTCATTATTTTGAGGGAAATAAGGAGGCGTATAAGACCAAGAAAGACCCAACAGAGAAGATAATGTTTGCTGCCACATTTAGATTAAAATTAATATTACCTTATTACTGTGTTATTTATTGACTGCTTGGTTTACAGGATTTTCACTCATGTTATGGTGACTTTATCAAGCATTAATATTATTACAGATAATAACAACATCAGTGGAAGTTTTTTTTTTTTTTTGCTGAAGTGAGTTCCTGAACAATAAGAACTTTCCAGAGTCCTTCCTGGAGTGAAGCGAAGCGGCATAAAGGAACTGTACAGCCCACCACTGAGCTTGCATGTCAGTGTCATCATAAATGGTTCCAGACATGGGAAATGTGCTCAGAGAATCTGTACCTCTGACTCTCCTCACACTGGAATATCTTCCACCATGGTGACAGTAAGAACGGCCAACTTTCACCCTCACGGGGAAATAAAGTGCTGTAACTCACCTGTATGGTGCAACTCAGTTTCACTAAGTTTTGGCATAAATTACTACTATTATATATTGTACACACTTTTATATATTTATGCTCTTATTGTTGAAGCAGCTGCTTATTCACTCGAAGCTACATTTGAACGTTCATAAGGAGCCCAAAGCTGTCTAATTAAATATTTGGGTGTAAATTAGAACTCAAAAACCTGATAAGCATCAGCTTTACCTGCTAAACTACATTTATATTCCTACTATTAGTTCAGTTAATCCTGCAGTTCATAGATGCATTAAATATAAATGATACTATAAAATCACAGAAAATGACAGAATCAGTCTGGAAAATCCTAAAATAGGAAACGCTTGAAGAGACCATAAACCTGCTGAGGAGACGGTGTCTGGGCAGCCACCTCTGTTCCGGTGGATAAATGGTCCAGCAGTGGAGACAGAGAGAGAGCAGAGTTTCCTGGATCACTGTGATTTGTTGCCATGGAAACAAAGGTCTCAGTTCTGACATACCTTCAGGGGTGCCGTGGCTTTTCGGGCTCTCGTTTACTCCGTCTTCATTTCTCTGAGTGGGGATGTTTCTGTGGAGCCATATGAGATGTTTGTGTGAGAGATGACATGCATTAAAGCCCCCTGGATCTGAACAGTGAGCGGCAGCACGTCCAGAACGTTCTCTGAAGGTTACACCACACTAAATCACACTTTTCTGCTTGTGCTTGACCGACAGCACATGAGAGGGTCAGCAGTGGAAGACTAGCGGCAGAGGTACCGTCTCATTTGGTAGATTACTGCTGGAACTCATCTCTAATGTGCTTCAGCTCAGAGACTAAACAGAACCACCCTAATAGTCCAGTATCTGCTCCCTGGTGACGCCTCTACAGGAATCTTCCCATCGCCTCCAAACTCAGAAGACGCTTAGAAAGACTGGATGGAAGCCAAACTGTATTTGATCTCATTTTGAAATCTATCAAATGTTACCTTGGCTTAAATAAAAAGGAGAAAAATATAACCAATGAATCCTAATTGGATTAATATGCCCTGCTCTCAATGCACTCACAATTTGCTCAGAGATATAATCAGAACGCAGCATTGATAGAGTTGTTTGAGGGCTCGCAGTTAGCTGGAGTAATCAGCGAATAATCAGGTAGCTGATTCACTGTTGCCAAGCAATTATCGATAAGAAAAGGTGCTTTGTCTTGAGCACAGCTTTCAGTCCCTGTCCTCTCTATCACCACTCACCCACTCACACAATGAAGACGTTATCTAAGCGTGGAACTTCCTATCTGCCGCACAGCATGATCCCATTAGCCGGGCTGAGAGGATCTGAGTTTGCAGCTAAAGGACTGATAGGACAGTGTGGATGTCTTCTCTGTTTGAGCTCCATTTTGTCGGTGGTTGAAGTTTGTTTAGCATGAATTTCTAATGAAAGCGCTGTTTGAGCTGGAAGCAGGTCCCTTCGTTTGTTCTCACCTCAGTCCTGCTCTTCTGTCGGCTTCCAAAATCCAATTCCAGCTTCATTTTTACCAACCTTTGCATGCGTTTCTGCATTTTTAACAGATAGATACTTTAGTACTGAGGCTGCAGAGAATTCCACCAAAATCTACCAAAATATTTCCAAAGTATCTTTTATTTACAAGGTAGAAGAAGAACTATGCAGTATTTATATGTAAACCAAATACTATGTACAACTAAATGTCACTTCCAGGTGCACATTTATGTCTTTATGTGTATTTTGAACCATCAGGTCTGACCTTTATTTCAGTCTTTGAATATATTAAAATAAAATTCTAAAAGCAGAAATGCCAACATCACAATTCAACATTTATGAGAAACATCTAGAAAATAAACACAAGTTATTCATTTTCCTGCACTGTGCACGTACTGCATCCAGTATTTAGATGCATACACAACTTATGCATAAATAATATGTAACGCTGTATATCTACAGTATATAATCAGTGTTTACCACTCAGAGAAACACAGTGAACTGCTCTATTTTTGAGACTTTGCACAAATATATTTACACTTGACCATAGATTTGCATGTACTTTATATCTGGAGCCACTGAGAAATAAACTGTAATTAATTTTCTTTTATTAAAAGACACTAAATTCCTCTATTCCTACTAAATGTACTGTGCTTGCATTCATTCTTGTCTACATTTTATACTATCGGTAGTTCTGTCTTTGCTGTTTTGCTCTGATTTTCTGTTGTACGTGATCTGCATGATCACCACTAGCAGACACAATCCTCTTATTGGCAATAATTTCTCCTCCACGAGGCTGGAAGGCTGCAGAACTCAAACAGGCAGGTCACAGGCTCTGTGGTGAGTCAATGAGACCCAAAAGCAGCATTGATAGAAGGAGTGAGAGTCTAATCAGGGCTGCAGGAGATGGAGCATCTATTGACTCGGCCGTGTCCATCAATCCCAGCAGCGGCACACTGCAGAGTTTTCAAGGATCCGGGGTCAGGAGTAAAACCCCGGCAGTGTCAGGGGCTGCAACATTTCATAGCACTCAGGAAACAAAGCAGACTTCACTGCATTCAGCAACACCGCTCGGCCATGTGAGCAAGATATATTAAAAGGGAAACAATGCAGGGAAGCAGCCGCTACCTACAGCCTCTTACTTCTCAGTTCTGGTGTCAGAAATCAAGGCTTCGGCCACATGATATCGATTCAGCTCCATGAGGATGTCAAACAGCTTTCTAACTGGGTCTTCCGCTGCAGGAATGATAGCACTCTTATTAGGAAACTCTGCAGCAGCAGTGACAGAAATGAACCGACTGAAACTCCTGGATCACCTGAGAGGATGCAGCTCTGTTATTTCTGTCGACTCCGTGCTCTTCCTGATTCATGACTTTACACCTATTAGACTGGAATTAACGGGAGGATGAGATGTAAATGTTTGGAGTTCTCTGAGCATCCTGCATTCACTTTCTGTCACGATGTAAACAGGCAAAAAAGAGCACTTCAGTGTTCTATAAAACTAGTCTAGTTTGGCTGTAAAGCTTAAACGGATATCATAAAAAGACGTTGAATTTCTAGAACCCAAACACAGCCGTCAGACTGCACTCAGCATTTGTTTACCATTCTGTAAAATTGCAGTTTTTGTCAGCATCGGGACGAGTGCCTTTGAGAGTGCATTTTAAATATCTTTTTTTTTCATTACAGTGATTTCCAAGTGAAGCATCTCACTGGTGGCAGAGATAAGAGAGCTTCAGGGAATCACTCCTTGCTTCCCTGCAATAGAAGACTTAATAAGCTCATATCCAGCTGACTCGTTCCTATCAGTCCCAGATTTTCCTACAGAGATTTGACTGGCTTGATGATTATGCTAATGCTAAAAAAAAGTTAGTGATGATCATAGTTGCAGAGACTCGTCAGATGGACGTCAGACTCTTCTAATAGTGAATATTCCACTCATATTTAGCTGATTAGATAAATATCTGAGGCTTGATTATGTTGAGTCCTGCACAGCTGAGCCAGACTGAAGAAATGAACGGTTCAGATGATGTGATCCAAACATGTTCCTGTTCCTTCAGATGCTCCAAAGATCCTGGGTTCAGTGACGGTGTACACGTGGGAGGGAAACCCGGCCAACATCAGCTGTGAGGTGGACGCTCATCCAGGAGCTGAAGTGGTTTGGTTCAGAGACGGCCTCCAGCTGCCCAACGCCAACACCACCAACATGAAGGTCTACAACACGCCAACCATCAGCTACCTGGAGGTCTGCTTCACCTGCTGTCTATGTCATGATTTATACTGTCACACAAAGGATCATTCCACCTCAGTGGGCCAAATGTTAGAGAAAATTCATGTATAGCCATTTTTTTTCTGTGCATTTATAGTCGGTAAAACATGTAAAACTTCTAATCAGTGAACCTGCACAATTCCAGGACTCCAGCTACATTATTTCTCAAGTTCCAGCACCTCAAACATCACGACACAGATTGGAATTTTTAACTCAAAAACTAATCTTCCCTCTGACTCCAGGTTTTACACTCAACCAATGTTCACCTCTTTAAAAGAATCAAACTGAAGATGGTCAGGCGTGGAGCTTCCGGTGTATTGAAGCAGAATGACCCATAAAGAGACATGTTTTTTCATCATGTTAATGTCATCTTTCAAATATTATCAGATGTTGTGTCTGCAGCAGTTGTAGTTATTCAGCAGATAAAGATCAAACCATCAGAAGCAGAATCTGTTCCGCTTTTGAATATTTCCTGAACAAACCTCTCTATCATTTCTAATGGAATTATTCTGTTATGCTGTGATGAATTGATTGAAAAAACAAACAATGTATTGGTAATTTATGAATATTTAACATTAAAAGGCTCCCAGTGAGATCAGACACTGACGTGAGTTATAACATGAAAGTCTAAAGCAGTGATCATCAACTGGCGGCCCGCGGGCCGAATCCAGCCCGCCGAACTGTCCAATCCGGCCCGCGACTGGATTCCAAAATTGTGAGGATCAAAGAGAAAATATCATGTGGTCCACACTATTAAAGCAACTGAAAACAACAATAACTGAGACTCTTAACTATCAGTAATCCCCACCATTTATGACTCTATTTAGACTACATTCCCAAATGAGGACAGACTCGCTGCACTGTTTAACGTTTATTGTTTCACACAGTTCTTTTTTTTAACATAACTTTTCCTCATGCCCTTACTTAACATTTGGTTTTTATTTCAAAGTCTCAACAACAAGCTTCAAACTAGTAGACTTCTCAGGACAAAAAAAAGGAGGAAAAACCAACTGGCATAACTTAAAATAGCATGGTAAATAAATACTAACCTGGTACCAGAACAAAACAGGTCACAAATAATAAATAAATGTTAAGTGGGCTATAGCGATTTCAAATCACAAGGCTGAAATGGGCTCCTCATACTGCTTAATGGCTGAAGTTACATTTCCCCTCTGACACCAACTTTTTCACATCAGGCTTGGCCGATGTCAGACTTATGCGTAAACAGTCCTCCAAAGACTGGTTTGACAGTCGGTTCCTCTCGTGTGTTTTTATCGAGTTCATCTTGGAGAACGCAGCCTCGCAGGTGTAGGTTGAACCCAACATGGTGAGCACATACATAGCCAGCGTCTTCAATGTGCCATAGTCCTCGGGACAAGACATCCAGAATGCGCTCAGGCTTTCAGCACCATGGAGAGCAGCCTGGATTTCAGCCAGCTCGCTCTGAATGGACGCCTCGTCCAACGGCATCATTTTCACTACGTTTGTGGAGAATTGTGGTGTTGTCCTCCAGCGGATGGGCTGATGGTGAATGGGTCACACACAAATCCAATGACATCCCTGGAAATGAAAAAGTCATGGAATCTAGCAGTGAAATGTATTTGGCTTCCTTGATCCCGTCAATGACAGCTGGCTGGACATGCTCTGCCAAGACGTGGACACGACGTGCAGCAGTTGAAGCAGAGAGAGGCATTTGTTTGACAGATGCAATAACTCTGTCCATGGATTTGTCGGGGGCACCGTTCCTCCAGAACGGTGACCATGCTCTCCTTTAAAAGCTCACTTTCCGTGAAAGGCCGGTTATGTTTGCAAAGCACCCAGGCAGCCTGCAGAGATGCACACCTTACTCTCTCTTGATCAGTTAAAGTTCGAGTAATAATGCCATTTGCATGGGAGTAGGCAGATTTCAATGTGGCCATTTTTCTCTGACGGGCCTCTGACTGCTCAGGATATGAATCCTTGAAATTTGTATGTTTAGTGTTGTGGTGACGGCGCAGATTATATTCTTTTGCAACAGCAACAGTTTCATTGCAAATGAGGCATACAGGTGACGCATTTCGGAAGGTTGGCATGATAAATGCGTTCTTTTCAGTCCAGTCATTATTAAAGGATCTGTTTTCCACATCAACTTTTCGTTTCATGGCCTTTGAGAGTGCCATTTTACCGGTGTTAAGAGGCCTTTTCCTTTCACTTCTGCGGTGTTTGTTTTTCAAGTGCTCTATAAATAAAGTTGACTTAATTGAGTTGAGGCAAAATATCTCTATCACTCCTGGTGGTTGACTGTGGTATAGGTGATAGGAGCCTGACCCATAAAGGCTAAAAATGGGTTAGAGTTAGGGTATTTTGTGGATGAGAAGTCCCAAGAGCAGCATGCAGTATAAACAGGAAATAAAGGTGGACAGTGTGCAGAAACTTGAGCCACAGCACAGATTAGACAGGTAATGAGGTAAAAAAAAAATCATGAAATCACAGTGGAACTGCCCTTTAAGTGGTATTTTCTTTGGGCTGTGTTTGGTTTGTGTTAGCTTCATTTGGTATGCAGATTGCTTTGGTCCCATTAGAAGTGGGAGGTCGCTCAGGACCTTGTCTAAATGCGGTGTGGTCGAATTAATTGTGGTAACACCCTGTGCTGCCATTGTGTAATATCCTGTGGGCTCTGTGAGCTGCTTTTTTCTGCTTTCTTATTTGCTGCAGAACTTATCAGCATGCCTAAAGTGACTCCCTCCAAACTGGCTTAGACCAAAACAGAACCTCATAAATACGTCTTGGTGCCTTATTTTCCACAATGATCTGAGATGAGATAGCTTGACATGTAGTGTGAGGAAAACAAGGTGATTTCAATTTGTCATGGTGTGCTGCCCAGAACAGATGGATTTATCATGAGAAGATCAGACACATTTTCAGAGTTTCTGTGTGGTTGATGCAGCAGTGAGTGTCTCTAGGAAGTTACAGACGTTCAGAAATGGGCTGATCATTTATTTATTCCTTTGCCTTTTAGCAGCAACATAAAAATCCAGGGATGCTTTTTAATTTCCAGCAGCAACAGAGACTTCAGTGCCTGTATTCAGACAAGATGAAAACAAAGTCTCACTAGCGACCCCTAGAGCACGCAGAATCCACTACAACAAAACAGATGACAGGAAGTGATTAAATACATTCCCAAAGCTTGATTCTGCTGCTGATAAAGCAACTGAATTGTGCAAAAAATAAAATAAAATTACTTGGTGATGTTGCTGCAGTAGGTAAAAGATTGAGTCAAAATGGTGCTTCCTCTGGGGAACATGAATGTTACCACTGATATGATTTTGCTATTGATAAAGCACATGTAAGTTTGCACAATGTTACGGGCTTCAGCAATAGCATTTAAATATTTGCACTTAAATTGTGCAAAAAAAAAAAAAAAAAAGTTTGGTGTGATGTTACTGGAATGGATGAAAGATTGAGTCAGTGACATTTAAAGGGGCTCATCCCCTGGGGAACATAAATGTTATCAGTAATCTGAGTTTGCCATTGATAAAGCACTTGAATTTTGCAACAAGCAAACAAAAAAGTAAGTTTGGTGATGTTGCTGCAGTAGGTGAACAACTGAATCATTTAAATCAAAAGGGAGCATCTTCTGGGGAAGATGAATGTTATCAATCATTTGATTATCTGCCCAATAGACTGATTTTCTTGTGTGGAAATGGAAAATTTAACTTGACAGAAACACAAGAGGTTCTCAGAACTCAATAGCAATTATCCTGAAGGAAGCATGAACGTTCTGTGTGACAAGTTGTTGTTTTGTTGTTTTTTTTAAATGATTGTAAGCAAACAAAAGCATTAGAACAGACTTTAATTGACGGGTATAACTCCCAGCTCCCAGACTGATGATCATCATTACAGATTGAAAACAGCTTTACAGCGTCGACAGAAGAAAGTTGACTTCTGTGGGACGTTCCAGTTCTCCGACTCCGTCGCTCGGCCCTGTAATTATGAATCAAAGTGCATCTCAAGGCGTGAGCTAAAACTGTCACTGGAAACTCATTCAGGCATGCCGAACATATCTTCAGTAATCTGGTGACCAGAGACTTTGGGGCTGCTTTAATGACTTTAAAAGCGATCCTCTCCCTGCCCGAGCACATGGAAAGTTTGGTAAAGCCCACATATCGAGCAATGAACTTCCTGTCACCCTGTTTAAAGGCACAAAGACTGTATTTAAAGACTCACACAATTCACATGCACATATATCTAAAACAGACACATATAATATGAATAAACAATGAAAAAGCAATTTGCACTTTATTTGGTTATACCAATTACCTATTGCTCCATTATTTTTAAGTATATTTTTATGAAAATAAGAAGTAGTTTAGTACTTGTCAAATGAATAAATGTCTATTTTCTTGCAGGACGGTCCATAGTTCCAGAAAATAGTTTCTATAGCTGTGATTTGGTGTCATAATTGCAAATTTTAACTAAAGATGAAATCATTTCTGCTGACGTCTTCTAGATGTCAGAGAGGATCTTTGTCATAGAACTCAGTGGCTGATAGTTATCTAGAGGAATGACTCACATGATCCTGTGGTAAATGTCACCCTGTGGTTTGGAGGCCAAATGATCACCATCCAAAGATAGAATGTTTAGAGATTTACAAAAAGAGAGATGATGTAGGAAACCAGAAATATGAAAACTGCTGCTACAGGAACACACAGTCATCTTTAATTGTCATGAAGATTTTTTGAAGTTCTGTTCACATAACTTATATTACATCAGTTTATTGAATCCTGAATCTGTAAATGAAGATAACATTATTTTTTCATTGGCTTTTCTAAGTGCTAGCTTTGAAAAGGAGCTTTTGAGAATAGAAAAAATAATAATATATATTTTTTCTCTGCTTGCAGAGGTTCCATCATCGCCAGAAATTCAACAAGTGGAACCTTTCTCCAGCACAGCGGTGGTGGAGTTCGAGGAGCCCGTCTCCATGGGTGGAGTGCCCATTATCAAGTACAGAGTGCAATGGCGTTCGCTGGGGCAGGAATGGACCGGCAGGGAGTATGACGCCGAGGACGGTGAGCCACTCATCGCTCTTCACAAAAAGCTCGCTGCCTTCATGCCTCCCCCACAGTAACAGCTATTATGATTTGTTTTTTAGCATCAGATTACTGTGACACACATTTCTACTGATTTAATGTTAAATTAAGTCTTTCAGTCCCTCAGTCACCACCACTAACCTACATTTCCCCTGAAAGCCCTGAAAAATATACTTTGAACCAAACACAGTGGATGTAAAGGGATGCTGGTTAACTCTCAGTGACTCTCAGGTCAGTGTTTTCTGCATCAGCTGCACCTTAGTACCACTTAAATTTAATCCTTGGCACCAAATGACATCTAATTTTAACTTTCCTCTCAAAGATGAAGGCTCCACTCAGTCTGTTCCCAAATATCATCCATTAAGGAGCAGAGCTGCAGCGATCAATTGATTAAATGATCAGTTGTCAACTCTTGATCAGCAACTTTTGATGTTTGAGAAGTGAACATTTTTTTAAAAATGACAGATTTCAGCTTCTTAACTGTGGATATTTTCTGGTTTCTTTCCTCCTCTGTGACAGTAAACTGAATATCTTTGGGTTGTGGACAAAACAAGACATTGGATTTTCTCATCTTGGACACTGATTGTTGTTTTCCACCATTTTCTAACATTTTGTAAACCAAACAACTAAATGGCCAATTGAGAAAATAATCTATATAATAATAATTCTTCATTGCAACCCTATTTACCAGTTTAGTCATTGTGCATAAACTGGTTCTGATCCATTTTTCACATCTTGTTTCTTCATCCTCCTTTTTGTGTATCAAGGTAACCCACAGTCTGTCATCTATAATGGTTCCAGTGCAAAGAGAAAGTGTTGGTATTACATGCAGCATGACTTTTCATTGCACAAAATACAATATTAGCATCATATTCAGTCCAGCTTGAGGCACAAGACACTAAAAACAGCCGTAAAAACAAGGTTTAGGTGCAACATTACCAATACTGCAGCGTTTGGATTCATATAGGAATTAAAATTTCACTGCTGTTATTCATTTTAATCATTATTATTGTTGTTGGTGTTATTTTAGGAACCACAGCTCCCACATCAGAACACATTCCTCCCAGCAGCAACAGCTAATCCAAACATGACAGTCGCTGGTGTCGGGGAGAGAGAGGTGGAACTCTGTAGCCTAAATGACAGTCAGCTCAGACAGTGACAGGCCCCAGATAATATCCCCGTCCCACTGAGGGTTTGTGGCTCTCTACAAATCTGGATGGTTTTGGTCCCGTTTGCCACGTGGGACGTATCAGTCAGGGGCTGACAGGCTCTGCTGTCAGCTCAAGGCCCGAGAGCTGCCTGTCACGCAAGAATATCCTCCAAACAACAAACACACGGATCCACCTACCAACAGTAGATGTTACCAGAAATATCTCATTCAGCTACGTCAGCTACTCCCCCTCAGAAAACACACAGGAACCCACATGAACACGCTCTGGAGGAATGTTTTTACTGATGCTGGGTTATCCAGTGGCTGATCTGTGTCAATGAAAAGGCTATTGTGTCTCACTATGCTGTGAACCAGGGCTGCCATCACATGTTTAACAGCAGTACTGCCAGATGTAGATACCACACCCATCACTGTGGGTCCATACTGTAGAGACACCAACAAACACCAAGCTGCACGTCCTCTCTGTGGCCTGTAAAGCACGTTTCATAGTCTATATTTTATGCAGTAGATATATAGAGTCTATAGTAAGCAGTAATACAGACATTCAAGCTGCATTTATGATGCAGAGAGACTCAAACGTGTCGTCTTCTCTTTACTGTAACGACAGCAGCAGCTTCCAGTGAGTGTACGGCATTCATCAGAGCAGCAGTGGCTCTGATTGATGTGTTTCTGGTGGTTTTTAGGAGAGTCTGCTGCACAGAACAATACATGAACTACAAGGCAGCACTTGCTAGTGAGATAAATACTATTTTCTATTTTTAGGTTTTGGATTTACTGACTGCCAGCTTTTAATTATTGCAGAACGAATTCATGCAGATAAACAAAAATTAAAAAAATCATTTACTGCATTGGAGGTTTTGTTTTTTTGGTATAATTTTAATGCATAATTCTCTCAATGCTTGGAGCTCCACAAATCAAATGACATTCCTCTCCATTGTGAGTCTGAGATGCACATGTAAAAATATCCTAGAACATTTATTTAATGTGTTGTTTAATGTAATATGTTTTGTCCATTTTATTTGGTGCTTTAATACGACAGCTAATCTAAACATAACATCTTAATGCTAACAGTTTTCTCAGATGTCAGAAAAGCACACGTCTTTATTCAGTCAGCAACACAGTAATTAACACTTGCTGAATGAGTTGACTCTGTAGCGTTTGCTCGTGAATCTGACCTTTCACAGCAGCAGCAGAGAACAAACTTGTAAAAATCGCAGCTGGCTGTTTTTTTGAAGTTCCACGTTGGTGCTAAAAGCCCAGTTCTGAATGGATGTGGCCTTCTGCTTTTTAGCTGCATTCACAGCGTTTCCCCGAGCGCTCACTTATACTTATATGTTCATTCTAAAACTACTTCTTCTCTTTGAGACATTAATCTGAGACATAAATGGAGCCCCAGTAATGGGAAGATGCTCCTCAGCTGTTTTTCACTGCCCAAATTTGTTCTCATCCATGAAATTACTATTCTTTGTGTTGCACAGTGAGATATCAGCCAAATGACTTTTTATGACAAAAGTGAGTGTATATGTGTGTATCCTGACTGAAATCTCAGCAGTGCCTTGTTAATATGGAAATAACAGTGTCTGTCAATAGAAACGGAGCATTTTCTGAATACAAAACTTCATCCTTTCACTCTAGAAATAGAAGTTTACACTTTAAGCAACCGTTAACCCTTTCTCTCTCTATAGTACATACATGCATATGCATGTGTAAATCTAAATGTTGCACCAACAGCCTTTATTTCTGACAATGAAACCAGTAACAAACCACAAAACAAGCCCCACAGCAATTACAAGAGATCATTTTTTATATATTTGCTATTCGGTGTGCTCCCTGGCTTCCATCAGATAAAATAATAACCCTCTATTTGTCACATTCTGGTTCCTGTTTATAAATGCAGTGACTGAGTGTCTGAGAATAATCCCATCAGGAGAATATTCCAGTTTCTTATATGTACATAGCCCTGCTGGTTTCTTCAACAGCCTGATTGTATTGTTCTTTTTTAAAACCTCCTGTCTTAGTTTTTTCTTCTTTTTTCCATTCAGGAGAGACGTAGATAGAGCCGATTGTTAGATGTAATCTAAGAGACACAGAACAACAAGAACTCCTTGTTGTTTCTCAGTATATGTAGTACAAAGGATGGCAGTGGATGCAATAAGAGCATGAAAAGAGACTCAGGGAGCCAAAGAAACAAACACAAGCACAACCAGAGGAAACAATGACCCAACAAACAGTCAGTGAGGAGGTAATCTGAACTAAAGGAAGAACTCTTAATATTTTATTTGGATCCCCATTAATATCCTGGGCTTTCTGGATTCTACATGAAATAGTAATGGTATAAATAAAAACATGAAGGAGATCATGGAGAACGAGCCAGACACCAGGAGGTGGACTTATTATGCAGATTATAAGAGAGAAAATAAGCATATGAGAAGAAAAACCAATGCTGTTGCAGATTCTGCTTCCAAGAAAGATCCTCATCATTAGTCATTTGTGGAGTTTTTCTTTTGTCTTTTGTTTTCTTTTGTTGGACAAAATAAATGTAGAGTAAATGTGGTGACAATATGGCTGAAGCACCGTTCTATTGGACCACGCAGCCAACCACATTGGTGATTTATGCATTCTACAAACATTAGCACGTAAAATGCAACAAACACCTTGTTCTTTCCCTTCCACAGACATGACCAGGATCACCATCGTTGGCCTGAAACCAGAAACCACCTACGAGGTCAAGATGTCCGCCATCAACGGCAAAGGTGAAGGTGAGAGCAGCACGGCCAGCACTTTCAAGACCCAGCCAGTCTCTTTGGGTTTCATCTCACGTTTTCAATCCCTGATCAGAGTCTGAGTCTCCTCTGACCCCGATGCTTTGAACCTTATGCTCACTCTCTACTGCCAGCTCAGACCTTTCCCATCCATTCCAGAAGGAACGATAATTCATGATCCAGCTTCATTAACCGTGCTAACTATGCAGTGTCACCTTTTTATCCTTCGTCTCTGAGCAGTGTTCTGTGCTTCTTGACTCATGAATGTTTGCAGCGTTCCAGTCAGCCTGTGCCTCCTTTCATTTCACAGACCTGACATCTTGACCAAGAGAATCCAAAGACTCTTTCTCAGAGCTGTAAATTTGGTAGTGGACCGATTCAGAAGACAGCTAACCCAAAACTCACATCTTAATGGAACAAATGCATATCAGGCATTTGCTTCAGAGTAACCAATCACCGGCCGGTTGGAGACAACAGCATGTCTCCTACCTCCACCAGAACCTGATCATACTCATAAAGTCTTAATTCTAAAGAAAACCACACCTCTGGAGAAGAGGTTCACTTTGACCTCCTGATCTTTCCCTGGTAGAACTTTCTACACAGGAATGAATTCAACAGTTTTAAATCCTGAAATTAAGGAAATCCACCATCAGTGGTGTGATGATCCCAACATCTGGACTCAGTCTGTGAAACCAGGTTGATCAGGACCAGTATTAAAGAACACATTGAATCTGAAGTGTTTGTGGAGAAACACACGAACATGAGACACAAAAACCCCCTTCTGTTTCTGTCAATGTAGTAAAAGATACAGAGAGACTTTTTATGCTATGCATATATAATTCTTAAGTCCTGTTTTTCTCTTATTATTCAGTGTATATTCTTGGGTTCTTAGTTATATAAGAAGTTTACTTTCATATAGCCTGAAAATCTATATTTGTATGCACATAAACAATTTTTTGATATCTCCAGATCCATGTGTGATAAGCATGTCATGTCTGATGTCATTCTAGTTCCATGTTTAGTGAGATTTTACAACTTTCATCATCAGATATTTACCAGTTGGATTTGTATGTTTAAGAAATCACCTCAAATTAAGTTCTAAAGTTCTTTATTCAGACCTCTGCTGGACAGTGAAGCTCAAGACCACCCTTTGAGAGGAACACATTGGTTAGATGCTGATTTGAATTTGGCTACAAAACTTTTTGTATTAGAGAAAGTCACTGGAATGGAACTTGTAACTTGGGGCTTAAAAAACTACGGTTTAAAGATTTTGCACCTTGGACTTTTTACCTTCAAATAATTTTGGGCTTCTTTTTCGATTTCTTTTTAAACACGTTGTGACTACTTATTTTGGGCTTGTCCAATTAAATTTTTCAATCCATTTTTATTTATATTGCACAGTCGGATGCACAAATGGCTCTTGGAGGTTAATATGGTACAATAAGGTCTTTAAGATACGATGGAACCAGTCTTTAAGAGTTTCATATGTTAGAAGCAGGATTTTAAATTCTATTCTGGATTTTACAGGAAGCCAGTGGAGAGAAACTAATATAGCAGAAATATGATCTATTTTTTCTGGCTGCAGCATTTAGGATCAGCTAGAGGTTTTATTGACACCCTGATAATCAGGAATTACAATAGTCTACCCTAGAAGTTCTAAACACATGGACTAGTTTTCAGCATGTCTGTTTGTCACATCATTGTTGTTTCCCGTTTGTTTGTTGTGTCAGTTAATAAATGGTTGTTTCTAATTATCATTGGTTCTATTGTCTTTCTTTGAGAACTGGAGATCAATGAAATCAAAGTTTTTGTTCATGAGACTGAAATACAAACAGATTTTATTTTATAATTTATTGTTCACCTTAAAATGTCCTGATAAAGGTCTCAGATGGACCATTTAAAACATCTGAGTGCCGTCTCTCTAATTTAACCCTACAGTTTATTCAATTTCAATCAACAAAACTGAATAGGAGCTGCAGAGTGTGAAGGAAACCACCTCAGATGTATTCTAAATGTGTTCCATCCTGCTGAATTGTTCCTGATAAAATATAATTTTGTCCACCGTGAAGCTTAAGTATCAGGTAGCAAAAAAAGAAGCATCAAGTGCAAATTGAAACGGAGACAGAATGGATTTTTTCTAAGGTGACTGTTCTACATCACCAATTTTCTATTCTGCAAATGGAAGAAAAAAAGGAGGAATATATGTGGAAATTAAACAGACAAGGACAGATGATGGAGTAGAAGTAGAGGGAGTTTTAAAGGAAAGTACTATTTCCAGATGTCTCATTTGAATAGCTGCTGTGTTCTTGCTTTTAACGGTGCTTCATGAGGAAAATGGCATTAATGACTGATATTTAGAGCTTTATTTGGATTGAACCACATCCTATTTTATACACTGGTTTTGTTCCTTTAAGTTGGCTTTTCTATTTCCTTTATTCTGTACGTCTAGAAGGCGGGTAAGGAGAGAAGCTGATGTTGATCCTAGCTGATTGAAGTTCTAACTGCAGACTCTCTTCCACTTCTGCATCCATCAGGAAGGGAGTCGAGAACAGCTTGATTTCTTTCTCAATGACAGAAAAATCTTGGAAGCGCTGATTGGATTCCGTCTTAGAGATGTGATCACACAAACGCATTTCCCCTTTTCAGCAGAAAGTTACGGCGAATCAAATCCAAAACAATCCAAACTGCACTTCGTGTTATTGACCGCTAGATGTCCCACTGGAGCACTGTGTTGTTGAAGCCTTGTGCAAATAACCATGTTTTGAATAAAGTGTGGAAGCTTCAACAAGCCTCAGTCAGCCTTCACTGCTGGCAGCATTAACTTTCCTCTGCCTGTCCTCTTCCTCCCAGAGTGTCCAGGAAAAGAATTGGAGTCTATCCCAGCTGACTGAGGGTGAAGACAGGGGACACCTGGACAGGTAACAGTCTATCACAGGGCTACACACAGAGACAAACAATCACACTCACACAGTTTGGACAGTTTAGAGTCACCAGTTAACCTCAGCATGTCCTTGGACTGTGGGAGGAACTTAGTGAAAACACAAGTAGAACACACAAATTCGACGCAGAAAGATCACAGTCCGGGACACAAACTGGGGATCTTCTAGCTGCAGGGCGACGGTGCTAACCACCATCCCAGCGATGGAACATCATTTTTCCAAAAGACACTCTGTCATTATGTGATGGGAGAGCGCTGTTGAACACGTTGATTCCTTAAGTGCTGGGTTGAGTTGAGGTCTGATGCCACAGCCCATGAATCACATCATTTTCATATTCACCAAACCATCATCAGAAATCAGGAACCAAATGTTTCAATCTAGGATGAAGATAATCACTTAGAACAGGGGTCACCAACTATATTTGTCAGAGGGCCAGAATTTTACCGGACAGTCACATTGGGGGCCGGACCCTCAAAAAAAAATTAAATAAAAATCAAATTTTGGCATAACATTATTATTTGATGTTTATTTATATTTTTTTCCATTTCATTACAAAACTGAAGGCATTTTTAGCCTTTATGGGTCAGGCTCCTATCACCTATACCACAGTCAACCACCAGGAGTGATAGAGATATTTTGCCTCAACTCAATTAAGTCAACTTTATTTATAGAGCACTTGAAAAACAAACACCGCAGAAGTGAAAGGAAAAGGCCTCTTAACACCGGTAAAATGGCACTCTCAAAGGCCATGAAACGAAAAGTTGATGTGGAAAACAGATCCTTTAATAATGACTGGACTGAAAAGAACGCATTTATCATGCCAACCTTCCGAAATGCGTCACCTGTATGCCTCATTTGCAATGAAACTGTTGCTGTTGCAAAAGAATATAATCTGCGCCGTCACCACAACACTAAACATACAAATTTCAAGGATTCATATCCTGAGCAGTCAGAGGCCCGTCAGAGAAAAATGGCCACATTGAAATCTGCCTACTCCCATGCAAATGGCATTATTACTGGAACTTTAACTGATCAGGAGAGAGTAACGTGTGCATCTCTGCAGGCTGTCTGGGTGCTTTGCAAACATAACCGGCCTTTCACGGAAAGTGAGGTTTTAAAGGAGAGCATGGTCACCGTTCTGGAGGAACTTGCCCCCGACAAATCCATGGACAGAGTTATTGCATCTGTCAAACAAATGCCTCTCTCTGCTTCAACTGCTGCACGTCGTGTCCACGTCTTGGCAGAGCATGTCCAGCAAGCTGTCATTGACGGCAATTAAAAGACAACTTCTCTGCTAGATTCCATGACTTTTTCATTTCCAGGGATGTCATTGGATTTGTGTGTGACCCATTCACCATCAGCCCAAGCGGAGAATTCTCCACAAACGTGGTGAAAATGATGCCGTTGTACGAGGCGTCCATTCAGAGCGAGCTGGCTGAAATCCAGGCTGCTCTCCATGGTGCTGAAAGCCTGAGCGCATTCTGGATGTCTTGTCCCGAGGACTATGGCACATTGAAGACGCTGGCTATGTATGTGCTCACCATGTTGGGTTCAACCTACACCTGCGAGGCTGCGTTCTCCAAGATGAACTCGATAAAAACACACGAGAGGAACCGACTGTCAAACCAGTCTTTGGAGGACTGTTTACGCATAAGTCTGACATCGGCCAAGCCTGATGTGAAAAAGTTGGTGTCAGAGGGGAAATGTAACTTCAGCCATTAAGCAGTATGAGGAGCCCATTTCAGCCTTGTGATTTGAAATCGCTATAGCCCACTTAACGTTTATTTATTATTTGTAACCTGTTTTGTTCTGGTACCAGGTTAGTATTTATTTACCATGCTATTTTAAGTTATGCCAGTTGGTTTTTCCTCCTTTTTTTGTCCTGAGAAGTCTACTAGTTTGAAGCTTGTTGTTGAGACTGAAATAAAAACCAAATGTTAAGTAAGGGCATGAGGAAAAGTTATGTTAAAAAAAAGAACTGTGTGAAACAATAAACGTTAAACAGTGCAGCGAGTCTGTCCTCATTTGGGAATGTAGCCTAAATAGAGTCATAAATGGTGGGGATTACTGATAGTTAAGAGTCTCAGTTATTGTTGTTTTCAGTTGCTTTAATAGTGTGGACCGCATGATATTTTCTCTTTGATCCTCACAATTTTGGAATCCAGTCGCGGGCCGAATGCGGCCCGCGGGCCGCCAGTTGATGATCACTGCTCCAAAGAGACAAGTGGACCCAAACTGTGCCCATTAATTGCCTCACATGGTGCAACTGAACCACCAAATCCTCTCACTGTAGGGTCAAGAGTTCAGATTTTCACCCATCTGTGCACGTTGACGTGTACATGTGATCCTGTCTTTATGATACAGCCTTGGTATGTATTTAATGGTAAATTAGAGGTTGCTGTTGTGTAAGATCTCCTCTAGGTGGCGGTGCAGGATAAGCAGCTGTTCTCTGTCATTCTGATGTCTGTCTGTATGGATTTTTAAATTTGATCAAGCAGTGTTTTGAGCCTTTGAAGACTACGTGATTACACGACTAATTGAGTAGCTTTTGCTCTATATGTGGTCATATTTAACAAAGAAATTCAGAAACACCAGGCTGACTTTTTCTGATTTTTCTAAATATGGTGCAACAGTGACATGGCAAACACAAAATAACTTACTCTTTGACAAAGACAGGAGAGGAATGCTGCATTCTAACCCATAAACAAGCTTAGCTGACACAAAAATGTGACCTTTTGAACTAGAAGTGTTGTGCTTGTTGGATATGTCATTCAAAAACTAGCAGCATGAATCTGCTGCCGTAACAGCCGGCACTCCGGAGGGCTTTCTGCAGGAATTTGGGATCTGTGTGAAGAGTGTTTGTCCAGTCAATCACAGGAGCTTTAAAGAAGTCAACCACTGATGATGTTTTTTTTTTTTAAAAAAAGAAAAAAAAACTAGGCTGAAAGCTTTTTTTACTGCAAAAATCCCAAAGGCGTTGGATGGGATGGAGGTCAAATACCAAACTGTATTCATATCATGTCCAGCCTATATTGAGCATTTTTAACACAATGTCTGACAAAAATATAATAAAACTAAATCAGATAGTTGTAAATATATTCTTGAAATTGGAAGCAAATGGAAAACTAGAATGGTATAAACTGAAAAAAATGTGCTTTGTCATGATTCTCCCCAATAATCACACATTTCCAGCTACCGTTTTGTCATTTATTGCAGTAGCTTTAATGTCCCACTTGGTGGCGCTGCAGTACAACGCTTGTACTGTTTTACTTCCTCACTACTAAATTAAACAGAAATGTCAGCTGTATAAGAATTGGTCTTTTAAAAGACACAGAGGAGGGGTGGCTGGTGTGTGTTCTTGATCCCAAGAACTCAATTTTCCAGTTAACGAGCCAATTATGTTTGCAGCAGATAAATGTTGCATCATCAGCCTGGAAATATGAATCTGTATGGATCTGTTGTGGATTGCGCAGGATGTGAGGCAGGAAATGCTGAAAAAGTTCCACTTTGTGATGGGAAAGAAGCCATTCAGGTCTGTTAGACTGAGTGTTGTACTGATACAGGTAATTGATTGTGCTGTGGACTTCATCTGGACTTTGATTTTCATTTTAAAGGGCCAGTAAAATGGTTGCTCAAACTTCTTGGTTCTTCTTCTATAGTTGCTTGCTTTGTCAGACTTCATTGTGAATGAATGGTTTATTTTGATTACAATATTACAGTACAATAATATCATTTTGTACATTCAACTGACAAAGAATTGTTATACATTGTTACAGTAAACAGTCTTTTGTTTTCACAAAAAAAGCAAAGAAAAATGAAACAAAGAGAAAAAATTGAACAATCTCTTGTGCCTATCCTGTGCAATCCATAAAATAACCCAGAATATCAGTAATACAAGAAATAAAAGACAAAAACAAAAAACAAAACAAGATTTACTCTGAACTATTCTTCTTAATCATGTCACATGTCAGTCATTTTACATTGTAATCCTTAATTATTTTACCTTCCAGTGTTTCTTTGAAACTCAGCAGAGATCTACACAGTTTAAAATCATCACTAAGTCCATCCCATAATATAACCCCCAAATATGAAGCACAGCTGTATTTAACATTAGTTCTCACATTACCTCTTTCAACAATACCCAGCCCTCTTAAATTATCATTTTTTTCTTTTAATTTAAAAAAATATTGAATACAGGTGGCAAGACTTTTATTCTTTACTCGAAATAGTATTTCTAATGTTTTTAAGTATACAATATCTAAAAATTTTAAGGTGCAATACTCTGTAAATAGTTTATCAGTAGTTTCACAACAGGAAGAAAACCAAAGCTGTAACAAACCAGAGACAGCCCTTAAACCTGGCTCAGTTTACACATTAAAATCCAGAATGTGCATTAGTACTGTGCATTAATATCCAGATTATTGACACTTTTGTACATTAAGATCCAAATTATTGACATTTTTGTGCATTAATATTCTGATTATTGCCACTTTTGTGCATTAAAATCCAGATTATTGACACTTTTGTACATTAATATTCTGATTATTGCCACTTCAGACATTAATATCCAGATTATTGACACTTTTAGACAGTAATATCCACAATATTGACACGTTTGTGTGTTCATATCAGCATCTTCTGTTGAAAAATTGCTTCAAAAACATCAAACGACACCCGACAAATCTCAGAATGTACTCGTCCAAATGAGAGATGCTCTACAAGATGAGAAAGAGCAGAAGACAGCCAGTGTCCTCTACTTGCAGTGTCATGCTGACAGGAGCAGAGATTACCTCATGACAGCAGGCAGCTGCAGCTTTGACAGCCGCATGTCACAGCTGCTTTCCAGCGGCTGCAGAAATTCAATGCATGATGAGAAATGACTCGCTGATGACTGAGCGTGGCACTCGCTGGCTGAGAACAGTGACAATGCTGTAATTCTCACCACTCTGTCATCTCAACCAACACAGCTTAGAGTAGAATAGACTATTCCTTCTATCTAGCCAAGTCTGAAACACGTCCTTTATGTGCAGACAGCCGGGCATTCATCTTGGTGTCGCAGTGCCTGACAGTACAGTACTTTCAGACTAAGTTCTCTTCAGGTGTGCAGAGCCCCCAGAGAGGTGCGTCAACTTCTTTCCGGACTCGCTTAAACTCTGAGACACTTTTGAATCACAACCGGCTACCAGGGTGGCCCACACTGATGTAGCAGAACCACCTAATACAGCATATCAGAGCAGCTGAACAGCTCTAGTCCCGTTTCAGTTTATCCTATTCACGATTCTCACAGTACTTCTTGCTGATAGCAATAGAAAACCCTGCTGTTTGAAAATCCTGACTGAAATATACGCAGGGTTCGCCTTCTGGGCCAGGAAATGTGACGTGACAGATGGGTGTTTAGAAGAGAACAGAAACCATACAGATGTGCTGGGAGAGTGAATTTAGTGATGTTGGATCTGTCTGCCACCCTCTGCACTGAGCCCCACACAGTCTGGGATGCTGGTGGTTTTTTCCAAGTGGCAGCTGAGTATAGATGTGAAGGATAACAAGAAGAAGATGAGATTAATGACTCCCAGGCATGATTGATGGTGATTAGAGCTCTCACCCTGCATGCATACCCATTTACTGCGATGTTTAGAAAGATAGAGGATCACACAAGTTCATGATGATGGATTGCCCTCCTGTGTTAACTTTTACAGCTCTACCTGAACAGAGAAAAGCATTTTTTTGGCCTTGCTCATTGCTGTATAACATTCTTGTCAAGCTCCTGAGTTCTCACAGCTGCTGCAGTGACTCTGGGTCAGCTGCAAAAACTCAGTTCAGTTCAGTTTTAGATACAGAAGCGCCAGTTCACAACATAAGTTACCTCGGGGCACTGAACATAGCCAGGTCAAGACCACATTACATTATATACATTTTTTTTAAAAGTACTACAATTAACTATGTGCAAGCTCTCTTAAAAAAAGACAGAAACACATATTTCCAAGAGCAGCAGTGTAGTTCATAGAAGATACAAAGACAGAACGGTCAATGGAATAAATAATTAAAAATGTGTATTTTGTAACTTTACACTGAAAAGACTTTAACCCTCCTGTTGTCCTCATTTACAGGCACCAAACAACATTGTTTCCTTGTCTGAAAAAAAATCTAAAAATTCAGCAAAATTCCCCAAATTTATGAAAATTTGCAAAACCTTCAGGAAGAAAATTCCAATAATTCCTTAAAAAATGTATTTTTAAAAAATCCCCCAAATTTGGCAAGAAAATGCTTTTAAATATTTTCAAAATATGAGTAAAAAATCTTCCAAAAAATCCTAAACTTTAAAACTGGTCAATTTCGACCCGCAGGACGACATGAGGGTTAAGCACCGTGTCCTCCTCATATTCTGTCCTTTGAACTCCATCACAGTGCAGTACATTGTGTTTTTAATACCATGTCTAATCTTTGCAGTGAGCTGAACAAAAGTATTCATACCATCAGTGACTGAAAGCTCCTCAGTTTCCAAACATTGTTTTCTGTTCTCCTGTTTATTTAATGTGTAACATTAATATTTTACGTTGCTGCAGTATATGTATCAAATAAGTGGAGTCAAAAGTAGAATTCCCTCTGAGATGTTGTGGTGTAGAATTTTAAAGTGGCCTGAAATGGAAAAACTCTCATAACTCTAGGAATCTATCAGTATGTTTTACTCATATATAACTGTGTGTAAAATCATTGCTTTTCAACACACAGATATGTGCAATAGTGTCATTTATGGACATCGAGAAGAATCTGTGTAACATCAGAATTTTATGGAAGTAATCAGACATCAACAGTGCTTATGTATAGTTCTTGTTCAGGTTTATTTGTCTCCTCTTTGCCCACTATGGGATTGATAAAGGCTTATCTTATCTTAATTTAACTTGAATTTGCAGTTACTTTCTGACACAAGAGACCATCTTATCACAGACATGGGGTTGATGAGCCCTCTTTAACATCAACCATGAATTTCCTGGAGAGCAGCTTGGAAGTTCCTAGGTGGCCATGCCCTTAATTATGCCTAAATTTAAATTTTTATACAATTTGAGCAAAATTTACCCCCTGTATAGTTAGATACACTGAGACGGATGGATGGATGGATGGATGGATGGATGGATGGATGGATGGATGGATGGATGGATGGATGGATGGATGGATGGATGGATGGATGGATGGATGGATGGATAGATAGATAGATAGATAGATAGATAGATAGATAGATAGATAGATAGATAGATAGATAGATAGATAGATAGATAGATAGATAGATAGATAGATAGATAGATAAAAAGAAAATGACAACAAAAGACAATGAATAAGTTGCTCAAAAAGGAGAGGGAAGAAGTCAAAGCTGATCTAATCTCACTCCTTCTCCTTACAAAATGATTGCAAATCTATTAATTTTGCTCCTTCAAAATACTACAATTTATAAACAACAATAATGACAACAATAATAATAATAATTTGTAACAGAAATAACAAAAAGACAAGACAGGCAGGTTAGTAACATCAACATTAAAGGTTAGTATATGTTCTGAAAAACTTGCTGTGCAGTACTATAAAAAAACTTCTAATTTTAAAATGTATATAAATAGATGTACGAAAGGTCAGTATGCAGTATTTATACACCACGATTTAAAGTGATTTCAAGTGACCTCAGTCATTTTGAACTACGTACAAAAATCTACATGAAAACAAATCCAATGATTACTAGGATCCCCCATGAGCATGTTTAGTTGTTTAACCAGATACCAGGCTGTAAACATGTTTATCTCTGCTGTAACTTTGGTCATTTTCACATGGGTTTCTCTGAGGACTGACTCACTTTTGGATCCAGCCTCAAGTGGCCTTTTGAGGAACTACAGTCTTTGACACTGATGCATTGACTCCGTTTTTCATCCTCAGAGGTTGCCGCTTGTGTTTAACACCACTGTTGTGCTGAAAAAAAGAAGTACCTTAGTCTTGTTTTGTTTTTCCACGCTCACACACTTTGAGGAGCGTTGATGTTAAGAGCGTCAGGGCTCTGGGTTATCCCGCTGTCAAACCATCAGGAGCATCAGGGCTCCGTCGCACATGTTTTCAGCCCTTCATGCACACTTTCTGTGAGTCTGCACTTCTGCAGAGTTTGCCTGAGGGAGTTACCCACAGTTCATAGCGTTGTGATGTTAAACACGGGGGTTACCATGGGAAGCCCGGAAGCATTTAAAAGAAAGGATAAACAAAGGAGCATGGAAGGAGCAACCAACCCTGGCGATGCAAGAAGAAAAACAAGCTTCCGTGTGAGCGTGAACACACAGCTCAGCCGTGATTCAGAGCAGAGCTGCGTGTAGATGTTTGTCTTTGATGGCATCATGATGAATTCCAAATGTGGTTTCCTTTAACCCTCGTGTCGTCCTGCAGGTCAAAATTCACCCCTTTTAAAGTTTGAAAATGTAGGGGGAAAAAAATTTCACAGTGAAACTTCTGATGTCCACATTTTCAACATTTTTGGGGAAATCTTTGAACATTTTTTGGTGGAGAAAAATGTTAAAAATGTTTCTTAAGAACATTCACAAAAAAATCTACCAAAATCCAGCGAAATTCGCTGGGTTTTGGTAGATTTTTTTGTGAATGTTCTTAAAGAAAATATCAGAAGTTTTACTGATATATATGGAATCACTTAAGATATTTTTAGGATTTCTTTGGAAGATTTTTACTCGTTTTTTGAAAATATTTACAAGAATTTTCTTGCCAAATTTGGGGGATTTTTTTAAAATAAAAGTTTTAAGGGAAACGTTTAAGGAATTATTGCAATTTTCTTCCTGAAGGTTTTGCAAATTCTCATAAATTTGGGGAATTTTTTTGCTGAATTTTTGGATTTTTTTCAGAAAAGAAAACAATATTTTTTGGTGCCCGTAAATGAAGACAGCAGGGAAGATGAAGTGTTTCGGCCATGAAGAAAGTAAAAACATAGAATAAAACAAATCCACAACATGTTTTGGCATCATTAAGGAAATGTGGTGGATATGTCGCTGTTCCATTCCTATCTGTAGCATTTTGAAGTTGCCTCTTCCACTCAGTCACTTACCAGACGATGTTAGTTCAGTCTATGGGGTTCAGTGTTCAGGTGTTCCTGTGGAGATAAGGTTTGTGCCTCTTGCTACACCCCGTCCTCCCACTAGATGTCCTCGGACTTTTCCTTTGTTCTCCGTCTCCTGCTCTCCAGTCCCCAGTCCTCCCCAGTGGATTTCTACCTGTCACCTCGCCATTGTTCTTTGCCAGACTGTTTCACACACGTTTGATCTCGGCTCTCTCTTGTTTTCTGACTCCTGGTTGTACCTGTTTTGTTTTTTTTGGGTTTTTTTGTATTTTTTGTTCCCTGCCTGTGTGTAAGATTGATTTTGATCTTCTAAATACCACCCAAACTGTTCCTGTTCCCGCCCAGCTGTGGCTGCGCTTGGGTCTTTCATCTTGCTGTTGTACAAAACGTGACACATCTGTAATGTTCTGGGCCAGACTCACTGACACTTCAATATATCCGGTGCAACAGGCAAATATAGACCTGAAATATGCATGTGTATGTGTTCATGCATGCGTTGTTCATTACAGTATTTTCATGTCACAGTTTGTATCAACAACTAATTGCCAGCATCCTAAAATGCTCGGAATTATACTGCTGACATCCCTAATCTAAGCAATTAAAAGGTACAGCATGTTCACATTTATTAATTTAGCATATTAGCATGCTAAGATTTGTTAATTAGCACTAAACACAAAGTGTAACTGAGGCTGATTTCGTTAGTTTTGCACGTAGTTAGTCGTAAACAAAAAAAGAGCACAAATTAGAATGAGGGTCATTGAAAAAGGTCTGCCTGATGCTAATTTAATGAAAACACTTTCAATACCTGTTGAGCTAAATACGAACCTTGAAGTGGCACTAAATAATTGTCTGAAAATCCTGAGTGTCTGCACCAAACTTTATGGGAATCCATCAGAGTTTTCATTGTCAGTCCATACAACTAAAATTAGAACAGTTAAACACCTTACAAGTACTAAAGAAACAGCAAACATCTCTCAATGACCTTCTATATAAGTTTGTCTTCAGTTTTTATGATCTCATGCAGCACTGTAGATTTCTAAACCTAATAGACCAATCAGAGCTTGTGAACTGAAGAAAATAGCTTAACACAGGCCCTTTTATGTCTCCAGCAGCAGTCCTTGATGCCAGTTTCCACCCTCAGCAGGACAATGCACCCCAACCCCAAATACTGCTGGGGAACAAGACAGAGGTAAGATGATCACCTGGGTTTCACACTCCCCAGATCCAGATCTTACTGAGCATCTGTGGGATGGTCCAGGATAAGCCTGATCTAGGTAGGTCCCACCCTGCAACGCACAGGATCAACAGAATCCACTGCCACCATCGCGGTGCCACAGGACATCCCCAGAGTCGTAGTAGCATAACGGAGACCAACACAATATGAGGCAGATGGTCATAACGTCGTGCCTGATCAGTGGGCTGACAAAGTTTGCATGGACATTCTACCTCTTAACCACTTTGTGAGCACTTTATACAGCTAACACTGAGGCCTTAAATGAGTAGAAACTTAAGAATTTCAATCAGGAATGGGAATAAGCATTATTTCAGACAATTAAAGAGGTGCAAACTTGACCCATAACATGGGATATATCCCATTTATGACCATCTATTCTCATATAAACAATGTGATGTTTCATGGCCATGAAATGATGCTTGAACCTACTTCCTGCCTCCCAGATCTGGGATAGAGTTAGGAAGTGGCAAATACTTAATAATGAACATAACAGTAATTTGTTCCCTGACGATGTGAGGTGTCCAGTAATCAGAGTTGGTGGTTTGACCTCTATACCTTCCACTTGACCCTACATCTGTCCCTGCACTAGACACTGAGCATGAAGTTCCCAACGGTGGCAGAAAAGTATCTTGCATGGCAGCTGCACCACCACTGGTGAATGACAAACATTGTAAAGTGGTTTGAGAACCAATAATGTCCTTAAGTGCTATAAAAGTGCAACACCAACCTGTATTTTCTTGCAGCGTCTGATGTTGCAGTTCAGACCACATCATTATCAACCTGTTTGTGGTTGTGTTTTGGAACTCTTGTCTCTTGTTTAAGGACAGGAAATGACTGTAGTCCAGTGAAACAGGGAATATCCAGGCTGAGTATATGCACTACATCTTCATTATCTTTAACTTAAACCTTGATCTTTACCTAAACAAAGTTTGTTTTTGCCAGAAATTGTTGCACAACCCCCCTTTCTTGTGTTTTTCTCTCTTTTTTCCTCTTCTCTCCTCCCATGTTCTGAGGAGGTCCTTCCTCCAGTCATTGGTGTACTGTGGTTCCAGCATATTTAAGCAGCCTTCCTGAATGTTGGTCCTGCTGCCTGTTTTTGGTTCTTTTGGTTGTTTTCTTTTGTTTTTTAAGGATGGAACTCTGGTAATCCAGTCTTCATGGTTTCTGTTTGTTATGCTAGTTGGTGCACTTTTTGTTAGGTTAGAGGAGGAAGCTCTGAGTCCTAAGACTAGTCCAGGTTTTCTCTTTCCTTTCTGACAGAGGAAACCTGGACAATTTGGCATTATTACAAAATGAAAGTATTTTGTTTGATATGTAGAAACTTGTAGCTGTGGTCTTTGTGCAACCTGCCAGCCTCCTGCCGACTATGAGGCAGTTCATACGATATGGTGCTTCTTTCATTCATTCAAAAAATTCTGACTGCAATCTTACCAGCAATTACACTGAACCCAAGTGTAAAGACAAAGTGTTTGGCTGTAATTTATCTGAAACAAAGTTGGCTGAAACCTATGAGACACGGTATTTGAATGCTGGACCTTGAGCTGACGGTAAAAAGCTGACAAGTAAAATGACAGAAAAACAACAACATGCTGTTCGTGAAACACAAAGAAAAAAACCCATCCTTGAATTTCCAGATGCCGCATGTTCCAGTAAAAACATCTCTCTGTTGGTATCAATCTCCATCAGCTTTTCATCTTAACAGGAGGTGACTAACTAACACTGTATTCCTTTGCAGTACAAATTAAACTGTCTTACACAATGAAGTTGTTATATTCAGATCTGCCCACATGAATGAAATGAACACACACACAAACACGAGGAGGTCTTCACTGACTTCCTCACCCTACAGGCTGCCTGGCCTGAGATCAGGGGATGAGGCTCTTGTCTCCCATCTTGCTCCCTGGAGGTTAATTATGTTCACTTTACCAGCCGTGACTCACTTTCTATCTGCCTGAAAAAGCTCACAGACTATTACATGCTCCGGCATGGCTGCTGTTATCACTAACAACTAGCCCTTCCAAGCAGCCTCTGTTCACACGTGATATATCGCTACCATGTCAGGGATGGCTAATTAAAATGACTGACTGTGCACAGCCCTGGATGTGAAGCAGGTAGTGGACCTTCTTTTGGTATCCAGTTAGTGTGTCAGAAAGTGTTCGCTTTCCACCCATCGGTTCCCTTAGTATATTAAGAGGTGAAGAATTGAGATCCATATTTTCTTTTCGATTCCCCTTCTCTTATCCTCCTCTCTCCTGTCAGTACACCCTCCAAATTCACGGCATTGAACATACATGTGAGCTTTTTTTTTTTTTTAAACATTAAACCAGTTGATTGTGCAACGAGAAAACAGCAATCCCTTAATTGCAGAGCTTGATGCACAGATACTTTTAGTTTGCTTGGAGCTCTTTTTGTGCAATACAGACCCAAATGAGAACAGTCTCCTCAAAACGAGTAATGAAAACACGTCCTTTTGGTGCTCACACTGCATTGAAACATGCCATGAATTTAAAATCACCCTCAAACCATATACAGCTGATTCTGGAGAACACTCTCATTTGCTTTCTTTCTGCGAGTGAGATGTACAGTAACCCTGAGAGCTCAACACACTGCAACCTGAGAAATCTCATGAATTAGAAAAAGAAATATCCTCCCCAGTGTCACAACACGAGGCCGGCAACATATGGACACATGCTGCAGAAACGCCTAAACACTCCATATCCAGGAATGTTTCATTTTATTAGTAGGAAATTCTAGTTCATCTTCTTTGATTGAAATGGGCCTCATGGACACCTTGAGATAACTGTCAGTACAGAGTCCAGAATGGGGAGTACCGGCCCAAGGATTAAAGCTGCAGTAGGCACCAGTCCTTCCCTCCCACCATAAGACTACAGGCAAGCCAAAAGTCAGTAATATGTTTTCACTTTCACACATAACTAAAACCCTAGATTCCTGAATGAAACTCCTCTGTTTCACCCCATCAGCCACCAAATCCACGATCCAGTGTGGATTGTTTTTCTCTTTATGTAATCTCACCTCTCAGAATTTACCTGGGAGTCTCCTGTGTTGGGCTACATTTCTTAAAGCTGGAAAGCAGAGAAAGAGGAGATGTGGAACTCTAGTTTTGTCTTAGATTACTTGAATTACTACCCCAGCTTCAACTCTGTCCATCCATCCATCCATCCATCCGTCCATCCGTCCATCCATCCATCCATCCATCCATCGGTCCATCCATTCATTCATGTCCCTCTTCCATCAACACTTTCCAGTTAGACCCTGGGTACCCACAGACAACCTACAAAGGAAGGCGCCCTGGAAAACCTCCTCCTTTCAAATGTCCAGACCACTTTAGCTGACTCCTTTCAATGTGAACGAGCAGCGACTCCAAGGTTCCTCCACGTGTTCCATCTCCTCGCCCTATCTATAAGGCTGATCCCAGCCACCGTACAACTAAGAAAGATTCAAGTACCTCAGTGAATCAGCAGTCAAGAAGCAGCACAAGCTTAAATGGAGCCTGGGGAGCTCGCTGGTGAGCGTCTCAACCTCAGCAGGGCACAATCTAAAGAAAGCTCACGGAATAGGTGTTGAGGTCGAGTGCACAACAAGCTGGACAGCAGGCGAGGCCAGGAAACTAGACGTTCTGACTCCTGGTTTTGGTGTCATGTTGGGTTAGAGTTGTTGTGTATGTGGTTTGTGGCCTCTGCAAGGCTTCATCTGGACCCTTCTCCTCCACCAACAACACAACCCTAACCCTGATTCACTCTGGAGCTCATAGCTGATTGGTTTGCATGTTGGCTTGACAATGTTATTCTGTTAACAGAGGCTGAATGCATTCATTTAACAGATAATACATTGCATACAGTACATCATAGCTCTCGTTTATTGTCCTATATGTTGTTTATGTGCTTTAAATGTTCTCCGTCTGTATCGTTGTTTTCAATCTATTCATGTGGTTTGAGAGGAACAGATCTGCTCAGCTGATGTAAATACAGCAGCTAACTGATAGGATGCTGATTTGCATGAGAATTCACAGATCACAGTTCAGCTGTACAGCGTTTTCACAGCCTACAGTCCAATAATTAAGATACGTACTGATATTTCAATCTGACGACATTTCATTAAACCAGATCCAGAGCTAACAGCATGTGATTGTTCCTGCGAGTTCCTGTGCAGACCGAAGGCTGCTGGAAACCGTCCGACTTCTCTGCAGCTTTTCTGTCTCTGCCCCCTGCTGCTGCCGCCTGCTCTCGTCTGCTTTCCAGGCGAGGATAAGCCTCGTGTTTTCCCCCAGAATCCCTGCGTCGCCTTTACACCGGGATGACAACACTCTAAAACCCTCCACGGATTAAAAAAATCTTCATCAAAAGACTAAAAACTGACCTTATTTACAGTTCTAAAGACGATGCTTTGATAATGATGGTCTGTGGGTGAATGTGCTTTTTGAGTGATGTATCTCCAGCGCCACAATCAATAAAAGCATAAAAAAGTAATATTTCCAGTCAATGATGGTCTATTCAGCTGCTTCAGGAATACAATAGCTGCTGCTGGTAACCATGACACTAAGAGTGGTCCTAAAATGACTGATATCACATAAAATATCATGACCACCGTCATAATCAATGCTGTGGTTAATTTCAACACCAAGCTGTTTCACTTCCATTTTTGATAGTTTTTTTAGCGTTGTTCAGTATATCTGTCGACTCAACATGTATTACATTTTTTCACATACATGTTAGTTCTTTGAATACAAATGGAATAAAACACATTTCCCCACCCCAAAAGCTACCCCAGAGGCAGAGCCATGCTTTGGGCAAACTTCTGCCCAGAGCTAGGGTTATATAAGGGTTACATAAACACTTTTCTCAACTGAAAGAAAAGGTAATATCTGGCACAGAAGCAGCCTAGAAAATATGATCTGTCTTCAGCTGTGATTTTGGGAACTATCAAACTTATCATCAGTTTGTTCCTGCATGATCTCCAACCAGAAAAAATTCTCGCTGCATTTCCAGGATTCTGTCAAGGATTATTGAAATTTACAGTAAGTGTGAGAATTCTTGTTTGTTTTTCAGTCAAACTTTATCCGAGTGCATCTCACATACCCCACCTCATATCTGATTTATTTCATGGCAGCTCATAACATTCACTGCATGTCATACCCATGACCACCGGTGTTTCTCATTTCAATCCACTGGGCACGAGTAGAAGTTCTGATTGATCTTCATATTGGAGAAAAGAAAGCTCACAGGGGTGGGGGGGTGTTAATATTAAAGTAAAGAGTGAAATTCAGCCAGGTGTTCACTCTGTCACACTCAGGGCAGGATTCCCAGTGGCCTCTTTCACTGATTGGCTTGGAGTTCAAATTGAATTAAATTAAATGAGTAAGTGAAAGTAAAAACAACACAGGCAGATACAGTTACTCAGAACTGCAGACTGTCAGTTCCCTACCTACTTAATCTAATAAATGGTAATAATAAATCTAATTTTCCTGCAACTTTTGATGAAACAAATGCACAGATTTTGGCATAAGCAGGCGGATTAATCTTAACATACATTGTTATTCACTGAATACATAAATCTGACAATGGCGTACTGCATAATGACTTTCTCAGGCATCCCCTTGTTTGACTTTTCCCCGTCAACAACCTTCTGCACGATATTATTCTTGTTTCCTACCCATCACGCACCTCCAATGTCAATTTAAGTGCAAGTCTGTACATTGTGGCGTTGATTTCCCAAAAGTTTGTTGATACGAGGCTCGTTCTGAAAAGGACAGTGCTGAAAAACAGCCGCCGTGTTCCACTGAAAGATCACAGATCCACCCCAGGAGACTGCTGTGTGCAGTTGCAGGAATTGAAATATAACCACTGACTTGTGCATTCCACTTGGGATTTCTGTGTATATTCAAGCTCTTTCTTCTAGAAAGGTGTAAAACACAAGAAATGATATAAATATTTACTCGGTGGTGCAGCATGAAGGAGGACCGGACCAGGAGAAACTAAATCATCCTGGGTGTTTTGGTCCAACACAATCAATCCCTTGAATATTCACCAACTCTCCAAAAACACAGACAGAGAGAGGAAATTAAAATACTTTCAAAATGTGTAAGTTGTATATTGCAATGAAGCAAGCGATGGCATCCTGTATGTATGAGGAAGAGAGAAAGTAGACAGCATTAAATAAATTGTAAACATAAAAACAAGTCACATCCTCCTATGTGTCAGTCTCTGCTGAGGAATAAAGTAGATATGATAAATGACTGATCAGAAAATCAGATTAAAGTGTTGAAACAATGAAGCTTCCTCCCAAAACTGTTCTTTTTTTCTTGTTAAATTTCAGGTTGAGAGCCGAGCACACTTCACCCTGTAGCTTAATGAATAAATGAAGAAAACACCAAACGCTGCCAACTGACTCGCAAAATTTATTTGCGGAGCACATTAACAAAGTGCTGCACAGACTGTTGATGAATGGTTTTTAAGCAATATAAAGAAGTTTTTTCCAATAAAGCAACTAATCACCGCCTCCGTCTGTCTACCATACGGCCCAATTTTGTAAAGTTACAATGGCAACCTTACAACAACTTAACAAGCAACATTTTTGTATCGCTTTTAACACAAAAAAAATCTAAATTGCATGCTGTCACATTAAAGTTTGCACTACAATTTCAAATCTATTATAAATGTCTATGAAAATAACAGGTCAGATTAATTAAACCCACCAGTAATAAATATAATCCTGGTTTTAACATGTACAGGAGCTGAGGTTTGGTTTGTTTTAGGAGTCTTTCCTCCAAGTTTATTAACCCTCCTGTTGTCTTCATCTACGGCCACCAAAAAATATTGTTTCCTTGTCTGAAAAAAATCCAAAAATTCAGCAAAAAAATTCTCCAAATTTATGAAAATTTGCTAAACTTTCATGAAGAAAATTCCAATAATTCCGTAAAAGTTTCCCTTAAAAGTTTTTTTTTTAAATCCCCCAAATGTGGCAAAAAAAATCTAAAAATATCTAAAGTGATTTCATATATATCAGTAAAATTTCTAATATTTTCTTTAAGAACATTCACATAAAAATCAACCAAAATCCAGCGAAATTCACTGGATTTTGGTTGCTTTTTTTGTGAATGTTCTTAAGAAACATTTTTAACATTTATTTTTTTCCGCCAAAAAAATTTCAAAAATTTCCCCAAAATGTTGAAAATGTGGACATCAGAAGTTTCACTGTGAAAATAGATTTTTTTCCCCACATTTTCAAACTTAAAAAGGGGTCAATTTTGACCCGCAGGACGACACGAGGGTTAATACACCTGCAGCGTCAGACCATATGAGTGCACATGGAGCAAGAGCAGTGACTCAGTTAATTACTAGAAATGATAAATGATCTCTTCTCTGATCTTTTCTGCTACATCTGAGACATGTGCTAACAGGCTAGCAAGCAAACTGCATCTGCATTTATCAACATAACTTTGCACTTCATGTCCAGTTTTACCAATGGGCTCCTTAGCCTGATGCTAATCATTATAATCTGTCACATTGTTGAGCCCCTACAGTGAGCACATTGTTAGCTTCTGCTTACTGCCCTCATCTCTCTCAGTATATAAGGTTTATGCTCAGCATCTGCCTGAGGGCTTTGCTCTTTTTCATCCTGCCCGTTGTCAGCTCCTTCCTTGCATTTGTCTTATCTGTTCTGGCACTCTGACTTTTGCTGATGCACGGTTTATAATGAAGGCACTGAGTCCAAAGAGGAGGGAGAAGTTTAAAGATGTGTGTGGAGAAGCCCGAGGTCAATTAAGAACAACCACAATGAGCCAATCTGCCTCATCTCTATGCCAGTCAGACAACAACAACAACAACAAAGACACTTGTGTTGGGGCAAAAGCTACATCCACCCACAGGGAAAGTGCTTAGTCTGCCTGAAAACCAGTTCAATAGTCCAGTCCTAATAGTTTCAGATCCTGTTATTAGAGTTAAATGAATTAATTTTATGTAAAATCCTGCATGCAAACTTAATGTGACCTGAAAGGTGGCCTAGCTGAGGATACAGTGCAGTTAGAAATCTTATCCTAATGGTTGTCAAAGAGGTCAAAAGCATGACACTTCATCCATAAGGGAACCATTTCTAAAAACTCAGCTACTATTTTTCAAGACAGCTTGACCCATATGCTGGTCAAAAGGGAATTGTGACCTGATATTGAGGCTGTGTCAAAGGGTCGAGGGGTCAGACTATGAATATGCAAAGAACCAAAGTGTGTAGGAGGATACGTGGATCTTCCTGAATTTGCAAGTTCTCAACTAGTCACAAGCTGGAAGTTTTATCGGAAAACAGAAACAGCTGGACTGAATAACATGACAACACATCCTGCGAGCCTTTGGAGTGATTCTGACAGTGACGGAACATGAATGAACAAATCCTTAACGTTGAATCTCCAGCCTGTACTGAGCGTAGTGATTCGTCTTTGTCACTGAACAAATCAAGAGGTTTTTTTTCTGGAATTGGATCTCCAGCTCTGCACAAAATTTCGCTTCTGTCAAAATCTTCTGAAAAGCCTGCAAAAGCCACAGAAATAATCATGATGTGATAGGTGTCTGCTGAGCTATTATCCTCATAAACAGGCTTCACAACTGCTCAGATTTGATTGAAAGCGAACTGGACTTTCTTCTGGAGTCTTGCTGATTTTATTGTGTGTCTTGGTGGTGATTTTGAGAATAATATTCAATTAATTTAAGCAACCCGTAGACATTATTAAACATCCTGGGGTTCCTTTGGGGCGCGCATGCTTGACTGACTGGTTTTTATATTCAGCAGAAGTGTTTGGTGCTTTCTTGTCCCTCTTTAGCTCCACTGAGGTTCACATTTCTCTGTAGGATTGGCCTGCTGCTTAATCAAAACTACCCAGGGCACATTTTTTTCCTCCAATATGTAAAGTAGACTAACATCCAGAGACACAACAGTGACAGCCAACTCTGGGGATTATTGAGAAAAACAAGTCGACAAGTACAATGAGAAGGGCACTCGAAAAATGCACACTTTCGCCAAGACCCATAGTCCACCTCAGCGGCAGATTTCATGAAAATCAGCTGGATGGCTTTTGCATAATCCTGCTGACAGAAACGCAAACAAACAAACCAATAAATGGTAATCTAAACACCAGGTAGAGAGGACTCTGGATGCGAAAACCGATGCTGTCCAAATCCCTCGTAGAAGGAAAAATATGCTTTATAGCAGTTACTTTTGAATTATGCCCATGATGCCTCTGATTGTCAGATCATAATCTAATTTTATGTCTTCAGCCGTGAACACCGCGTCTTGTGGGGCTATAAATTACCAGCCGATGTCTGCTTGCATTTGCTATTCCCTTGCATCCAGTAACAGCTCTTTCTTGTGCCTACTCACTAATAAATCTTTTTGACTTGTTAACCATGGCACGGGGAGCCAATTTGATACACACAGCACTTATCTGCTGCTAAAAGCATTGTACTTGAGCAGCACTACCTTTGACAGGATGTGTACGAGCGCTGCTTTTCTGGAAAACGTGATTCATGGACCTCGACTGTAGCGCGGCATCATTGGCTGTTCTAAAATCCTAAATTAATTGCAGAGTTCCTCCTTGTTGGTTGGAGTTCTTTCCTATGCAAAGTTGCTTTCTCACTTTTTTTTTTTTTGACTTAAGGACTTTGTCGGTGTAACTTTGAATGTTCTCAGAATTATTTGAAAATCACTCTGTATTCCTGATGCTATTTTCAAATCAGTGTTGATTCCCAGTGTCTCGTTACAGCCTCGAGCTATGTCACTCTAGGTTTCTGCCAATAGTTGTTTTTTTTATTCCTTCACTCTGCAGACCCTGTTTGTTTGTCAGTGCTGCTGTCTATTCTATTCTGTGTGAGGAGTTCTTCGATGGCACGAGCTGTGGTTTGCTTACTCCTTGTTTGACTTTATCCAGCTGACCTGCCTGACCTCTCAAGAAGTATTGATGAATCCGTGCTCCTTGCACACCCTGAGATATATGTTCCATATGTGTGTGTATATATATATATATATATATATATATATATATATATATATATATATATATATATATATATATATATATATATATATATATATATTTCTGTAGATATCTTTTTAAAGTTAAATCTGTATTTTTTATTAATCTCTTCTTAACCTGGTGGGTTTTTCAGTCTGATGAACTGATGCAACCAGAGGCCAGGTCAAGAACTTCTGCTCTGGAGGTGGATGGAGTTGGAGGCCTGGACGGGTTATTAACAGGGTTGGAATTTAAAAAACCTCCTGAACTTTGTGTTTACATGTGGAGCAATTTGTCATTATTTACTTTTCAAAACTGTATATTTCCGTGTATACACTACCGCTCAAAAGTTTGGATTCACTTAGAAATGTTCTGATTTTTGAAAAGAAAAGCAGGTTTTTATTCAATGAAGATAACATGAAATGAATGATAAATCCAGTGTAGACATTGTTAATGTGGTAAATGACTATTGTAGCTGGAAACAGCTGATTTTTAATGGAATATCTCCATAGGGGTACAGAGGAACATTTCCAGCAACCATCACTCCTGTGTTCTAATGCTACATTGTGTTAGCTAATGGTGTTGAAAGGCTCATTGATGATTAGAAAACCCTTGTGCAGTTATGTTAGCACATGGAGAAAAGTGGGAGTTTTCATGGAAAACATGGAATTATCTGGATGAGCCCAAACTTTTGAATGGGTAGTGTATATCCCAATTTCATTGTATGCACGGTCATACAATGAATATAACGGCTTTGATTGATTAGATTTATTTTAGGTGTATCTATGTGTTTAGATAGTTAATCATCATCATTTTTAAGGTTTCTACTGAGGCTGACTACTTGTTGGAATGGACAGTCGTCTGAATTTGGAAGCATAGATGTGTATTTAATGGGCTACAGACACCGTTGAAGAAAAACTGCAAATCACTCGTAAGCCTTTTTTTGTTTGTTTTGTATTATTTGTTCTCTAAATTAATTGCCCTGTCAGCCCAGATGAGAAAGTAACATAAGTGCATTTGTATGTTCCTAAATTGGTTTGCTGGAAGCTTGTTCATGCAGTGATTTCTGGCACTCTGAAGCTCACTGGATTATAAATAATTCCGGCTAATTGAAGGGAACATATTTCTACCATCTATTCCTGTCTCCAAGCTGACAGTAGTTCTTCCTCAGTTTTGGACTTTCTGGTTCTTGGTTTCCTCAGAGGTCAAACCCGATGCTGATCAGATTCACATGTCAGAGTTCACCAGAGTTGCAGTAGAACAAAAAAACTCTGCACAGACTTGGTTTGTGTGAATGAATCCAGTGTTTGAGGCACTTGACCGGAACAGATTTCTAGATGTTCTCAACCTTGGCGTCAGGATGCTTGTTTTTACCAAATAAAGTGGTTTTGCAGTTGATAAAAATGAGTTAACTCAGTGTTAAAGAACAACAGTAGACAACAGAAGTGTTAAAATCACCTAAATGTCAAATGATTTCAAATTCAATCACCTCTCAAAAGTTGCATGATATTTACATTGAAAAGTTGTGTATTTTCTTGTATGAACAATTTTAAAAAAGATGTTTTAAAAGATTATATTGAAAGTACATGCTCTGAAGTAGAAGCTCAACATCGCAAGAAAAGCGAATACATCGCTGATCACTGACACACAAGTAAGAAAACCTGTGCTGATTTGAGTACACTTTTGACAAGAACTACACCAGAACTTTCTTAGTTTTGGACCTATGGGCTGTATTTATATTTCATTATCATGGCTCCACATGGACAATAATTCTTAGAGGAATTCAAAAACCTGACTGTAAGACTTTACAACAATGGAAACAGGAATACAGAGTTTGTAAAAAGTTGGTAAATATTTGGAGCACATTCTCCAGTCAGACGAGGCCAAGCTGTACTAGTTTGGCTCAGATGAGGTCCAGGGCTACCACAGCAGATGCATAGTCCTGACATTGAAGCATGTAGTTGGCATAGATGGCATTTATAGACATTAACACGACTGCCTGCGGACATACAGAAAAACTGGCTGACCAGTTGACTCTTAGTCTGCAGAAGCTTGGCAGAAAAGAAAATATTTCCAGCATCCAAAGCACACTGCCAAGATTACAGAGTTTCTAAAGAAGAAAAGTAAAAACTATGTTACCTGAATTGAGTCCAGAAAAATGCCTTTGGGATATTTTTTAAGGAAAAGGTAAACCAACACAAGTATTGAGGAAAAAAATCAAGATTTTATTCCAATGTTGTTATCATAGTGAATGTGTTGCAGCTACTCTACTGTTCAGTGACGCAGTACTGGAATTATTGAGAGGTGATTTAATTCTGAATTATTTGACATTTAAGAACATCACCATTGTACTGTAACTGTACTGCAACTTTAAGTAGAGTTAACAGCCACAGGAAAGCAACAGGTATGTAAATCCTGCTGATTTCAGCCGTGTTTGTTGTTGTTCACTGATGCAAGGTTCCAATTATGTCAGCAGTGGACTTTTTCATTTTTCATTCTTCTTTGTTTCCTCAGCTGTGTCCGCAGGCAGCACACCACCATCTACAATCATGTCAGTTCGTTTCACGCTTTGAGAGGCTCCTTGGTCCCCGCTGTGCGTTTCATTGTGAAGCAGCAGCATCCATCGACACCACATTCAGATCGGATTTTTATTATGACTATCGTCTGCTTTAAGTGTACTTCATTGTGTCGTGTTCCAGTCTAAACTCATTACATTTTCAATACAGGCACAGCCTTACACACCTGTTGCTCGTCCATTCATCAGGCCCTCCGGCTGCCTTTCTCACCAGGTGCACTTTATTACCCCATTTGTGCCTCAGTATATTTAGCCCATGCTTTCCTCTTGTTTTATTCGACCTGACTGTCATGCAAATGGCCACATTTTGAAACCAAATGCAGACACAGGGTCTGACTGCCATAGGAGGACTTCATAGATATATTACTGTGATGATAAAAAGACAAATATTACATGAATATGAGGACATTAATACCTTTTTAGGACTATAATTTGTATTTTTATGTCCCTGTGAAGTATTGTTTTCTTTGTCTGTTTAGAAGAGAGCTACATAAACATATGATGGTGCTCATATATCTTTAAGTCAGCCTTCATCTGATATATTGCAGCACTGAATCGTGTGTAGATTTCATCAGCACCAGATGACAAAGATATGTCTGCTTCCATTCACATTAAGTGGTTTGTTGTTTGTGAAGCCGCATCCAGTTCCATCTAGCTGAAACTCTATTATATGATGGGTCGATGACCACTGTTCCCTCTAAACTGCGCGCGTGCGCAATTGCGCACTGCTGACACGGTCTCCGCGCACAGAAAATCTGCGCTGCGCACAAAAAAAAAAATCCAGCCTAAATTGTAAATAAAATAAACACGTAACAATTCATTCTGTGCTATTTTTCAATGTGAGTCAGTGAGTGACAGGTGACTGGCTGCTGCAGCCAATGATGCGATTCACATACGTATTTACCATAGACTGTATATAATGGTATTTACGCAGCTAATCTACGTCAGGTGTCCTTATGTGCAGCCATCGTTGTTCTCATACATATGAATGAGTAGATAGGACACGCCCCTTTGAGCTGCGTGCTACAGCGAGGCTAAGCTAGTGGGGGCAAAGTTTCAGTGCATTCCGTTGATGTAGACGGCATGATAACGGAAACAAGTATGCCGTCTCACTGTGCTGCATACAGTTACACACTACGTCGTATGATTGAGACAGACACTCTGAGGACTGAAATCTTCTAAGTTCCTGAGTAGTTCTCTGTTAGTTTGAACCTTCAGACAGTCTGAGGACTGAAAACCTAAAAGTTCTTCAATAGTTCTCTGTTAGTTTGAACCTTCAGACAGTCTGAGGACTTAAATTTTAAAAGTTTCTCTGTAGTTCTCTGTTAGTTTGAACTTTCTGGTTAACAGAAGCCTTAAAACTTGTGACCATGAGTCTTGATTTCACATTTAGACCATCCATCTGAGTTCTTCTCAGACCTTCACCTGTGGGTTCTTTAGAAATCCTCAACAAACTTTGATTCTCTTCATTGAACAGTAAAGTTTGTGGAGATCAGAAGGTAACATTAGTTTGATAAAGACAACTACTAGTAGACTTTATCTGGAAAGCAGTTTTCTGAAATGAGTTCTTAGTAAATCTGTCCACAATCAAACCAAGAACATAGAAAGAGGAAATGTTTGAAGAAACAACTTGATGTTTTTATTTCAGACTAGAAAACGCTTTAAGATTTTTATCTGTTTTTGCTCTTTTTGATCGTTTTATTGTCTCTTCTGTTTAATTTGATCTTCTAAAGTCTAACTGGTGTCTTTTCAAATGCTTTGTCTTTAGTTTGATTCTTCTTAAACGTTTAGTTTTGCTCTTTTCTCACCTTTTATTCTTTTCTAATGTCTGATTTGATTTCCAAATGTTTTGTCTTTTTAATGTTTGTTTTTTTTAAATGTTTTATCGGCTTGTAAATTTTTTAATTAAATGTTTTGTCTCTTTTTTTTGGCCTTTTTTAGCTTTTTATTGGATAGGCATAGTGAGAGACAAACAGGAAACGGGGGAAAAGACATGCAGCAAAGAGTCGCGAGCGGGACTCGAACCCAAGCCGCTGCGTCGGGGACCAACCCCTGTACATGGGTCACCCACTTAACCCGTTGAGCTATACAAGTACCCGTTATGTCCTTTTAAAGGTTTTATGATCCAATTAAATGTTTTGCATTTTTTAAAATGTTTAACATTCTTCTTGTTTAATTGTATTTTTTAAATGTTTAATTCTGGAAAATATTTTATCTGTAATTTTGAATATTTGTATTTTAAAAATTTTGTTTCATTTCATAATGACATGTATTGTATCTTGCTGAATTATCTCATTCAATATTTTGTCTGTTTAATATAATTTAATTGTAATTAATGTTTAACTCTAACTCTCATTAGGACCCGGGGACAAACATGTAAGAAACACGAGAACAGAGAGAACCCAACCAGTAGGTCACAGTTTATCATCCCCCAGTCATCTCCTGAAGTCCATATGGTGAGAGACATCAGTATCTGGTTGTTCATTTACCAGAGGATGCTTATAATCATGCTGATGTGGTCTGTACTCTACAGTATTTTAGTGACTCAACAAATGCCTAAGTTGTTTTTTTTTAAAATGCTTTTTAGTTTTTAATAAACATTTAATAGCCTATATGTAATCAATAAATGGCCTTTGCCTATCTTAAGAAAAATTCACTCAGAACTCTAATATGTTAACAGTACTAAATAAATCAATAAATACATGCATACACACAAAAATAAGTTAATACATTAACTGTGTTAAGATAAGATTTAGATTTTTAAAAAGTTGTTTATGTTTTTGCAGAATCCAGTATTGCTCACTGGTTGGTCGTTACATTTTGTTAGTTTGATTTCACTGTTTAAAATGATGCCACCTCTTTTCAGACAGAACCTGTGATAATAAAACAATACAAAATGTTTAGTTCTGTGTTAATAAAGCACTTAAAGCTTTAAGTATGGCTAAATGCTTTTTTCAGAATTAAATATATCACTCCTTAGGTGGTAGTGGCCCCAAGTTCAGTAAAGTTGGAAAGATATTCACAGATTCAGACTTCCAGCATCAATAACTCATTAGATATAGGTTGTCAAAACATAAACGGTGCCTCTTTCCCATTGTTGCAAGGCAGACAATGTGCTACAAGCCCAGTTTTATCAAAAGTAGCTGTCTTTCAAGCTACAGGAATAACATTGGTGTCTATGGAGTGAACAGGGTCCGTCTGCAATTTGCAAAACCGCTGCAACAGTAAAGAGAGACAAATATTCAATAACTTCACTCTTATACATTGTAGTGTCACTAAAATCACTGCAGCCTTCAACTGGCTCCTGTTGACAGTGTTTTAACAGAAATGTAAATGCTGTAATTTGATTCTTTTAATGAACCATGTAACTTGAATGGATGTGATGCTGGTGTGACCACAGTGCACACGTCTGATGTTGCTCACAGTGGTCCAAGGGATGCTCAGGGAGTTTGTGTGTTTGCTCATGTCGTTGTTTCTCTGATGTCCGTGATGTGCAGGTGGAGAAGAAACGCCCGTTGACACTGACTTTCTTAATAAGAACTTTATTAAAAGAAAGAACAGTATCATACAGACAGAAGTTGTCTGGAAGGATGTCGCCCAATGATCCTCCTCGAACAAAGACCAACGGTCAGTTTTTATACCTTCTGAAAACGTATAGAATTACAGCATCTGGTTTACATCCCCACTAAAGAATGATAACTCCTCAGACAAGACTCCCCTTCTGTGCATTCCTAAGGATTACAAATCAGCAATAGGTTAACAGTGGACTCCAAGGTCAACATAACATAGGATTTCTGGAGCCGAAAAGACATTCCTCAATACTCACTACCTCCTGTTAGTTAAAGGTTCACTTTATGGTCAACAACTATCAGAACTCATATCAGATCAGATACTTCACTCACACTCAGGAAAAATTACAGGGAACATTGTTGATGACCTATTTCCACTTTTGAGTTGTCTAAGATATTGGTTTTGCTCTTGAAACTCTTCCTGAAGCGTCTTTTCTTTCATAAATTTATTCATTCTACTGAACATTAATAGTCGTGAGTCTGTTTGGATTCTCGTCCTTTCATTCTTATATAGTTGAACAGTAACACAATAAAAATGGTCTTCACTGTTTCTGATGAGTTTGTCTTGAGCACCTCTACACATTACAGCTCTGTAAGAAATTTTCTGCCTAAGATGGACTCAACAAAATGAGATCCAAAAGACTGAAGGACAGAACATGCTGAAGCAAACCCGATGCTGCTGCTTTTATATGAGCATGCTATATAACATACATTAAAGGTCACATTTTGTACACCTTTTTCACCAGTTAATATCATTTTCACATGTCTCCATGATGTATATTTCAAGTTTCAGCTCAAAATGCTGCACAGATCATGAATTCTACCATGCCTATAAGACATCTGCTTTTAGCCCTGTTTCAAGCGTCTGTAGCTTTAAATCCAAATGAGCTGCTGCTGTCTACACCCTTTTCAGAAAGAAGGCCAGAAATCATTCAGAGAGGAGGCCAGAGGAGGAGGAAGAGCCAGTGGGTGGCGGTGTTTATCCTGCTGAGGCATTGCAACATCCTGCAACACTTCCTGGAGAATAATGTTGAACTTCTTGTTTCAATGCAGTACTTTGCTGGAAACTTTGGTATTTATGTCGATGCTGCTTTACATGATGCTTGAACAATTTGAGCAACAAGGAGATCAAGTGGCATCCCCCAGCATGACAATGCTACGTCAAATACCACAACAGCTGTTCAGGAGAAGCCAACAATCCAACTGATCAACCACAGGATGTGTAGGATCAAGCATGAACCATGGAGGCCCAAACCAGCAACTCACAAGGCCCAAAGGATCTGCTGGACTACACTACAGGACTCCCCCAAACATCCTACATCCATGTCCTGACAGGTAAGAGCAGTTCTAGTAGCAAGAGGGACACCAAACAATATTAAGCAAATTGTTTAGATGTTGTGGCTGATTTATGTGTGTATGAATTTACTACTTTAAACAATGTTAGCTGAGCGTAAACTCCAAAGTAGCCCTCTAATAGACACCAAGGTACCAGTTAGCTTGGTCGTATTCCTCTCAAGAGCAGATGGTCTCAAGAACATGCCATTTTCCATTAACAGTGATCAATCAGTACAGACATTAATGCTAACCAGGGTTTGCACTCAGGCTCTAGCAGGGGTCTGTATCTTAACCCTCCTGTTGTCCTCATTTACAAGAACCAAAACATATTGTTTCCTTGTCTGAAAAAATCCCAAAATTCAGCAAAAAAATTCCCCAAATTTCTGAAAATTTACAAAACCTTCAGGAAGAAATTGATGGATTTTGGTTGATTGCTTTGTGAATGTTCTTAAGAAACATTTTTAACATTTCTTTTTTTCCTCCAAAAAATGTTCAAAGATTTCCCAAAAATGTTGAAAATGTGGACATTAGAAGTTTCACTGTGAAATGTTTTTTTTTTTTTCCCCACATTTTCAACCTTTAAACCGGGTCAATTTTGACCCGCAGGACGACACGAGGGTTAAAGGGGGAGATATTGGATCCAACCAGTTATCTTTGTGTTTATTTGAGCCTCTAATTTAACCAAAGTAAATCACCAAATCTGTCACATTGACCAGAGTGGAATGTTATCGTGGTTGAGAATTAGAGTTTGTGTTTAAGGGTTAGATTTCAAGCCGTTTCCGTATATCTAGGATCGGTGGTGTTACACTACCTCAGACACTATGCAGAACTCTGCCTCCAGGATGCTGGTATTGTCTTCTGTTCAGCCTGCAGTAAGACGAGGCGGACTCCCGCTGCCCTCCATTTTTCTTACTGGCTCATTATGGTACAGAAGGGAAACGATATCACAGCCAGAAAATGTGAAAATGAGCAGCAGAGGAGACTCAGTTAAATGACATCTCTATTTGCTTTGATGAGATGTACTGCGTATTGAGCACATTATTGGAGAAGGTCATAAGAAACTGAGGCATCATTCTTGTCTTTAAACCAATAAAACAATTAAGCCACCAAGCCAGAGATAAAAGACTACTTGAACTTTGTCTGCCTTGCTTTATCTCTTAGAATTTGCATACATAAATACAAGTTGTGGAGCACTGATCTTTTTTTTTTTTTTTTAAACTCTTTTCTGGAAGTCTGTTTCTATTCCACTTGATCCATAGGCTTGTCAGCTAAATCTATTGTTCTTTAAATATGTATTTCTAGCTTTGTGCGTCTCTGTGTCTTACATTCCATCAGGCCAAGAAAAAGTAGGGAAAAATAACTTCTTGTGAAGTAATTTTGGAAACCCTTGAGTGTATCAAATATAGTATACATTTGTCAGAGGAGAAGCCTTAACAGGAACGAGAGAGCGAGGAAGGAATCATGCAGGAGAGGAAGGGATTCATCATGGGAGTGAGGAAGGCAGCCTGCCAGCCTGTTAAGACCAGCAATCACATGAAATCTTGTTCACAAAAATCCAAGAAAACCTGCAAAGTCCCACATGTTTTGCAATACCCTGCCTTTACTGTAGCAGCATGACAGCAGAGAGTAAATACAGAATACAGGCACATAATGAGGACAGGAAGAATGCAAATTATGACCACATTATTCATTCATCAGTAAGGGACAGGGGAAATAATTAAACTAAAAGCAGGATATTAGGATATTTAACAACGGACTGGCAGGTAAATGTGTTTGCACAGCATGTCATTGAACAATTTGGTTGTAGCATAGAGTATATTGTTACACAGAAGGAGAGAAAGGGGCAAAGCAACTTGCCAAATTGTGCAAATGGGAGCCAGAGTATGGTTTAAGTCAGGGGTTGTGGAATATATGGTAAAATCTTGTTAGCGTTGGTCATATTTGATTAAAAAGTCCTGGTTACAGCTAGTAAAAAAGCTGTATATGTGTGTTTAAATGCAAACTCTAGTCATGTCCCACCCACCAAAGGGACTCCGCTTCATGAATTTCCGATCAATATACAGTATTTTCCTCATCCGTGTGTCATGTCAGCAAATCCCAAAGTTGTTCAATGAGTGCACAAATGTGTGAGCTAACATCTACAATCTACAAAATGAATAGTATCCTTTTAAAAAAAACTAATCTGGAAGACAAACAATCTAGCCGAGTTACCCAGTGAATCATGTGCCTCCTCTTCTCCCTCTGAAAAATGCTGCAATTGAACGTTTGCAATCAATGTCCCATTATTAAGAATATTATTTGAACAAGCGCTCACTGATTCTGAGATATGATAAACAATCCTGGCGTTAATTAAACGTGTTTCTTTTTTTTCATCTCTCGATTAAATGAAGAGCAAAAGCAACTGAGTTATTTATATAATCTCTGCTTTGTGAAGCAGAAAGAGCTTTATTTTTTCTTTTTTTCCCTGTTTGCACCTGTTATTTTTTAAGTGAAAAGTAATCCCACATGAATGAGCTCATTAATCTCACTTGTAATTGTCTTCTCAGAAAGAAAACAATAGTCCAGTCATTATCCTTATCAGTGGAAGAGTGGCAGGATGAGACTTAGCACTGTCCTGACCCAACACTAACCCCACTCTGCATGTCAGGCAGTATTGTTGCCCCCCGACCTAATTAGCTCCTGAGACAAACACCAGCGCCTTAACACGTGTAAACCCGAGTGTATAAATACATGACTTGGTGTTGCAGACGAAAAGACCAACAGCTTACAGATCGATGATTATTGACTAGAGTTCATTCCTGGTCTCAGGATCAATGTGGTGTAACAGAATCTAAATTCACTAACTGGCACGGGTGTTGGCACGCCGTTCAAGCCATGATCGACGGTCACATAATACCAGGAGGTCATACATGGAAGCAGATCTTTCATTCTGTACAGAGCAGTGGGTGAGGAAGAGCACAAAGAGAAGGAGACACTCCCGGTTCACCTTTAAAAGGAGCGAATAACTGGTGGATCAGAAAGATGTTGCATTAGCTGCACAGTCGGCTTGTTGGAACATCGAGACATCATCTTTAAGTCAAAAGGATTCACAGTCTAGCGATGTTATATCTGTCTGGTATAGCGCAGAAAGACAGAAAAGCTGTCTTAGAAACTGCTTTTGACTGCTAAGAGTAATATTTCTGAAATATCTCAGGTTCTGTCATGGGTCATTATAGATTAGATGGAATGTCCGGATCGGGTTTGTTCCGGTGCAGACCACAGATGCTTGGTCGGCTTGAGAGTTGGGGAGTTTGGAGGGGAGGTGAACATCTTTTAGGTTCTTTGTTGTGCTCCTTGAGCTGTTCCTGAATGGTCTTTTGTGTGTAGCAGGATGTATTGTCCTGGTGGGGGAGTCTCTGATGGCAGTAGGGAGGTGGGTGATGGCAACGTCCAGATTAGTCTGGAATAGCCAGGCCGCTCTCTAGTGCTGACACAGTGAAGAACGATCTGGCTGGACCTCATAGTGAAGGGTATTTTGAAAACAGTAACACACAGATGGTGGAAGAGGAAGCTGTTTGAAATGTGCAGCCAATGGCAAACCTGTACTCTAAGTCTACATCTGTTGAGTCAGACTACATCCTCATGACTGCCAAGACCAAAGGTTTCTATGGCTTTGGAACAAAAAGATCAATATTATTCACTCCACAGCCATAAAAACTGACAAAACCATCATAGCAAGTCACATTACTATCACATCACCAGAATAAACAACTGTCAATATCAGTAAAGACGGACAAAGCAGAGATGCAGCAAAAATGTTAAATCTCCCAAGAGTTGCAGAATAAAGTACTCTCTGCTTATTGCATTATTCTGGAGATTGAATTCCAGTAGTCAGTGAGCTTGGCATTGTACTCGTCTTTCTAAGCATCAGTCTATGAGGCTTGGGCTCCATTAAGACCTCCTGGAATTGCAAGAATAAATAAATAAATAAGAATGTTGTGTTGTTTCCTATTTAGTTCTACCAAGAAAAACCCTGCAGTACTAAGTAATCCAGAATGAAGCGACACAAAAAACTATTTCTGCAAGTGTGTAGCGGCGCCATTTAGCATGAGCTCCCTGCAGCTTTCCAAGAAAACCAGTTTTCAAATGCATCATTTTAAATGTTTATTTTCAATCTGACTGAAATCAGGGACCAACAGGGATAGGCTGCATTTCTGATTGATCCAGATATTACTGACACCGCCCCCATGGTGACAGAGAGCTACAACAGATAGCCTTGTGTCTGTGAACACATTAGCACGTTTTGGACTTTCATTCAACTTCATTTAAAATCCAGGAATCACTGAGGGCAAATCTTCATTTACAATGATGTCAAGAGGATAAAAAAGGCAACAATCAACGACACAACAAAGAAAGGAACTCAGTAAAAAACAGTCGAATTCAAAAGTTGTGTAGTCGATGATCATATATTTAAAGTTGTCGACACCAAGCTTTAATGTTTTCTGCAAAATGTTCCAACAATGTGTAGCTGAAACACTAAAAGCATTTTTACCTCCAGACGTGTGGGACTTCCAGTGTTAGCTAACTGCTTTAGCGAGTTGAATAGTGATTTTGGGACAGATTTAACAAGGCAGGAATGCACGGATTTTGTTGCCACTTGGATTTGAAAATATCATTGCAATCATGTGGTGTAGCTCCTGTATGAAGAAAGACATCTAGTGGTGTTGATTTAGACCTTCAGGTCAGCCTATAAGTGTAAATCCTGTATAAGCTACAGGTGTTACAACAGATCATATTCCTAATTGTTTGGATGTGATGAGGTCCAGTTTATCTGATCCGATTGAGCCACGACTATTTGAAAGAACGTCATCTGTTCTGTGCAGAAGCGATTCACAGATAAGAATAGAAATGTCCCGGTGAACATGTCTAATACAAGTTGAAGCCACGCGGTGCTTTCACCGTCTTCAGTGCCGCAATAACAAGAGCTGTCTTTGTTGAAGGAGAAAGCAGGCTTGGAGTTCCCGGTGGAACGTGTCTCTTATATGCAGAGTTTGTGATCCTGCCGCTGTGGATTGAGTCGGTGTAAACAGTTTGCAAAGACAGGTGTATATCAGGGATAAAAAAAACTTGTCGCTCTTCACAAAAATGGAGCTAAGTAGAGGAAAACTGCCAACACTGATGGCAAGTCCTTCTCTAACTCATGCTGTAGTGTTTATTATGTTGATTCATGCAGTGGTTAGTTCTGAAATCAGGTCATCGCCAGTGTTTTCAAACAGGGAACAAAAGATTTCTACTGTCTACCGAAAATAGTTTCATAAAGCTGTATGCATTTTCTCTGTCAAGACACTTTTATTGACTGAGGGAATTATTTTTTTCTGTGAGGCACATTTAATAAAATCCATACAAGTTACTGTGCAGCTATACAGTTTCACGCATGATGCTGGCGGCTGCATCAAGTGTCTTATAGGTGGCGTCATCTATTCCCTGTACAGTCAGAAATAATGGTTTTTTAATCATGCTAAAACATGCAAAGCCAGCAAACACACTGGGGAACTAACTACCTTTCTAGCTAACTTTAAATAATTGATGCTGATTCCGTGCGCGCAAGAATAAAAGTTAACAACCACCTGAGAGCAAGCCAGAGCCTCTCTTACAGGTAGGAGCTGGATAATGAAGGAAACAGCAGTGTACTGGGCTGAAAACACTGCTGCACTTTCTGAAGGAAAAGCACCTCGATGAGATAATGAACTCTGGAATGTGTGAGACATCTTGACTAAGAAGTACTCATCATTTCTCGGGCCCAGCCATGCTGAACATCTTTAATCCCCCACCACCGTACAGTAAATCTGTTAGCGTGCACATTAACATTTCAACCTCCTTTTTGGGATTCTTTAGAGCATCAGTGAAGAGGGGATGGATATAAACAGCTTGGACTAATCCCAATACCCTGGACAACAAAAAATAATTAATTGTGCCTAATTTGCTGCTGCCTAAACAGAGATTGGATTTTGTTTAATGCTAAACAGGCCAGTCCAGGAAATAAACACATTCCTAATTTAAAATACTCCCCAAAGTGTTTCTCGCTTTGCTCTCCATTCTCCACGAGAAATTTATGCAAATAACAGCATTTAGGTTTCATTCCCTGCACTGAGAGCAAATGGTGGAAGATCCCCAAGAGGGTTTCAAGTCTTAAAGCGAGCCCGCTTCATTCTTTCTTCAAAGCCCCATCCTGAGCCCCGGCACCTTCCTCCGCCTCGTACTGAACTCACTTAGAGGGCAAAGATGTTTCAGCAGCTTATGAACTCTGTCACAGATCGGGCTGGACCAAGGCCTGAGCCCCACATTATGTTTTCTCACTTTTTTTTTCTTCTTTTTTTTCTCCAAGCTCACAATCAAACGATACATTTGTGCAGAAAGCCGGGTGGATGCTGAGAGAGCTGACAGCTGCTGTTGTTGCTGCTGCTGCTGCTTCTCTGAACACAGGGGTGTTGGGAAAAATATTCAAGAGCTCATCTTGAAACCTTCAGATCAGTGTGGAGTAAAGAGAGACAGATGACTGACAGAAATAGAACATGGACCCAGTTCGTTTGCATCATCTCTTGCACTTCCACAAAGGTATATGTGATGTAGTTTGATTGGCACTTTAAATGGACTTTTCCATGACTCATTATGATGAAACATCTCACCAAGAGGCCTGTGAACATATGCCACTATCAGGATTTCACAGGTGCTACGTGTCGTACATTTAAAGGGGCATTCCACCTATTTCAATCAATCAATCAATCAATCAATCAATCAATCAATCAATCAATCCACCTATTTTACAAGCTGGACTATAATACTGAGGAAATGTTTGGATTGAAGTAGTGAACAAAGTTTGCATGAAAGTGGTGTAAGTTCTTCTCTTCTTTCACAGAAAAAGTAAAGAAAGACTGGCGTTTTTAATATATTTCAGACGTATTCATCAAGCTAACTTACTCTCCCTTTTCATGTACAAGATGCGATCAAAATTGAAGGGACTGTGCCTTCAAAAATCAAAATCTTAATTTAAATTTCAATGCACGATTCTCAGCACTTCTCAAACACTTCAAACACTCCCTGGAAGTCCCATAATGTCGAGCACCATCTGCAATAAACTTTGTCAAAACAGCAACTCAAATTACATTTTGGGCAAGAGAAAAACGTCACGGGGAACCAAGTCTAGCGAGGAGGGTGGGTGTGGAGTGATTGTGTTGTGAAATAATCCCACCAAGTGTGAGACCACCCATGCTATTGTGCCACAGCTTTCATAATTGCTGAGTCATTTTTACAGATACCAAACTTTTGCTGGTTCTGGCTTCACAATGGGATGTTTTACTAACAATACGATTATCATTAATATCTCTGGCTTGGATAAGCAAATATATTATGAACAGCATGCCTCACTATTGTCATTTTTCTATAAGTAAAGCTGTCAGTGGGTTTGGAAGACATGTTTGCACTGAATGTTCTACTTTTGACACAACAGGACATTACACTAGAATTCAACCTTGAAAATCCAGCCCTGGTGGAGTAATTCATGGTACACAACCTCCTATGCCCTCCTGAGCTAAAGCACCTTAGATCTACGCTTTTGAAAACTGCTGTTTCCTCTGTTGATGGTAGCTACAGACCCACCGCTGGTCCCTAGTGATGGTTCTCTACAGAAGAGTTGGATCATCCCAGATTGTTAAATTGTCCCAGATTGTGTTGTTTTCTTTTCTGCTGCAGTTTGAAGTCCACAAAGGAATCACAAATGTGCATCCCACAGTGGTCAGAAAAACGTGCAACTGTGTTTTAGCTTGCACATGCTAACACCACAAACAGTATCACAACAGTTTGATCTCACCTCGTACAGTTTCCCTTAAAGAGAATAAGCTCATCACAAAAAAAGACTGAACATCACTTTTATCACCCTTAAAATAATCACTGTTCATAATTATCACTTTTTCTATTATGATTTTGTTTTGCAAATGACTGTTTTGTGTAAAGAAAGAACTGCATGCGGACTAAACTGGTTAAACATCAGTGGCTCATATGACAGACTCCTGCTGATGAAGCTTTAGGAAGCCGCTGTCAATCCACTCCATTCAGAATCCACTTGAGTTTTACCTCTTGTTTGTGAATTGCTGTGTGGAACCATGAAATGGGTGCATTTGTGTGGCACGTGGCCCCACAAGACACAGGCCGACATTAAGGCTAATTTAAATTCAGGGCTTCCAACTGCACACCCCATCAACATGCAGCGTCTGACGGGTTAGCTTAACTCACTCCACAAGGGCAGCACTCATCCACCTCTGGTTATTCCACAGCAGATGGCCTTTTTCTCAACACATCCTAGCATTATAGAAAATTGAATCATATATTGCCTTGGTTGATGTGCAGAAAATTATAAATAACAAAGAAAAATCCAGAATAACCAAACATAACAGATTGATAACCTGGAATAAGCAACTCTGGAGCTTCACATGAGTTGATCATTGAGTTTTATGGGTGGTAGTTCAGTCTTCTTTCAGAGTAATATGTTTTCTTAATGGATTTATACCAAAGCTAATGTTTTTTTGTATGGATCTGCTAGCTATCTACTAATGATGCTGCCACCTCTTTCTGTGTGTACACTGCAAAAACTCTAAATCCTACCAAGTCTGTTTGTCTTATTTTTTGGTCAAAATGTCTCATCCCACTTGACTTAAGATAAATTCACTGAACAAGAGATGTTTCAGCAGATGGAGGGACTTGTTTTAAGACAATGCATCTTAAATATCTTGTTAAGTCAAACAATCTTGAAATTATCTTGTTTTGAGTTGTATTTTACAAGAAAACTCAAAATAAGTTTAATACATCTCAAATTAGGAAGTTACATGAAAGCAAAAATCTATTTTTGAGTGAAAAACTGCAATTTTTTTATCATGTCTGTCTTATTTTAAGACACCTAAGCTTGACTTTCCTGGTAAAATATAGCTTAAAATAAGTTTACCCAGCTAATTTTAAGATCTGAGTATTCTAAATATCATATCTTATTTCAAGAAATCTTACTAAGCCATTTGTCACTTGTTCTACTGGCAGATTTTTTCACTTATTTCAAGGTAAAAATTCCCTGAAATTATTATTTTTTTCTTGTTTTGAGAGGGGCATTTTTTCCAGTGTAGTGACCTCTCTGTAATCTTTGGCTGATTAGATGTCACGAGTAATAGTTCATCAACACTGAGGACTCAATGGTAAAAAAAAAAGCTGTCTGTTAGTGAACAATATGTAAAACATGGCAGCTGGAATGAAAGCATTTCTGTTGCAGTTTTGTGATAGAGTTTGTGCGATTCAAAATTTGGACACATTTTCATTTTTACAGCAAATATCTGTTATCTGTCTGATGGATCACTAATAATCACTGTCAGCATCAGCCCTGCAAAAATAAGAAATATTGCTCGACCACTAATTAAGACTTACTTCTGTGTTTCACTGAGAGGATTCTGTCACTCAGACATCTTCCAAAGGCATCGGCAGTTTGTACGACAGACAGGAACAGGTTTCTCAAAATATGTTCATCAATACGTTCATCTGTTGATGAATGTGTAATCTTTTTAATATTATCTGTGCCCCAGTTTGTTTGTTTTTTAAATTTCATTTGTATAAATAAATGTTTTTTTATGATTACATGTTTGCAGAATTATGTAATTCTAATTTTAGCAAAAGTCGCTTGGGGAAAAATGATCAGGATGCTCGTTTGAAATGAGCTGTTGCCAGGGACAACCAATAGCATTAATCATTTCAACAAATAACTGAAAAAAAAAGTTGTAATTTATGTGGTGAAGAAGCGGTGTCGCATTGTGAAGGATACACAGAGCTAACAGAGCTAGAAGGTCATGGGGTTTGGATGGGCAACAGGAGCATCTATTTTAACCATGATCTTTCCACAAACAAGTAGTTGTCAGTTTACCCTTAAAGACAAAGCATCTGTAAGCTGAAAGGGTTTTGTTTTTTGTAGCAGTCATCCTGCTGACATCGGTGTCAGTTCAGAAGCTCCGTACATCCAGTCTAAGCAGGGCATTTCCAAATGTACTGAGCTTCTCCATTGCAACATTTTCCACTTCCTTCTGGGGGATCCCAAGACATTCCCAGTGCAGATGACATATTTAATCCCTGCAGCAAGTTCTGGGTCTACCCCGGGCTTTCCTTTCAGTTGCCTGGAAAACCTCCAAAGGAAGGCACCCAGGAGGAATCCTAATCAAATGCTCGAACCTCCTCAGTTGGCTCCTTTTAACGTAAGGAAGCAGTGACTCTACTCTGAGCTCCCTCCAGATATCTGAGCTCCTCGCTGAGCTCAACCACTCTGTGGAGGAAACCCTTCGTTCTTTTAACTGCTACCCAGAGCTCATGTCCATAGGTGAGGGTTGAAACACAGACCGAATGGTAAAATGGGGCACAGCTCCCTTTTCACCACAACGGTACGGCACAACGCCCACATTACTGTCGATGATACCAACCCATCTGTCCATCTCACGCTCCATTTTCCCGTCACCCGCGAACAAGATCCAGAGATACTTAACTGACTCCCAACCCATCAGAGATGCATCACATCAGAGGTGGAGGCTCTGACTCTCAGAAACTCCTCTATTTGTGATTCTAAAGGGTAGTTGGCACATTTTTTTAATTGTTCAGTATGGAGGACTTGCAGATTTGGACACAACTGTATCATCATGCTTGAGCTGTGGTCTCGTTTCAGTTAGTTGCAATAGCTGGACTTTAAAAAAATCATTGGATTCTCTGAGTTGATGTCTTGGCGACTATTAATTAATGTTTTCTCCCATGTTTGGAGGTTTTTGAAGATTTCTCTGCTCCCAAAGACATTTTAGCCTTCTGCTCTTTGAATAAAAACAAATACATGGATGCCACCGCTGCCTGGGTGATCCCCTTCTAGCTCCGAAGGTACCAGCACCAGCCGAGTCAAGTAGAGGTGCTTCTTTATTTGAAAAGAGAATATAGCAATCATCTTATTGTTGGAAGAGAAAGATGAAAAAAGCACTGCCTTCAGGAAGGGAAAGGGATTTGAAAGAGGGGAAGGGATTTGAGAAACTTTTAATGATTAGGAGTGATGAAACACCAAGAGCGTTTGGGGGAAGAAGTCAAGGGTGGCTAACAAAACAGTGTTGACAGAAAATGAAGTTATGTTCCTTGGGGATTAAGCTGACAGATAGCAAAGGTAAAGACTGCCTTCTTTTCCAATCTGTCCACGATATCAGGTTTGATCAGGAATAAGGCAGCAGAAGCCAAGTGCAAAAAAACAGGACAGAGTCAAATACTGATGTGCCACTCAAGATGGAAGAGATTTCCTGTCTGGAGTCTGTGGGATGGAATAATACATTTAAAAATGGGAAGAGAGAAACTGGAACACTATCTTTTAGGAAACCTAAAAGGAAAGGACTTGCCAGAAAAAACAATACAATATGTGGGAAATGTTGTTGTTTGAATGCATGTATGCTACAGTCGTGTGGAGGAAGCACATGTTAACCAAGGCTGAGGTAGAAGTAGAAGAAGATAACACGGTAACAGTAGGCTGGATTTTTATTCAGCTGAGAAGTGGGGAACTAGGGAAAATTGACAGTGGCAATAATTAAGGGAGTTAGTCATGCAGAGGCTGTTAATACTGGATGTGGAATAAAGGAGGCACAAAGATCAGGAAAGTGGATAAAGGTAGACCCAAGAGAGGGTTTTAATACCGAGCCTCATATCACTTTGGGTTTTAATTTGACTGGATAAAAAGGTTGGAAATTGTGGTTGTATTTCGGATCAAAAGGAGTGTCCATTCAAAGAGGACGAGGCTCTGCACCTTCCTGTAATAACAGGCGGTTTATTCTGTTGAAGCAGAGGGTGTAAAGACACATCAGTCTGTTTGGTGGAGCTTTATGGGGGTTGAGAGCTGAGCTGTATTAAAACATTGACTGACCATTTTACGCTGCGTCCAAATGGTGGCAGTAATGTCACATTCTGAGCACGGTTTAACTGCAGAGAGGCTGTGCTGCAGATCACACTGCTGTGTTTCCTGTTTTGGCAGATTCTGTGTATTAAACGTTCATAGTGAGTACAGTATGTGACATCACCACGTTATTCATACAGATACTTAATCCACACGGCTGCTGCAGGCTTTATTTAGGCTGGATGAAGCATTTTCATATGGAACATATTGTACTGTGCTGATGCCAAATGATGGACAGAAGTAGGGAGCTGTTTGTTTTCCGCTCTAAAGGCACATATGGTTCAAGCTGCACAGTAGAAAAGGAAGCTAACCTGCTAATGGGAAGGAATTTTCTGCAGAGTCACAGTCTTCTCTCAGAAACTAATTAAGAATATGCAGCACATACTGTAAGGCAAGTATCAACTCAATTAATGAAGCTCTTAAACCTAGATCCTTTTTTTTTTCTTTTCTCAAAACCTGACAGGATTACCTGGAGGCCTCTATCGTGTCACATGGAAGTATGCTTTTGTGTGCAAAGTTACAATTAATGTAATTTAAATGAACCAACTGACACGCCATTAGCCCGGGGATTTGGGAGTCAGGAGCTGTCTGGGGAACAAGGGCAGTTCCTCACTTTGCCAGGTTAAGAATACAGAACCGCTTATTTCTTCTCTAGTTTTCCATTGTGATGCTCGTTATCGCTCGCTGTCAGTATTCGCTGTAATGGGTGAGAGAATAAGAAAAATTCTTTGCTTCGTAGAACAGGTCATTTTTCTGTAGAAGTGAGTTACAACTGATGCACAAAATTGCATATTGTCACCCAGATTATATAAAGTTTACCCTCCACTTTAACAAAAACTAGATATTGGGGAAAGTGGGCCAATAGTTTTGCTCAAGTTCTAGTTTTTCTGTTTTTGTGTCTTTCTACAATGTACAGGGATGAGAATGACAAATGGAAAAAAACTCGGAAAATGTCTGCCGAAGCGCGTTGCAATGCGCGTTGCCGAAAGATGTCAGCAGCGGGATGGCCATCACGGCGGGCGGCCATCACAAGCCTCGGCTCGCGACGCGTCGGCCGGCCGCTTGCCTACCCCTGCCTACAATTTTCTCAATGGATTTACACGATTCACAAAAACTATACTTTCGGCGGAAAAAAATCGGAATTCCGCGGATCCGCGGAAAATTCTCATCCCTGAATGTACATATTTGTTGCATTGTATTAGGTGCTTTGCCTTTAAAAAATGTTTTGTTCCTGAACTTTCAGGCACTAACATAGGGATCATATAAAATATCTGCCACATCCAGTTTGGTAATAACGTTTTGGGGTATATAGGGAGCCCTCAACTTACATCGGAGTTCTCTTCCTACTGATCTATCTAAGTCGATTTTCGCCGTAAGTCGGAACTCCAGTGAAAATGTAAACAAAGCCGTTCCGTGCATCACGATATCGATCAGTTCTTCATAAAGTCATGAATACCAACAACTTTCATGCATGTATGAATCATTTCACTAGAAGATAACAGAATATTGTAACGTACTGATATTGTTGTTGATGTTGAGGTTTCAATGTTTATTGTTCAGTTCCAGATTTACCTGATGTCAGTGAACGTGTCATGTTTAGTCAGTCTCAAAACAAGGACAAGACAATTCCAGTTAGAGGATGTGCCATTGTTTCAGTCTCCTATGCAGGAGCATTATGGATGAGGAAAAAAGAAGTGGTGGCTAAAACAGCATGGCTTCTAAATGTGTATCTCATGCTAGCTGCAGACTATTACAGACAATCCTGAAGCAGACCACATGAGAAGACACCACCCAGATGTGTCCCTGGACAGATAGATAGCAAAAACCAACAATTCCTTCCCCCTGCAGCATTTAAACAGATTTAAACAAGTCTCCGTGCAAGTTCAGACACTGCAAAATCCATAACCAAAGCAGAGTTTTACAGTGAAATGCATGTAGTGGATGCAGGATTTCAGCAAATGATTACAGTAATTGAGCCGTGTTATAATAATCCGCTCAAACCGACACAGTAATTCCTGATCTTAATGAACATAATAAGGAACAGTCAGGGAACGTCCAACACACGGCTCTTTATGCTGATGACCTTAGTTTATAATATTTTACGATAAAAAATAACAAATTAACTTTGCATTTTTTTGTTAAGAGATTCTGAAATAACCATAAGGACGTTTTTATGTTCCTTATGTGGAACGTATAGGATTTTTTTTTTCAGGGGAAGCAGAAGTTAATGTTTGTTTTGTCCAAATAAATGAAAACTGACAATGACTTTCCTGACTGGTTTTACTGACAAATGACCAAACTCAACTGAAAACTGTGATATTAACCGAATGGTGAATTTTGTGAATCCCCTTATGTTGGTATTGTTCAGGATTATGTGTAAAGGTGCTGATGCAGTCTTGACTTAATGGACATGGATGGTGGAAATGACAATTAATATAATTACATAAGTTTGGGTTTAGACCTGTAGTTATCTGGATTAGGGTTAATATATAATTACAGGACTTTTTGTATCATAATTGACATTTTTGCTGTTTTCAGGCCAAAAATTGACATGGATGCCTATAACAAAACACCACATGGCATTTTAGAGAAAGATTCTTCTAAATATTATATATACAATGGTTTAAAAGTGAAATGTAAAGTTATTTCTAAAGATATTGTAGTAAACCTGTTGACTACTTTATATTAAATAAGTCAGAAAGTCTTGGAGTCTGGCCAGTCTTTTCCTCAGGAGGAAATGACATCATGTGGAGCAGGTCATGTGATCTGGAATTAACACACTTCCTTGAGAGGTGTTTTTGTAACGAGGAACTTAGTGGAAAGGGATTTCTCGGACACAGATACAATTTGTTATTTTGTGCTATAAAATAACACAAATGACCACAAAAAAACACAAAATGACTCAATGAGACACAAAATTATCATATAAAGATACACAATGACAAGACACAAAATAACAACAAAAAACTGTCAAAATGACCAAAAAAACACCGAAAATGTTCACAAAACAGACTGAAAATGACCAAAAAGAAACAAAACGAGCACAAAGACACACAAAACAACCATTAAAAGACACAACATGACCACAAAACTGCACAAAATAACAAAAAATGACACAAAATGACCACAGAAAAACACAAAATGACTCAGTGAGACAGATAATTATTATATAAAGACACAAAATGACGAGAGACACAAAATAACTACAAAAAGTTTCAACATGACCACAAAACACCAAAAATTGTCACAGACTGGAAACGGCCACAAAAATGTACAAAATGACCACAAAAAGACCTAAATACCCACAAAACAGACTGAAAATGACCAAAAAAGAAACAAAATGAGCAGGTCATATGATCTGGAATTAACATACTTCCTGGAGAGGTGTTTCTGTAATGGGGAACTTAGTTAAAAGGGATTTAATTTATTATTTTCCATATAAAATTTGATATATTGCCAAAAAATAAACATCTGTCATGATTATCTCACCTTAATAAAAAGAACGCAATCCAAACTATTTCTGAATCAGCTCATTTTATTATTGTTTAGCTCATTAGAAGGTGGTTGTTATTAAATTCAGACGGTTATTTAGTTGAGATTTTAGTGATATCCAGTCATTTATTATTAATAAGTGATTGTTTCCACAATAAATAATTGTGGAATTTGTAAAGACATGATCATAATGAACGAAAAATACATTATTTTTTTTACTTTTAATAAAAATGTATGCAGATTATATCCCATGGACTTCAAAATACCTCAGTTCTATATTGACCCAGATATGTAACATGCTGAGTTATTAATATACATCACATTTAATTTCACTGATGCTGATACTAAGTGATAAATAAGTAATCGGATTTTGAGAAATAGTGGGATCTATGCTAAAAATAGTAGAATCTATGCTGTTAATGTCAGTGCAGTTTGTATGCAGATCAGCACTGATGCATCCTGCTGCAAATAACTGTATATTACACACTCAAAACAACTGCCAACCCTTCACATCATGATTATTTTTCCCCAGTACAGAGGCAGAAATCTAAAGAAAGTGTTTTCCACATGGAGGACATTATTTCAAACATCGCTCTCTGTAGAGGTCGCTCTGGATATAAGGCTGAGTGGAAACAGTCCAGTTTCATTGCACACTAACTGATAGAAACTACAAAATAAAAGCAGCCATTACATGCTCATCCAGCCATGTGGTCTGCCTTATAAACCTGTCCCTGTGGTCCGCGATACGTTGGTGAGAGCAACAGGCTGCAGTAAATATAGAGAAACGAACAAGGAACTCATACAAAAGGAGGACATTCAATGCTCGGATATCTGAAAGACTTTCATTATCTGCTGCTGAGGGATTTAAAGATGTCCTTGTGAAGCTGAATAGATGTCCTCTCAAGAAGAAAGATACTCCAAACTACATATGTTGCATTCAAGAGGCAAAATCTTCAAAAAAAACATTTTCATTGGAGAAAAAGGATGAATTCTGATGGCATTGTGAGTCAGAGATGCTCCATGCATTCCTATGGAAAGTGGAAGTACTTTTATTTATTTATTTGTTTATTTATTTTCTAACCAGTCTTCATAAAATTATGTTCCATGTCCGACCTTCACCAAGCTTCTAACATGTAAAAGTGTCTACCGATGCATGATATTCTCCTGAACCTAACTGTGTAGTTTTTGTGCCCAAACCAAACCAGAGAGCGAAAACCAAAAGTGCCTCCTGCTTCTAACATGGACTTTGTTTTTAAAGAGACGAAATAAAGTACATCAATAATTCTGCCTTAAGGGCAACACACCATGGAAGTGAAATTATATTTAATAAAACGCTCGGAACAGAAGAAAACACCGACAAACATCGGCATTATTAGATCAAGTTGTAAAAACAGTGCAACATATTCTGTTATCTTCATGTAAAATGATTCATACATGCATGAAAGTCATCGGTGTTCATGACTTTATGAAGAACTGATCGATATCGTGATGCCTGGAACAGCTTTGTTTACATTTTATCCGGAGTTCCGACGGCAAAAATAGACTTACATCAATCAGTAGGAACAGAACTCTGACGTAAGTCGAGGACTCTCTGTATCTGTTAGAAGTATTCTTCCACATAGAGGTACCATGTCATTTGATTAACAGTGACCTTCAGCGTCTGGTTTGGTCCGTCACATTGTGTGTGCTGCACTGATTTCAAACCTCTCTGGTCTGAAATAAAACGCTGCCAATGCATGTTTGAGCAGGAGGGCCAGATAGAAAGTCTGTTTGTAGAATGAGAGGATGGAGCCATTCGCTGATAAGGGCCAGCGCAGTTCTACAGCAAAGCAAGTGAAGCCACTCTTCAAACATGCTCCGACTGACTGGGTGTGTTAAAATCACAGCGCTGTAGTTATGTGGTCTGACAGATTGCTTTCTTTTCCACACTGCAGTTGATTTTCCTAAGTCTCTATCTAGTCTTCCTTCCTGCTCCGCCTGACCTGAATGTTGAACAATGCAGGATTCGCTCTCTGCAAGTTTAGAAACGGCTATGAATATATCAAGCCTGCACTGTATGGAGTGTAGCAGGATGCATTATTGGAATATAAAGTTAAGTGGAGATATAGAAAGTAATATTAGAGGTATTAATTTTATCCTCGGGGCGCCGCCACTAACAGCTTATAAACACAACTTTACAGTCAGTCGGTCAGTGGGTAAATCCTTCTGAGTGAATTTTTTTCTTCAGTAATCTGCACAAACAAACACGATGGAAAGGAAGACATCGACAGTGTGATAAATAGTCAGCGGCACACACTAAACTGTACTTTCAGTTTATTTATCACCCACGGAGTCTCTGCACAGGTTTGACAGGTTAAAACATAAACATCAGACACATGAGAATCCACACGATATAATGAGCATAACGGAATCAGTGTCTGGATGACATGGTCGGGATTTAGCATCATGAGTGGAAGCGATGAATAAAACAAATGAATGGAGTGGAATTTAATTGAACGATGAATTAGCTAGAAACGTGAGTAACAGCAAAACAATTTTTATTAAGTTTAAACTTGCTTTTAGAGGTTTCAAGTGTATCTCAGTGTTTTCACTCAGGTTACTGGACCAGTGCTTTAGTAGACTGATGCTACGTGTCCACTAGCTGTGTTTATCCTGCATGTAGACACATCTGAAAATCTCCTGCTTGGTGGGCGTGTCCTTGAGGCCAGTAGGTGTTCAACTCCTGCCGACCTTCTTCTCCAACTATCCTGCCCGATTGGATAAATGCATCAACTCAGGAGCTGTCTGCTCCTGGATTTCAAGCCGGACCAACATGGCGGCTCAGTCACAAACTTTCTCTTTTATTATGAACACAGTACAGAAAAAAATATTTCTGAAAGCATTTGAGGCAAGAAATAATCTGTGCAGAAGCTGAATCTGTCCTGGTTTTCGTGGTTTTAGTTCACTGATGGCTCGTTTAGACGTTTGACCAAAGTTTTGCGACATATTGGACCTCTGCATGCTGCATTGGATTTGCATAAAGTAGAAGTTGAGTCTACTTTATGCAAATGAGCTGTGGGGAGACGCATCGGATCGCAGCTCCAAATGCACCACAACCAGACCAGCATGCAACACGGACCGTTTCACATAGACAATGAATGGGATGTGGGAATCTGCCGGATCTCGTGGACGCGTACCTTAACCTTTCTACTGGTAGCACTATTGCCAATAACTTTGTCAGTTTGTGGGAGCAGTCCGTGGTTTGGTCATATTTTAGGGGGTGTAGGTTGGCATTAATCAGTCTCGCTTGCTGATGAATAGTTGTCTTTGCATACACTAGTTTTACATTGTTGTAAATATGGCAGTAGCTTAAGGTTTTGATATTTGTTTAATATTTTACTCTAAAACTTTTGTCTTTTTTGATCTGACATCACTTCTAAACTGACACTGCTAAATGCTAAATTCAATTAGCAATGGAAAAATGCTAAATAACCATCGACCCTTAGCACATTTTGAATTCCAATATCGCAGTTAATCATGTTCATTTATTTGTGGGCGCCAAAATCTTGCTGGTAATTAATATTTGTTCATACTGCATTATCCAGTGTGACTGATTAAGTACCTTTTCTTCTTGCCTGGTGCAGTCTCCATCCATCTTTATCATCAGGTATGTCTGAGCTGTGTGAGATTTTTTTCAGACATGGAAACAATATTTTTTGATGCCTGTAAATGAAGACAACAGGAGGGTGAAATCAGATATTATTTCATCTTTGCAAAATGGTTGCACCTAAACTAATTGTTTCCAGAAGGAGTCAGGCAGATAAAGGACTACTTCCAGCTAGCGTGGTGTCTACCTGTGCTGACCAGAGGGCCACCAAAACAGCCTAATGATCATCATCACCCTGTGAAACTTTAACTTGAACATTTTCTAAAAAGTGATTCCACGGTGCAGCCCTTTTAGTGCTAGTCTACAGCCCTGAGTAAGCCTGCAGGTTGTCTCAGCTGATCGTCTCACAAACACAGCTGATGCTTTCCTCCTTTGTACCTCCTTCTGCAGAGTGATGACTTTCTGAGAACTTGCCTCTAGCGATATTTTTAAAATGATTCGAGCTGCCAAGTGTACGGCACAAATTTCACAGAGATGAGGATCAGCTTTGCAATGTAATCTGCCGCGCAATCTAATCAACATCTGCCAATTCCAGATCGGCCGCTGCCATTAATCCATCTGTATTTGCACTCTTACGTCATTGTATTTGCGTTTTGAGATGATATATGCCAATATATGCAAACTCAGCTGGGAAATCCGACAACAAGCATCAATCTCGCATCCGGCGGGTTTTATTTGGGCCATATTTCAGCAGAACATTGTTCAGATGAGAAGTGAACAGTGAGGATTGTTCTGAGTAAACAGACAAACAGACATGCAAATATTGCTCCTTCAAACACAAAAATCCACAGAGTTACTTTGAGCTCGCCAAATGGAATTCCTTTCACCTAAATTGTTGCAGGTTGGCGAATGGATCTGACCCTTTCAGCGTAGACTTTGAAGGGTGATTGGACTGCAAAAAGACTCGTAAATAAATAGTTTTTTCTCCACACACTGTGTAGAAATTCCATGTCCTTTTTCTGTTTCATTGTGTGTGTTTGTTGGCGAGCCGTGGCTGCTTCTCTGTGGCAGCTTTGTTTGCACTTGGATGAAAGACTGTGTTCCTGAGCAGGGCCTTTGTTTCAGATAGTCTGTATAATTCATAACCACCACTGCAGCTGAGCACAGCTGATCTACTCCAGGCTGTAATGAATGATTATGTGTCGTTATATTACTTATATTAACCCATCCTCCCAATAGAAGCTTTCTTATTGCAGTAAGTGAAGAAGCAAAATGTCACCATTTCATCAGATGTTATCTCATTTAGGAACAGACTAGACAGAAATACTACAAGTTATCATAGTAATAATCACCTTGCAGACTTAAATTCATCAAAATCATTTTATGTAGCTCTTTATTTCCTTTTCTGTGTCTGTTGTCTGACTCCAAACACACTGTATGGCAGACTCACGGCTGTGGAGAGCTGGCTATTTGCAGGCAGAAGATAAACCAAGAGCCATAAATCAAACAGAGGTTTGTATAAATGGATATGAAAAGCCTTTGCAGTGAATGACAATTGTTTCCCGGAGACAGAAAGTTAAATTAGGCTGGGATTCCACATCTAGTTTGCTGTATGAATCATATTTCTGCAGCACTTTTTCCTTTTTTCCCAACTCTCCCGTATGTTCCTGCATATTTCTGCCTTGGGGTTATATTTTCATAAATTAGCATTTGCCAGTTTAGTGGTAAAGGCATTAAGTGAGCTGCAACATAAGGACATTAATTAAACATGAAAGCCTCGGCTTGAACAATAACAAGAATGGCCTGTTAGTGAGGAGCCCTTTCTTCTGAGTGTCATACCAGCATCATGGTGACTGCACCACACCTATTTTCCTAATTAACTTAATTGGTCCAGTAATTTTCATCGCCTTCTGAATGCTTTGGTTAATGTAATGACGGGTGTTTTAGCAGTGGCACATGACTCCAGATGATCTTTTGTTAGTGTTTCCATTCTTTTATGTGTTTACGCCCGCCTCGTTGGTAATTAGTGAACAAACAAATGGTCACTTCAGTCATTACCGGAGGACCCAAACAACGCTGTGAAAACCCAAACATGAGTTCAACTTTTCCAGCACTTTGAAGCTTTTAAGCATTGGAATCAGGAAAAAAAATATGACAAGGAGCAAAGATTTGTGTAGTTCCAATAAGCTTTAAACAAATCAGAACTGTCGGAGTGTTTGAAGTGCATGTTTTTTAAGTTTCTAAAGTCAAATATTTGAAGTGAAAACTTTAAGAGGAGAATCCCAAAGGCCTCATGTGTGCCGTTCATATTCAACAAGCCAAGCGCTGCAGGACTGTTCATGTCCCAGGATTCTCATAGCAAAGAATCACTCCAGTGCTCATGTGATCTGGATAGTTACAGTATATTTGACAGTATAACACCATATGGATTCCATACAGGCTTTAGCTGAAGTGATGCATCCATGTTTGTATTCAAGCTCTTATGTAATAGTAATTAAAAGTTTCCCAGAAGTTTCTATGAGTGTTTTACAGCATCAGACAGCAGGTTATTTATAAGTCAGAAATTCATAATTGCAATAAGTCTGATGTGTCTTAAACTTTGCATAACCCTTAGATTTACTCTCACATATATCCAACTGGAAGTACTCCAACTTCAGTATTTACAGTCTGTAAGGCAAGAACACTTGTTTATCAATCAGCATACGGATCATTTGTCCCAACCCTCTGAATACCATAGCTATGTAAAATCACATGCATATTTTCTTCTTCAGGACTGTTTTAGGCATAAGAACGCCTTGGTTAAAGCTGCAGTTGGTAGAAATCTGGAAAACAAAAAATGCAACAACAAAATGAATAATAATAATAATAGTGCCAGAAGAATCTTCCTAAGGGGCTAGATTTTGTAAATCCTGAAAACAAAATGAAATGCACAAGCTTTGCGTCTACTCAGATCGATTACATTATAATATCCCGACAGATGAGTATGTTTTTTGGGGTGGTTTTTTTTTTGCCCCGTGATGCAGAGAAAATACAGCTTACTGGAGCTTTAAGGTAGAGGACTTATCATGATTACTAATTTAATCAAATCTACACCACCGTTCAAAAGTTTGGGGCCACTTAGAAATGCCCTTATTTTTTGATAGAGAGGGAGTTTTATTTTCAATGAGGATAGCATTAAATGAATAATAAATCCAGTGTAGACATTGTTAATGTGGTAAATGACTATTCTAGCTGGAAACAGCTGATTTTTAATGGAATATCTCCATAGAGGTACAGAGGAACATTTCCAGCAACCATCACTCCTGTGTTCTAATGCTACATTGTGTTAGCTAACGGTGTTGAAAGGCTCATTGATGATTAGAAAACCCTTGTGCAGTTATGTTAGCACATGAATAAAAGTGGGAGTTTTCATGGCGAACATGGAATTATCTGAATGATCCCAACTTTTGAACAGTAGTGTATATTATTTTATGCATTACCTGTGTCACAAAATGTATTGAAGACAAGCTGTAGTACCTGATTGCATCACCATTACTGTTACATGAGATGGAGTTACAGGTGTGTTTGCTGCTCGCCCATAAGGGTTGCATAAAGCCAGTGCACCGTCCTGCTTTTAACTGCTAACTATGGCAGTTGTGTTGATGAACTCTGCAGCATCAAGTTGTAAAAAATGTGTCTTGTGGCTATCCAGTTGCATGCTGATGCTGAACTAGGACTGGCAGTAAATACTGACAGGCTTCTTGGACAGATAAAGTCGTTACCACAGTATTTCTAAGCAGCCGTTTCCAGCAGGTGGTCTAAAGTTATCTATAGTGAACAAGACCATCATGTAGATCGGGATTTTGGATTAATTAGACATCAAACCAATGTGAAGAGATTAATAATGCTTCCAGATACCTCATGTGGAAAACTGCAGCTTAGTTGCTGCGTTCAATACTTTGGATTTCTCTGAACAGTAACTTTAAATACATTTTTTACATTCAGTTTAATTTATAATTACAGTACCCTGGTTTTTATTTATCTGCGTTTCAAATCCCAAACATAACCGAGCTGATTTAGTCATGAACATTAAATATCTGTAGCAGCAACGGATTTCACTGATCGAATAATTGACCATTGATTGTTACCAAGGCTGACTATTGGTTAAGAAAACAGTTTATTATCTGCATCCCTGGCTCCAAAACATACAGTGGTGGAAAAAAGTTTTCACACATCCCATGCATTTGCATGTATCGCATTAAGAATCACTCTTTGGTCTTCAAATGTAATTTCTTCTAGTCCAGTCGCAGCCATAATAGTAAACAGATCCTAAGAAAGCCGTTAAAAACTTTAATTTGATTGGTTCCATGAAAAATAAGAAATTCTGAGTATTGGGTCATTTTGGTAGAATTTAGTTTTATTAGTTTTTCTTGTAAACAATAAACAAAAGAAATAACATTTGTATTTGTTTGTGTCTGTCTAATGCAACCACACCCTTTGGAAACGCAAAAAAGATTTTTCCACAAATATTTCAGAGATTACGTAAAATTTTAAGGGTGTCAGAAAACTTTTTTCCACCACTGTAGTATATCAGATGCAATATGCTAAAACTGCCAGCATGTGCTCCTATACATTGGGGTCCTGTTTTGCAGCATACAAGCCAGCAAGCTTTCCTAGCCATTCTGATGCACAATCCTCTGCACGTGAAGGATCAGTTACATAAATCATGAGGTTGGGTGAGGAGTCATTACAGACCGAGATGCATTTATTAGCAAGACATCCAAAGCTTAAGGCACAGTATTATGACAGAGTAGTGTGTCCTAACTGCATGCAGACTGTATGCAGCTGCAGTACAGACTGAAAGGAAACAGAAAACAGTGAGCATGCTGGATGCAGCCTGCGCTACCTCACTTCATCTTTTGCTCCTGTCATAATTAATGCAGCCACAAGAGAAGGAAAAACGTACCTGTAGGTTTTAACCCTTGTGTCGTCCTGCGGGTCAGATTGACCCGTTTTAAAGTTTGAAAATGTGAGAAAAAATTATTTTCACAATGAAATTTCTGATGTCCACATTTTCAACATTTCTGGGAAATCTTTGAACATTTTTTGGTGGAAAAAAAGAAATGTTAAAAATGTTTCTTAAGAGCATTCACATAAAAATCAACCAAAATCCAGCGAATTTCGCTGGATTTAGTTCAGCATTACAAGTTTTACTGATATATGTGGAATCACTTTACATATTTTTAGGATTTTTGGATGATTTTTACTCATTTCTTGAAAATATTTACAAGAATTTTCTTGCTAAATTTGGGTTTGTTTTTTTTTTTTTTATTAAATAAAACTTTTAAGGGAAATTTTCCAGGAATTATTGGAATTTTTGTCCTGAAGGTTTTGCAAATTTTCAGAAATTTGGGGAAATTTTTTGCGAATTTTTGGATTTTTTTCAGACCAGTAAACAATATTTTTGGGTGGCTGTAAATGAGGACAACAGGAGGGTTAAAGAGCTGTTTGTACCAACAACCTATGGGCTCTTCTTTATGGGAGGATGCTGACTACTCTGCAGACATGGTAGACATGCCTGCACCTGCACACACATTCCCATACATACAGTTCATGTTTCTCACTCGTATATCATTCCCGCTCATCTTAACTCTATTAGCAGACAGAATGTTGACGGCGTAAAATTCTGTAACACACCAGAACAGCTCAGCATTCATCAAAAATGTTCATAAAAATGCACATCATGCACCCTCAAATGTAAGCATACATTATGAGTGATAAATGCGGGCTGCAGACAGGCCCTTTACTCACTGTGATTTACAGCAACCTTGCCACTGCGGGCAAAATCTGCAAGACGGATTGCTGATGGTCAGAGCTGATTGTCTATCTATAACGTTCAGTTTGACTTTCAAATATCAAAACACGTTCTGCATTCCTCTCCCCCCCTAATGTACTCTCCCTGGGGAGGCAGTGCGGGTGTTTTTCAAGCTTTGCCTTTGTTTACCTGCCTCTTTGTTCTGGGCTGTCACATTAACTCTCTAAGTGACGAAGCAGCGTCCCTGTGGGCTCATAATGAGGAAGCAGTGGCGGCACACGCTCTTGTTTCCCCACGCTGAGGGCATCGCTGCATGTTAGGGCCTGCCAGTGTACAAGTGTGGACTGATTTGGCTTTTGACGGACTTGTTGTTCATCCTAGCCTCTACGCTAACTGTCTGTATTTATTTTAAAAGGGAGTGAGCCTTTGTTTTCCGTGCAGAACAACCTCAGCATCAGTGGATCTGCAGCCAACTTTCCAAGAGAAATTGCACTCTGTTACTGCACATTATTGGCTGCCAGGTTTTTTTTCTTCTTTTCCAACATCAATTAAACATTAGAAAGTAAAAAAGAAAATTCACCCACCCAATCACACACCGTCCTGCCATTAGTGCACTGAACTATGATCGCTCTCTCCACACGCTGCAAGATGAAATCAAAAGCATACCCTTGCAGAAATATTGACTTCCACCCTGCAGTGTTTTTGCAGCATTCCCATCTCACAGCAAAAGTTCACATATGGACTCCTGTGATGTTACACTGTTCAATCAAAATGCGTTAACATCAACAGATCTCTCAGAGCAGACGAGGCAGAATGCTATCTGAAATCTCTAATACAGTCTGCAAGATATGAAAACCTGGAGGACATTCCCTGACAGATGCTGTCGCTGGGAGCTTTTACATCCAAATTAGCAGCAAAACAAGCTATAAATAAATGAAAGCATTCACCTCCCTGTCTTCATTGATGCTTTTTCAGTGTGTTTTCACAGAAGTTTGGACAGTCTCAATGAACCTGCTACCAAACAGGACTTGCTATTTAATTTTTATGTTTATGCAGCTGAATTTTTGGTCCTTCCTGTTCATTTTTATTACACTTGTGCTCCTATAACAGATGTTCATGAGCATTAAACATGAGCAGTAAACGAGCTGCTCTTGAGACGGAGATCATCTCACATTTCTTCTGTAATTATCCTGAGTGAAGACAGGTAGCATGTTCAGTAAAACCTGAGCTTTCCTCCCCGGAGACAGAAACACACTGACAATATGACATGATTAAAAATGCTCCTCGCCTCCTTTTTTCTGTTATCAGGATGATTCAGCTGTCTGCTCAGCAACATGCAGAGAAATGTTGAATCAGTTGCTCAGGTGTTTAGATGTGGTTACATTTGCACTAAAGGTCATTTCTGTCAGCACATTGCTGCAAACTGTAAAAACCAAACACTGATGGGTTTCACTGGAATCAATTAAACAGCAACCTGCAGGTTTAATTTTACATTAAATTAATGCTTGGTATTTCTGGGAAATGATCGTTTGAACAGTTAAGGAGACATAATAGTGGAAATTCATATGAAAAAATAGGAGTTTTGCTCTTTAAAATGCTTAATCTCATAATGCATCAAACTGCATGACATAAGTGGATCTTCTGCCTCTATGTTCTGCTCAGGCTAGTAGGAGGAGGTAGTGACTAATAGTGGCTGTGGTTTAGAAACTTGCTGTTTTTTCCTGCTTTCTTTATTGTTCAGCGTGGTAAATTACTGGATTTGTGCAGGTTGGACATAATCCAGAGTCCACATTTTTCCTAACAGCAGAACTGCAGATGAGGCATCAGAACATACATGATAATCTGTAATAGAGGATGTCAAATGCAGCACTGATTCCACAAAGGAAGGTCGTTTTTATGGAGTAACGATGGAGTTCTAGATGAGATGTCTAAACCTGGACCTCATGAAACTGAGAGCTAGTTTGGTTCTTTCAGTGCAAACATCTGCTTCAGCAATAAATAGATAGATAGATAGATAGATAGATAGATAGATAGATAGATAGATAGATAGATAGATAGATAGATAGATAGATAGATAGATAGATAGATAGATAGATAGATAGATAGATAGATAGATAGATACTTTATTAATCCCAAGGGAAATTCAAGTATTCGGCAGCTTACATACAACAAAAAAAGGACAAAAAAGGGAGATTAGTAACAATGTTAAAATTAAAGGTTAGTATACACTACCGTTGAAAGTTTGGAGTCATCCAGATAATTCCATGTTTTCCATGAAAACTCCCACTTTTATCCATGTACTAACATAACTGCATGAGGGGTTTCTAATCATCAATGAGCCTTTCAACACCATTAGCTAACACAATGTAGCATTAGAACACAGGAGTGATGGTTGCTGGAAATGTTCCTCTGTACCCCTATGGAGATATTCCATTAAAAATCAGCTGTTTCCAGCTACAATAGTCATTTACCACATTAACAATGTCTACACTGGATTTATCATTCATTTCATGTTATCTTCATTTAAAAAAAAAGTTTTTCTTTCAAACATAAGGACATTTCTAAGTGACCTCAACGTTTTGAACGGTAGTGTTTGTACTCTAAAAGACATGCTCTAAAATACTATAAACAAAAAACATGTCAATTTAAAATCTATAGAAAGAATCAGCTTGATAAAAACGTGAATTGTATGCTGTGTACGTCGTCTTTAATGTTTAAAAACTTGAGTGTCTATGATAAATATTTCTTTTATTTATACACCTACGCTGCACTTTCACGCACCATAATTCTGTGGTTTATCTACACAATGACAACAAAGTGATCTCAGATCTATTGAATCCTCTTTATAGTGTCATAAAATGCAGTGTTGCTTTATGTTAGACATGTAAGATATGACTTATTTGGTATTAAACTCCCAATACTAGCTCATATATGATAACGAACTGTATGTCCCTATGATTTGACGTATTAGCATGTTCACATCGGCTACCATCAGTCCCTGAGAAAGATTCCTCCTGAGCTCTCTCCTGCTTCTACTTATTAATTACCCACTGATGGCTATTAAAGAAACGGTTATTTCTTCTCATCTTCATCCGTTCCTGATCTCTTTGACACCTAGCAGGATCCTAATTATGCAGCTTTAGCTCATCACTTGTGGATGGATATAAATTCCTGACTTCTTCAATGTCAAACTACTGTTTATATCCGTGTTTCCTATTGTTGAGCTGCACCTACCCTGGTTACTCTCCCTGTTGTGACCAAGCTGTGATTTACCTGGAATGTTATTGCAATGCACATGTGGACATTTTTAAAAGGAATCTAGCTTGTGTTTTATTTTCCTATTCACAGAGGGCAGCAACCTGCAGGTGGTTCATTAGAAACCTCCATTCAGTTTATTTTTATCTTCTTTTTCAGTTAAATCTGTTTGGAGACATTGATAAATACTCCAGCTCCTCTTTATTTTCTAAAAATATGGCTCAGTTCTTGTATTATATATATATATATATATATATATGACAAGAGGGAAATTACTATGCTCATGTGGGCAAAAACTAGAAAATATACAACTGCTGGATCCACTGTGTGATGTGAGGTGGTGCAAATTTTTCCCAATAAAAGCCTGCAGGATGTTTCAATTATCCCACTGTCACCCCGTCCTCTAATAACCTGCTGCATTAACTCTACCCACACTGGATCCACTTCTCTGGAGTGTGTGAAACCTTGACAACAGCGTGCCAATAGACCTTTAAATTCCCTGTAATTAACGTTACATCCTGCCGTCAAAAAATGAAGTCTAATAATAGTTTAGTGTAGCCGAAGTCCACTGACAGAGCGTACTGAAATACAGAAGATGCAATCAAACCTCCTCTTTTCCCGTTTTCTGCTCCATATTGATCAATAATAGGTATTGATTGGCTCAGCTCACACATCAATGGTAGCATTTTTATTCCATGTTTTCTGTGCTGTTTGCTAACCCTACTCTAATCCATGCTAATGTGATCTTTTTCTCAGCAGCAGAAGCTAGATATTTAGCTGCTGTTACTGCTGACCAAGAGGACAAACTGACTGATGGAAAACAGTCCAAAGAATTAATCTGATCCTGATAATATGAGGTAGAGTGAGACGTTCAATCAAGGCTGACAATGGGATGAAAATATGAAAAATAGAACAGAGGACATAGCTTTGCTCTACACATTCTTTAGGAAAACTGTTTGAAGATAGAAATGACAAAAAGAAGAGAGAAAATGATAAAAACAAGGTACAAAATGATAGAAAATGACAAAAACACAACAAAAACTAGACAAAAAAATGACAAAAACAAGACACAAAATGACAGAAACAAGACACAAAATGACAGAAACTAGACACGAAACGACAAAAACAAGACATAAAATGACAACAAGACAGAAAATGACATAAAATGACAAAAATGAGACAGAAAACCAAAAAATAAGACAGAAAACGTCAAAAACAAGACATGAGACACAAAATTGGAGGGGAATAATGAGGTAGAGGTCTTATACTAAAGTGGGCCTATTTTAGCCCAAACTATGATACTTCTGTAAACCAGATCAAGTAGTTTCGGTGCCCCAACTCAACCAAACACCAGCTGAAATCACAAGTAAACCCAAAGTAAAAGGCTGCTGCAGACTGAAGTCAAAAACTAATGCTAGTCCAAGATAGGATTCAAACCCAAGTCGTGTAAAAGGAACTCTGAATTCTGTGGGTCTCCACCACCATTAGATAAGCTGATAACAGCCTATTGAGTCTACTAGACGGTGGCCTGCTGGTCCCATATGTACAGGAATGATATGTGATGATAGCGTCCATTTATTGGGCTGATAACATCTGAAATGGATGCAAAAGTTCTGCTGAGCACATAAGATAGTTCTTCTCCACCTCACAATGTTCTGAAATGTGTGCTGAGGCTCATACTAAGCAGCATAACTTGAGTGTGCACCGTGTAGCGGTGTGCCGATACTGACGAGGATCATTGCTGTGATGATTTTCCAGAGTTGTACGATCTTTTCTCAAGTGTTATTTTGCAGCTTCTTGTCAGAGCAAGCCTTGAAATTGGACCCATGCAACCCCAACCCCCATGATGTAGTTTGGCTTCATTGTTGTATGGACTTAAAATACTGCAGTTGTGCTGTCTGTATACCAGGGGTGTCCAACATGTGGCCCACAGGCCAAAAGCGGTCCTCCAGAGGGTCCAATCCGGTCCTCAAAGTGTAAAAATTACAGAGAAGACATTAACTGCAGATTGTAAATTAGTAAAACTATAAATTTAAAATCATTTCTAGACCATGACAAGTTGTTTGGATCAGAAAGTAAAATACTAGATTGTTCATTGTTCTTCTGTTATTGTGTGTCTCTCTTTTGTAATATTTTGTCTTGTTTTTGTTGGTTTTTTTTGTCTGACTTTTGTTGTTCCTCTCATATTTTTGTCCTTTTGTGTTTCCTTTTTGTCTCGCTTGTGTTGTCTATTTTTCTGTCATTCTGTTTGTCGCTTTTGTCATTTTTTTGTCTTATTTTTGTCATTTGTCCATTTTTTTCACTTTGTAACTTTTTTGTCTCATTTTTTTGTCATTTTATTTCTTGCTATTGTCATTTTGTGTCTCATTTTTGTAATATTTTGTCTCGTTTTGGTAGTTTATTGTCTTTTTTTGTCTGACTTTTATCGCTTGTCTCATGTTTTTGTCATTTTGTTTCTCGTTTTTCTCATTTTGTGTTTCCTTTTTGTCTCACTTGTGTTGTTTGTCTATTTTATTGTCATTTTGTTTCTCGCTTTTGCCATTTTTAGTCTCATTTGTGTCATATGTCATTTTTTGTCTGTATTTTGTTTTTTGTCTATTTTTTTGTCGCTTTGTAACTTTTTTGTCAAATTTTTACCTTTTTTTGTTTTGTTTCGTGTCGTTTGTCTCATTTTTGTCATTTTGTGTCTCATTTCTGTAATATTTTGTCTTGGTTTTGTTGTTTTTTGTCTTTTTTGTCTGACTTTGATCATAAAATAAAGTACTATATCGTTAGTTCCAGATGACTAAATGTTTTGTGCTTTTCTAGACACGCTGTGATATTTATAGGCTGTTATTGCTGTGGTTTTACTGATCCCGACCATCTGACATCAAATTGGGCTGAATGTGGCCCCTGAACAAGAATGAGTTTGACACCCCTGTTGTATACAATTTTTTCTTTGTTATTTCCATTTTTCTCCATCTGATTAATTTTAAGACTCTAACAACAGCCTCATGAATTAAAATCTGCTGCTTTCCATCGTTTTCTATGACACTATAAATGCAACACATATGCTGGCTGCTCCCAGCATAAATCTAATTAATGGTCGTGACAAAAAACACAGTTTAATGACTAAAATTTCCCCTGTTGCACGTCTGCTCATTTATTCTCTGATTTGTTTTACCGTGCATGCCGTGTTTCCTGTCAGAAACTACAGCTGTACGAGTTCAATGTTTACATCCTGTCAACTCACAATTAGCCTTAAACGCTGTTAAAACACCTCATATACGCCCAGTTAGCAGATTTCTGAATACTCTGTAGACACAAATTATTTCTCTCAGGAAAAATATCTTCAAGACCGTCCTCTTCCTCTTAGTCCAGATGCTTTTTGTGAAGATCCCCATCTCCAAACTGCTCCTACGATTTCCTGCCAGCTTATTTCTGGCTCTTTTTCTTATGTCTTTAAATCTTTTCTTACATTGGCCTGCTGGTTGGCTGAGACCAGAGCAACAAATTTAGGAAATTAGCATCATCCGACCTTGGTGGCTCACTTGCAGGGCCATAGATTTTCTCCAAGCAATTTGGTTCTTTTTGCAGCAAAAAAACCCACAATAGAACACAATCTGCAGTTTCTACATTGCTAATAAATGCATATTTGCCTGATAAACGGGAGTCTTTTTGAAAGTTCTTGCATGAGGATATCAGTTCCCTCTTGCTCTGTGTTTTGGTTGTGTTACTCTATGCATTTTGAAAATCTTTCCACAGTTCGTCTATGGATTTAGTCTCAGTTGTTTCTGCTACTTTATGTATTCCCAGGCTAACCAGGTGATGCTGGGCTCTTAGGGGGACACGCCATCTGTTCCATTGTTCTTCTTGTTGCTGTAAATAGTCCTGTATCTGATTATATCTACTGTAGTTGGTAGCTAGCTTGTGTATGTGTGAGTGCTTGCTGCAAATACAACCAATTTTGAAGGAAAAATTACTCACTTTCTCATGACTGGCAAGTCATCCCAAATTTTGCAAATCTGTTTATGCTCACTCAGTCCCTAATATGACCCTGAGACAGACAGACGTTTGGAAAGGATAACATAGGACTGGAAGGCAACGGTTTGGCTGACAACATAAGAATGACAAGGTTATATTGTTGTATTCTCGTCCAGATGGATCCTGAACTAACATTCCTGCTACCGTGTTTGGAGTATAGCCTTAAACATGGCATGCCTCCCAAATGGTATATATGCCCAAAGCCAGAGAGACTCCTGAGAACTGGTACTGACAATACTGGCATGAATGCTGCTTTGTTGTATCACTTCTCCTGATGTCAGTAAACTCTACTCTCAGCATAAGCCATCTGAGTCTCCAGAGTGACTCTGAGTTTGCCTCCTGATTCTTCTTTCGACATCGCAGAATTCCCTAACACTGATATGTGTTTAATCTACCATTCCAATACATTTGACTTCGTAAACATTTATAGTATTTGATTGTGATGATGGAGACGCCACAGCGGATGATGTCTTCCAGGTGCATTTGTGAAGCTGTTGTCAGGCCATAAAATTGATTTGAGCACCATTTACTGATGTTAGAATATTAGATGTGGTGTCTTCACAATGGAAGGAACGCTGGGAAAAGATGTGCAAATGAGCTGCCAAACACAAAACTCCTCACATCATTTCAGAGGATTGCAATGTCGGTAATGAATTCTTTTTTTCTCAATATTTTCTCTCATTTTCTAAATATACAAACAGCATGAAAGCTTCGAAAAGCTAATATTAATACTTTATAAAAAATAATTACGATCACTAATTGCTGTCGTCAAATCCGCCTTTCAGTGATCAATAAGATGAACTTCAGAGCTGCTTGAAGGCTCGGCGTTACTGCCCATCCTCAAATTAGAACTAAAACTTGAAACACAAACTCCCTTCGGTTAAGAAGCCCTTTTTTTAGGATGGATTCCTCCGGGAGACTGAAGGCAGAGCAGTATGACGGAGGCCTCTGCCCTCCCTCAGAAAAAAACATCACACTTAGTGCTTCACTTCAGTGATGTGGCAGTCAAAACGCCAAAAGATTCAGCACCTGTCCCCGGCTACAAGCACTCTAACGGCTGCCGGGCTGCTTGGAAGCCACACAGCTGTCTGCAGGAGGAATGACAAATTCCTGACGTTTTGCATGCATCTATTATCTTCCTTGTGGGAAAACAGCATGAGTCCTTTTGGGGAAATTGTTCCCTCAGTTCTAATCCTTGCGGAGGCATCAACAGAAGACTGATGTAGTTCCCTCTGAAGTAGCAAATGGAGCCGTGCCGTCGCCTCTCCGCCACCACACAATGCAGCACAGAGAAGCTGAAAAGACTGAAGAGAGACTTCAATTCTGCACTGTGGCAGATGGCTAAGACTGTGGAGCAAAAACCTGCCCTGAAAAGCATCTTACCAAGTTAATGCTTATCTGCATAGAAAATCACAAGGTGCTTTCACTCTCTGTGTTTATTTTTAGAGGCTGGTAATGATGTGGCTTTAGACCAAAGCACAAAACGGAGAGAAATGAGGAGCATTTATGCTAGCTGTGTGCAAGTATCTTCATGTTTGTTGTCCAGGCCAGAATGATTAGAAGCTACAAAGCAAGACATAGGCTTGGGATGTGTTTGTTTTTTTGTTTTTTTCTCTCAGCACATACACTGGAAAAATGCCCCTCTCAAAACAAGAAAAAGAAATTTATTTCAAGGAACTTTTACCTTTACATTAGTGAAAAATTCTGCCAATAGAACAAGTGAAAAATGCCTTGGTAAGATTTCTTAAAATAAGATATGATATTTAGAATCTTGAGATCTTAAAATTAGCTGGGAAAATTTATTTGAAGCTATATTTTACCAGGATTGTCAAGCTTAGGTGTCTTAAAATAAGCCAGACATGCTAAAATAAAAAGAACAGTTTTTCACTCAAAAGTAGATTTTTTCAGAAATTTGGGGAATTTTTTTGCAGAATTTTTGGATTTTTTTCAGACAAGGAAACAATATTTTTTGGTGCCCGTAAATGAGGAGGAGGGTTAAATAAACCATCTTTCAGTTAGTTTTGAATTCCAGTGTATTAAACAGCTTATTTCATTTTGTTGTTTTGTATAGCTTTGAGTCTTTGGAAACTTTTACACTGAACCAGAGTTGGTCTTGGCAACCACAGCTATTGTGACTGCAGTATCTGACATCAACAATTATGCAGCAATACTGAAGAATTCCAGTGAATTGTCTGTATAGTTTTAGTGTCCGGTTCCTGGTAATCGTAGGAGTTTCAGAGAAAAGCAACTGGACTTCTGTTTTAGGTCCTTGAAGGCATTTCAGCTCTCACCTCTGCTTCAGTGACATACAAAGGAAGCTATTCTTTTTTCTAAATCTATGCTTTTCTTCTTCTCTTTATCATTTCTGTCTGCATGCTAAATGGTGTAAAAATGACTCATCCATCCTTTGCTGTTTAAGCGATAGAAAACTATTTTCAGTTGTTTTCCTCGTCGACAGCCTCGTGTAAGTTGAAGAGCCGAGCGATAGAGGTTCTCCATAAAATTCAACCTTCACAGAAGCATTTCTCGAGAGGTTTTTACTGCTGCTGGGAGTGGTTTGTAAAGAGACACGCTGATATCTGCTGCGAAGATATTTTTAATTTCAGCTGTTGAACTGAGTGCCCATAAAATGAAATGAACAAATCAGGCCCCTTTGTTGTGAGCATGGCAGACTATAACGCCGGTTTGATATGCATTAGTTTGATAAAATAAGCATTTATATTTATGAATGCCTCTCATTCACTAGCCTCATATATAAGGAAATGACTTCAAAGTGCTTCCGAATGCACTGGCCCCGTCCACGTGCTCCACGAGCGACTGATGTGGTGGCAGTGAAAAATGTTCATTTCTGCAATGCTATTTCCAGTCACTGTGTTCATATTTTCAGCCGTCTCTGTAATAAATCATGAGGTCATCGTGTCATACAGAGCACAGAGCCCCGGAGTAACAATAAAACCGCTCTGGTCCTCAGCGGACATGAGACTGCTTTAATAAGAGGCTATTACATGTAGGTTTTATTTCTTTATTATTTACACACCTGATCCACGCTCAGCAGCATGAATTACTCACAGATTACCCATAAATGTCAGCCTGTCTGTCATTAAAGACTGTTTATAATGCTTGTAAGAAAATTAATCACCAAAAAGCTGAATTTATTGATTTCTTTTTGCAAACTCCGGAGCTCCAGAAGAAGATGAGAATAAAGCAGCTGACACATTGTCACCTTTTTAAAGCAGTAATTGTGAACAGTCTCCGATTCACACATTTACTCGCCTGGACTAACCTGCTGGGGGGCCTCAGACACAAACGAGCTTCTGGATCCCATGCTGGGTCCAATTTAACTCCCTGTTCCTCCCACTCTCGCTGCATTGTGTACAGTATTCATATGTGTTAAATAAAAGCTCCAGATTTGCCGTGTAGTTTAATTAAAAGTTAATTAATTGAGGAATATGCGCCGCACAGATTAATCGCTCTGTTTGTAGATTTGATGATAGAGACACAGTGAACATTTTGTTCATTCTGAGTTGCATTTTTTTTAGCCACCAGATGAATATAAATCACATATTTACCCTCATTGCAGCTCTGGTTTGGTCTCCACCAGCTCCTGAGGGAAACATCTGGCAGGTAGCTGGTTGATCTGAACAGAAAGGCTCAGTAGAAGTGAAGGGAAATGCAAAGCGATAATCCTCTGTGGTTCTGTCACCGTTTCACCTTCCACATAGACATTGGATTCATTGTTAATGTGAAATATTGATGCCTCTTCTCATATCTGTGCTCATATTTTTCGGTGTGTTCTGAGGACGTGGATGGAAATCGCATGTGAAAAAAACGGGGAAGATGCTTTCACAAAAACAGCACTTCTCTCATTTCATTTCACAGCTCTTACTTTCTAATCAGCCTTTGATGTAGTTTCTTTTTTTTTTCAAAAATGTCATCTGTCAATAACAACTGCGCTTTAGGCCATGTACCTTTGATGAGCAGTCGGTGCCTGCAGGCTACAAAACAGATTTTGCCAGGTACTTGAAGCGAAGTTTGCAATTCATGTTTGCACTGAGTTTGGTTTTTACAATTACGGACAGTCTTTTGATGGAGTAAAACGTTTTAAGTCGAACAAGATATCTGCACTGCGCAAACCTCGGATGAACTCGCCCTTTCAAACTTCGACATATCTCCCTAAGTTTATTGCCAGACCGGTCTTGTCTGCAAAGATTTGTGATGTGGAATAGCAGCCGAGAGGAAATGTCTTTGTTTGACGGTGATTGTGCCGTCCCTTTTAGGCTCTTGTTTCTTACGGTGATTGGCTCATTGTTTACAATAATTACCACACTATCAAAATTAATTTAACAATATCACACTGGTGTGAAAATACCGCATTCAACACATTTATTTTGCTGAGAAATTAGTTTTAGTGACATGAAAAAGCTAATAAAATGAACATTATTGTTGCAGCTGCAGACAGGGGGGCCATTTTACTTGGCTTTGCAATTTGGGCATGCTGGGTAATTTCCATTTCCTGGCAAAACCTTTGTCTTCAGCTTACAGGGCAATGAAGTACTAGGAATTGCTTATCTTAATTAATTTAACAGTATATGTACCTCTTGCACTCTTTAATTTTCTTACATTGGTGTACATAAGCAATCATTTACTGTTGTGATGTTTAGTGCAAACCAAACCAGGATTATTGTAATTACTATTTTGAACCACTATGAATGTGTGTTTGGTTACAGAGAAAGAATGTTTCTCTCAGTAGAGCTGCAGCCTCAGTGACTGTTTCCCAATCTTGTTTCTTCATTAGTGGGAGAAAAAAGTGTGATTTTCTTGTCTGAGCTCGGCTCCTCTGTGAAATCCCACCTCTGAACTGCCCCTACTGAGCTCTCCTCCTCCAGAACGAGCTGGAAGCCAGTCCCAGGTGCTGACTGCGAGATGAGCTGCAGCTTTAACTCCCGCGCTAATTACACGTGGATTGAGAACACAAATTCAATGAGAGGCACGGTGCAAATGCTGCCTCATGTGTTATGGAGGCAGCACAGAGAATCATACCACCCATTTGTTTGTCTCTCTTTCTTCACTCACTGCAGTAGTGAGGAACAGGCATGTGAAGCCGATAGGCTGATCAAGTGCTGTTTTTTTTTAAGTAGACCCCCCAGATAAACATATAAACCTGTAAATGTGCATAATATGGGCTCATAAAGCAGATCTGAACACATCCCGAGTGGTGAAACCACAGTGGGCATCTGATGATGGACAGCTTGGAAAGCATCTCCTTTGAACTCACTTCATCCATTAGCAGCACACTGAGGATCCACAGGGACGGAAAGTTTTAATAAGTTCACTGACTTATGTTGAACTCTCAGACGCATGTTTATCTCTCTGAAAATATCTCTTGTTTGTTTGTTTGCTTGTTTTAATGCTACAGACATGTTTTTGCCTTGACATTAGGTTTTTTTCATCACTGGTAATTAAGACAAAAATTATTTTTTTGTCATTTCAATTTAAAACAATGCAATTATAGAATCACTGAAGTTTAGGATTCACTCAGTGTGGCTATTCAATACTGAACAGCCACACTGAGTTAATGCTATAACTCAGTTTTATTCATTTATATCAGATTTAAACTTTTACATGAAACTGGTGGCGGCTTATCGCAAACTTTTAAAACATGAACCCGCAAGGTGAAGCACAAGTCGCAGGAAATTCATTTTTACAAGTTCTGCTTTATTATTATCTGTGTGGAAATGTGTCCCCTGCATGTGAGCCATTAAATTATTAACAAGCAGAGGACAGCCGGGTCTCAGCATCCAAGGTCTACCTCTGCAGAGCTGGTGGCAACGGCAGCTGCTTCTAAGTAGCCATTCAGATGTGTAGGTTTATAGCAGAGGTCTCCAGTTCATTTCAGTTCTATTCAGCCCTGTTGCGTCAGGTAACATCCACTGTCTTGCCAACTCTTGCTGCAACTCACTGCTTAACATGCAGGGAATCAGAATTATTATCGGAGCGATGAGGTAATTGAGGTGAGACAGAGAGCGATTCTTAAGTCTGTCTGACAGTTTTTGGCTCTCTTTTCTTTGAAAAATAATTCATAAACGTCTGGTCGGGGTTGTTGTTCTTTCAGTCTCTTGCAGTGGGACCCTTTTAGATCTTCTGTACATAGAAGCAGACTTTAGCTTCATCCACAGCTTGTGGGGATAATTTACATATTCAGCTTCAATTAATCAGCTTCAGTATGAGCTTTAAACTAAACACAGAGGGTTGGTTTATAATTTATAACCAGAATCTGACAAATCAGTTTATTTATAGCTGTTTTTTGAATGTCTTTATGCTTTGTTACAACAGTTCTACTTGAGCTGGAAGGATTGATCGGCCCGTATGTTTTGGATGCATCGGATTTTTCAAGTTTATAAACAACTGAGAGATTACTGTTGCCGTGTTTAGGAGGCTTGTCTTAATCTCTACATTTGTATAAGTCTTTATCTGACAATGCAAATCCAGCCTCTTCAAATCTCTACATCTGCTCTCGCTTAAATCTGCACAAAATAAGATGGGAATCTTTTGGGTTTGGTAGGACACCCACACAGAAAAAAGTTGAGAACCTGCAGGCTTTGCAAAAAAAAAAAAAAAAAAAAAAAAAAGTTCCACTAAGCCCTTATGGAGTTCAAACCCAGTTTCTTCTTGCTCCGAGGTGAAATTGCTAATCCCTGAGCCACCATGCCATAAATAATAGCAGAGATCCCCGGTGAGATCGGGAGGTGATTTACACTTAGATACCTGTGTAAAGTTGGAGGACTTCATAGAAATGCTCAGTAAATTGCTCTCACCTTGTCGCTGCATTGCAAATTTCCATTTCTCCTCGCAGTACCCCACTCTTTAGCCACAGACTCTCACTTTAAAGCTCCTTATTGCTCTCTGATGATCAAAAAACCTTGTCCACCACCTAACTAGACCAGCCACTGTTACTTACCATTAATATTTATGCATCAACATTGAAATTCAGAATCTGTTCGCTGAATGTGTGAAGAGTCGTGGAAATGAAGGACCCAGAATTACACACTCACACGATGACTGGTCATTACCACTGCCTGTAACGCTAATAAGCAATTTGTCTCTGCTGAACGTCTTCTCGACCCACGATTGCGTTGAACGTAGTCGTTAGAGTCATTTTTGAAATCATTTGTATATAAATTATAACATGAAGAGCCAATCTGCCCACCACAAAACCATCAGATATGCTAAGTCAGAGTAAATTGAGAGATTGTCTGTTATTCAGGCAATCCAGTAGCTCAATAAATCTAATATCAAACTCTATTATTCTAATTTAATACCCCATTTGAATGGGACCTCAGGACATCCCATGATTTTTAATAACTATAGAGACTGAGAGCGATTCCAGTGCTCTTTGAAATTTTCCACAACTGCGCAGTGCCGAGTCAGAATTAAATGGAGTCTCTGCAAATGTTCAACCTGAATCATATTGTTCTAAAAAAGGACGTGAGAATCTAAATTACAGTGAATTTTCCACTGTTCTGTTCACTGAGTGCTCCCAGCCATCCCCTCTCTCACCCAACTGGACGGTTTCACATCAGGGATTCATCTCATAGCAAAGTACAGCCTGGATTCCCACTTTTTTCTGCTATTTTAATTAGACAAAGCTAATTGGTGTGTAATTACTGTATCTTGTTGAACTAAGAAGATGCTAAGAAATGCTGCATTTAAAGATTATTTACCTTCCTTGATCCAAAACTCAACCCACTGAGAAAGCATTGACATCGAAGGCTCACACATTTTAAAATTGAACTATTTTATCACATATTGTATTGTATCAGGAGACATTTCTCATAGATCACATTATTCCTCTGGTAAACCTGTGGAGAAACACAACTCCCTGCAATAACAGATACTGAGAAGATGTATTCTTGAAAGGTTAAGAAGAGAAATGTTATAGAGAGAGAGAGGATTAAAACAAGGGATAAACTTTAAAAAGTAGCTGTACTGGCAGGTACCAGATATGCAAAGCAAACCTTATTCACAATCCCTCGTTTCCACAGTTCTGTGCCATGTTGGATGAGCAGTTAAAGCACTATAATCTGTTTTGTTCCAGGTCCCTTCTGGCCTGCAAAAGAAAAAAAAAATTGGACTGACAGTAGACGAAAACTTTAGCTTTGTAGTGACAGACTGTGTCCTGGAGCTCATAACTGCCACCACACTCTTGAAGTCTCATTTCCAGGCTGACTTGCCAGCGTTTTCTGCATTTGTAGTCTGTCCCGGTGAGAACGTACCTGCAGTGTATCTCCATGTGGCTGGAAAGTGCACATTGCAGAGCATGTGGCTGGGCCAATGGCAGCTTTAGATTACTGGATTCCTTTTCAGAAGACATGTTTTCATTGGAATAATGAGAAAATCCTGCTGGAAACTGATTTTTATGCCAGTAATATCAGTGTTCAGATTATGCAGAAAGCCGGTATACCTTTTACGCTCCCAACTCCTTATGTACAGATGTTATGCTAGGACCCCTTAGTGTCTCATTTGAATTCCCTGGATACCCTTTGGCATTTTTCAATGTATAAGGTAGTTCGACAGACCTTTAAAAACTACTGAATGTAAGAAATAAATGCCATAAGACTGTAGGGAAACATTCTCTGCTGGTTTTGTCACTGTTTGTCTTGGAACATGTGCTTCACCTTGTGAAAGGGTTAGCTATGAAGTTGAACAGGTAGTTCTGGTCCATCCATCCATCCATCCATCCATCCATCCAGCCATTAGTTTTGGTGCCTAAGCTTAACCAAACAGTGAATAAAAACTACACCAAAGTCCCAAAATAAAACGAAACTAAGTGAAAAGGTCCAACACAGTCTCTTAAAAACTTTAGAATTTTTCTGGTTCCTTACCTCTGATTCCAACTTACCTGTTGCTTGACTCTGAGTTCATTGTATGAGGAGTCAAGAAACTGTCTCAAGTTGTTGAGTTATTCTTGAATGTGGTTTTAGAAATACAAATAAGCTTATAAGACTTGCTTGAGTCTAGATTTCCAATAGAAATGATTTGAAACTTAAACCCATTGAGGTCATTGAAGATGGGGCAGGCCTTGAGAAGCCATAACTTGAATCTGAGCTGCAATCAAAAAAACAAATGGGTCATTCAGACTTGTGAGATAGATTTAAAATGAAAGGCTTGAGATGTGATAAGGTCAAGATATGATACTCGTAAAGCTCTGCAGTAAATCATTCAGTCCATCACCTCTTTCCTGGACTCACTACATTTTTGTCTGGTCGCTGTGTCAGATCAGGTGATAGTAGAGTCCTAAATTCTCGCCATGACTTCCCGGGACACATGACAGACTACTTGTTGGTCCCTGACAAATCACAGTCCTGATGGGATGTCACTGGGAAGGAGATGTGAGGGATAAACTCCAAACAAACAAAGGTGTGAATGATATTGGCTGTCTTGTGCTCAGAAAAACAATAGTGTGTCACACCAAGAAGACATTAAGGATCGTCTGTCATTGAGGCTCTTTCACTTCATTTTATGATGTGTGGAAGACTGTACTGGGATCCTGTTGGTTAATGACATATTGAGGAAGTTTATCAGTCAGATGACGTGCTAGTCTTTTTTTTTTTAATATCAGGAATCAACTGGGGTACACTACACAGATATCACAAACACGTGTCATGCCAGATGCTGATTTTTGGCCCCCGAAGCCCCGACTCATTCGGTTTTGGCTGTTTTCATACCGATATTGTCCACTCCTCTCGCTTCCCACAGAGAACCTAATCACTGATCACCATCCTGTTGCTCTCTCCAATTAGCTGCACCTGTAGCATTCAGCTTCTGTCTGTGATGCCAACATCCAGGCACCACCTTCCTCACCACCGCTGGCACCAAGGCGTCATCTAGTAATGATCGTCAAGAGGATATGGTAATTCATCACCAGGCAATTATAGAACACAGTCTGAGATTAAATTTTACATGTATTGTTGTTGTTTTTGTGAGGATTACATAGACTTTGACAAACAATATCTTGTCAAACACTCCAACAGGTAGCAATGGAAAGTCAGTGTGGAAGTTTATGTACTTGAAAATGGAAAGTAAGTCCTCCTGAGGTCCAGTTGTGGCCTTAAAAAGTCCCACTCCCGACTGTACAGTATAATGACCTTAGATAGGTTAGCCAGTGCAGCAAGCAGGGTACAGCAAGCATGATGAAACCGGAGCAATGCCCTGCTTCCAGCATATGATCAATGACAAGAAAGTATCACTGTGTCAGCAAAGGACTGCACAGCATGCCAAAGGAGGACACGTACTCCCACAAGACCGAGCACAGGCTTGGCCGATTCAGCCGAGGCAGAAGAGGTTAACATGCTCTGTTCCACATAAGGAGACAACTCGCAGTGTCATTTGTCAAACCCGTGTTTTCTTTCACTCTCCATGAGGTTTAGAGGCTTTAGCAATCTAACATTCTAGATTTTATAGGGGCTACATTTCCACAGCGTAGTTGAGAATGACATACGACTCGTGATCCGCAGGTCTTTAACATCGAATAAAACGTATTTCATCGTTTATTCGATAGTGACAATGCAATTAAAAGGATTGCATTCCACCTTTTAAATCTGAAAAGACGTGTTCCACATGGAGTTTACTGCTAGTTTGCAACTCTTGGTCTTTGTTGGGCTTTTAAACTGATTGAATAATCTCAAATTAGGCCACAAAATTTGAAATGCATCCTGAATGAATGACACTCAATTTGTCACTTGTGCAAAATAGTATTAGTTTGTATTGTAATTAAGAAAATCTAAAATTAACAGGAACAAAGACAAATGGGAAACTAACAGGATTATTTCTTTAGTTTCATGAATTAGTATCTCAACATGTGTTGGCTTCTCTACCTGATAGAGGAAGGTACAAAGAGTAATTCTTCCCTCTAACAGAACGAGAGTTATATGAAACCACTGATATTTTGGTAAAAATAACATCGCTTCACTTTTACAAGTGTGTAGCTTTAACTAGCTTACCTTGATGCACTCCAGTGTGTTTTCCTTATTAGTTGATGTTTTCATATACAGAGCAAATAAAAATGCAAAATATTCTACCTTACAATCAAATACCAACTCTTTTATTTTGACTTTTAAAATTGCAGTCAGGATTCAAGAAAATAATGGAAAAAAAAACATCCTAAAATACATCCAGTCCCTAATAAACAAACTCTGCACCATGTGGGGTTTCTGTGGAGTCCTGTGGGTCGCTCTATCCTCCCACCTCCTTCAAGCTAATTGGAAAAAGGTCAAACCAAATAAGAGAGCAACTAACCTTTTTTTTCCTGCCAAAAGTAAACCCAGAATTGTTCTAGGGTAAACAAATGAACTAATGAGCCGTAATTCCAAGGACCGCGCTCCTAATAGCGTCACCAGGAGAGGCCAGCGCCATCCCAGCTAATTAGCATCAGTGTTCAAAGTTGCACAATAAAGGCGAGGCATGGTAACATATGCAGCAGTTAATAGGGTTTAGCATGTGAAATAACGGCGGCGGTGAGCTCATGAGGGGGGCAATTATGACAAAGCTGTGCATATCCTAGATAACCGTTTGCCTGACTCAATCTGGCTAAACCCCCGGAGAGGCGGCTCGCAGCAGCTCCAGGGGCTGCAGAAACTAACAAGAGGAGGAGGGTGGAGGGGAGAGACGAGAACGAATCCACATAAACAAGCGTCTAACAAGCTCTGCACACACTAATATTGAGCATGTGTAATGCAAAGCCATCTGGATTACAGGGAAACGCACATTACGCCGAGGCGCCTCCGTGTGCCAGATTCACATACAAGGAGTTGCGTGTGAAAATAATAAAGCTACAATGAAAATTAAATGAGTGCAAACACAGCAGATAAGGGTGGAATTGGATGATGCTTCTCGTAAACCTCCCCTGCAGCCCTCAAACCATAAAATAACATGATGATATTACTGAACTTGAGCAACAGTAGACATTAGCTGTAGCAGGAAAATGACCTTGTGTAAAATCAATGGCAAATCCCTGTAAAGGTGAAGTATGCAATCTACTACAAGACATTATTTTTTTTAATCAGATTTCATTACAGTCAGCTGCCAGTTGTATGTGCATGTTGAAATCCAGTGTTCTGTAAATCTAAAAGAATGAAGTCAAGGCTTTTCTTTTGTTACTCATTTATGTCATCATGTAACACATTTGCATATCACCTGTTTATTGGCTAGTTTGGCCCACTCTAGAGCTGGTTCTGCTTGAACATCATCTGTCTGTCTACACTTCTGGGGTTGCAATAGGTAAACAAATTTACCTTGATTTCATCGGCCCAGCTGACCAATCAGAGCAGACTGGGCCCTTAAAGAGACAGGAGCTAAATTATAGAATGTTTTACACAAGTGTTCTGCAGGAATGGAAATATTTTGTGTTTTTCAAACTTGAAAGCATGTAAACCTGTTCTAGTAGACCCCAAAAATAAAATTCTAAATCTGTAGACCTGCATGATATGAGCTCTTTAAATGTGTTCCAACTCATTTCAAATTAGCTCGACATAGATTAATGCTTTATTGAAATACACAAGTGCACTGTTTTTTGTTAAAATTTTGGGTTGCTGTTGTTAATAGTGTTACTACTGCAGTGTAATTTGTACCGGTGATGCATTCACATGGTTAAATGAAGCTCTGGTGACTTTAAGAGTTTCTACATTTAGCTGCTATATACCATCGCTAAAGGCTAAAATATGGCTGCATAAATTGGAGCAAGTAGAGGGTGGTTACTGGGCTTAAACATGCAGAATAAGTGGTATGGTCTTTTATAAAAGCACTTTTAAAATGTCATGGCTGCGCAGTGCCATTAATGCGCCGCAAAATTACCTGCAAACCTGGCAGCTACATAACAAACACGGATGATAATTCCCTCTTTCTGTCTGTTTTGTCACAGCCAGTTCCAATACATTATGCCCCGTTATGCTGAAGCTTCTGTGAGGAAAGAAGAATGTGCGTCAGTCAAACGCTACGTCAGGCATGATTCAAGCTACACAATAACAGTGCACAATAATTCAAACAAATAGCTACATGTATGGCAAAGTAAACACAAAGGAATGAAATGTTCCTCTTATCTAGCTTTTACCCACAGTCTCCACTTAGTATTCCAACTCACTGCATCTCCACTGTACAACACAACTCTGACATATTCTGTCAGTTAAGATAAATTCTACAGTAAAAACCATTAACTACCAAAGGAATTTCTGAGGTGTGAAATGTGGTGACACTGATGAAGATACACAGTCAGACCAGTTATATATTCACTTCCACATTCAAAAGTTTCATTTAAAAGAAATATGAAGGTAAATGCTGAAACTATTACAGGTATAAACTGTCCGTCAGTCGCATTTAAAGTATTAATTCAGTGGAATTTTCTGAAGATAAAATTTCTGTCAAAAACTGAAGGAAGAAGAGTGATTTTTATCTCAGCCAGTTCACGGCCACTGTCAGATAAACCAGAATATAAAATACATGAATTAGTCCCAACATTAAATCACCTGCCTGACATCATGTTTAGGACATTGACAGTGGATCCACTGAGTCCTGTGGGTTGCCAGGTTGGGAGTCTGTGTATGATGGGTAAATGTTTAGTCAGTTTCAGATCTGGGGAGTTTGGAGGCCATGTTTCTTGGCCTGTTTCTGAGCATTTTTTGCAGCTCTGTAGGGCGTGTTATCCTGTTGGAGGAGACTGCTGATGTTGGGTAGTTTTAGACCCATGTAGGGCTGTGCTTGGTCTGCAACAAAAGCTGCTTTTTCCTTACAGTATTTTTACATTTGCATTTAAAATGAGTTCATGGAAATGGAGAAATCTGGAAAAACTTTAACCCCAATTTTACAAAAACCAATGTAGTTTTAGACATTCATTGATCGTGCAACAACTCATTTTGAAAGAGTTTATTCACGTGATGGCTGATGCAAAGATCTTTTTCAAAGAAGTTCTGATGTAGTGAACATCTAACTCACCTGACTATGCAACGGTTTGCTCTTCTGTGGTTATCTTCACGTCCGGACAGAATGAAACAAACACCAGCTAACATGAAGGAATAATTACAACAATCCATCCATCCATCCATCCATTATCTATACACCGCTTAATCCTCACTAGGGTCGCGGGGGGTGCTGGAGTCTATCCCAGCTGACTCAGGTGAAGGCAGGGGACACCCTAGACAGGTCACCAGTCTGTCGCAGGGCCACATACAAAGACAAACAAGCACTCTCACATTCACACCTACGGGCAATTTAGAGTAATCAATTAACCTCAGCATATTTTTGGACTGTGGGAGGAAGCCGGAGTACCCGGAGAGAACCCACGCATGCACAGGGAGAACATGCAAACTCCATGCAGAAAGATCCCGGGAAAGCCGGGACGCGAACCAGGGACCTTCTTGCTGCAAGGCGAAAGTGCTAACCACTACGCCACTGTGCAGCCCTACAACAATCCAAATTGGTAAAAAATTCTGAAGACATCTCTCAATTTTTCTGTCGTAGATGGTCAAAGACTACATTCCAGATTGAATGCTTTTCTTTTTACATCGAGTACGTACTGCAGCTGCCCTTACAGTTTATGTTACGATCCATGCAGAACTGGGACATGCTACTCTGTCATGGTGTTACGACTTCCATTAAGGCCTCTACAGATTGTGTGATTTCCAGCCGTCCCAGACCAAAGATACCAACAGTGAGAGAATGGTGATGATATCTTTGGTCTTGGCTCTAAATTGGTGGTCCTATGGCGACCAAAGACAAGCTGCCATAAAATTCTGACTGTCAGAAATTTGGGGTGATCATCTCACAGTGTGATGCTGCTGAAACCTACGGCAACCAACTAACCAACAGAAATGCAGCATGAAATGACTGTAAACTGGAGCTAAACCCAAATAGATGATTTGCGGCAACAAAACGCATTAAAACAAGTGTGTGGGATTTAAACAAACAAGACAGCCTAGTAGAATTGTGGCAGCAGAAGCCTTTTTGATGTGTCTGGAATTGCAGCACTCAGGTTGGAAACCTAACATTAGCATTTGGGATTTCTCTCCAAACACATAAATGTCAGCATGGCGAGGGCTCCATTCATGTTTGGCTAGTTTCCTGTGATTGTAGGAGCTCCGTTCATGTTTGGCTAGTTTCCTGTGATTGTAGGAGCTCCGTTCATGCTTCGCTTGTTTATTTTTCATGGATGGACGGTGCACGCTGATGATGTTTTATTCTTGCACATTCACGTCAACTCACGTACATTCAGCTGCAATCTGCACAGAGCAAACTTCACATCGTGCCCAAAGATTATTAGATTCATGTTGTACAGTGGAGCAATCTGTGAACTTATAAGATTGTTAAAACCAAACAGTATGTAGAGGCCTTTAGACATTATGACGTATGAGAATTGAGAGGATCGTGGGTCAGAATCACCAGAAAATTATGGCTCACATATTGTAAAAACTAATTGGGTGTCGTCTGGCATCCGGGTATTTTTCCTGTACTACATTTGACGTACTACATACCGAGACATACTAAATATTTTAATGGCGTATGATAAAATATCACAGTAGGGATACTGGAACGCACCCAAAGTTTAGCTGGTTTCTTTTTCTTCTTTGAGATTTGTTAGCATTAGCAAGCAACTGGTTTTGCTTCTGCTGCTTCTGTTACAGCCATGTGTAGCGTACCCTGTAGTGCCATCATCTGGTAGCACTATGCATGCAGCCTTGTTTTTTGGCCCTATGCGTTATTGGAAACAAACCTGTTGCTTGACAGTTATATGGGAACATCGCTAATATGTAGGCGGGCGGTACATGTCAAAGCCAAGGTTTTCCAGCAAACACACTTAATGGTGTCCGTGGTTTTGATCTTGTGGTTGATTGGTGTATGTGTCTCTTAAATCCAGACAGAAACCCATCCAACCCATCGTTGGATGGGCAGGATGAGGTTTGTAATTCTTGTTGTTGCCACAAACTTATCTGACTGATGTGTGTGCATCTAAAAACAGTCACATCCCTGAATGGAAATGAGACAGAGGGGAGGAAAAACATAGGTTTCCAAGAATCCAAGGTGATGAACACGAGAATCTAAGCCAGACACAAAAAAACCCTGAGCCAGAAGTGTCAGAATGACTCTAAATTTAGTGCCAGCTGTGTCTCATGAGCCTCTCACTGCTGCATCATTGCCAGGTAAAAGCATATCATACTGAAAATATATGCAATTAGATGCTTCTATTTGTAGCCAAAGCAGATTATAATAAATGCTTTCTAAAATAAATCTGCTGCTTTAAATTACGTCAAACATTTAAAAGCAGAATGACTGGGTGAGCCGCAGTGTGTCACTGCTGTCGTGGGGTGGCGGTTTATTAGCATTTAACAACGTTTTATTCACCTAAATCCAGTGTTGGATCCTTGATTGAATCCATTTTGATTCAGTTTTGTAACAAGAGTTAAAAATAGGTGAATCTAATAACAGGAATCGAATCATTCCAAGTCCTCCTGTTTAACAGTGGTGGTGTGTGTTCTGGAATGCAACAAGCAGCAAAACAAGACCTCGCTGCCAGATGAATAAAGCTTTTTTTCCTTGCTCTTGGAGGTGTTGAATCAAATCAGGCTTCTCATGAGCTCCAGTTGCTATCATGTAAGCCTTCAAGTACACTAAGGCCTCTCATCCATTATTGTTATTCCACATAATTAGGCTTTTGGCCTTAGTCCTTAGAAATGTTGGCAGTGATACCTGTATTTAAACCTGCCGCTGTGTGCAGCAATCATCAGACCCAGATAGGCAGCAGAAGCACTCCAACAAACGAGGCAATGATACACTTCTTTTTGTTTGATTTCCTTTTGTTTTCACAGAACAGCTCTTGTGATCCTTCTGATGCGAACCCAGGAAAGAGTTTAGGTGGAGCTCAGCTGGAAAACATGCAAAGCATTTTTAATCCTGACACCTTCACAAATCTGTGGCTGATTGCAGTAACCCTGCAGGCTGCATGGCATCTTTCTGTCTCCACCACGGCCAGAGACTAATGTAGACTTCTAACCACGGCTGGATCAACTTTGTGGAAGGTCAGGAAGTTTTTTTTTTTTTTTTTACCTTGTTAACGTCCATACTCAGTTTATAACAGGAGCTAAATAAGCATTTAGCACCACGGATGAGCATTTCAAACTGCAGAATACTGATGACTGATGTCTCAAAAATACTCATTTAGACAGCGAGGGTTTGATGTTTAACAAACCTCAGGAACAGATCCAGTCAGTTTGCAGGTTAGGGCTTTCTGTATCTTTATTCTTCATCAGAACTGGTTGCCAGTTTGAACATGAATACTACAACTTGCCATTGTGGAATAGTTCTCCGGTGTTTGAGCAGAGCTGCAGGTGAGCTGGTGTGCTTCAGGTGCAGTGAATGTTAAAGGATGCATAGAGAGAGCACTGATGGAGAGTTACATCTGAGAGATTTGAAATCATGAAGGGATTATTTTTCTTAATATATGACTGTGATACACAGCGAAGATTTTTTAGAGGTTAAATCGATGACTGGATTCAAGTAGCTGAGCTCTAATTTCTATTTAATCATTAATGCATTAATCATTAATACACTTAAAATAAAAGATGGTCAAAATGTGGCAGCAAGGATGCCAGAAAAAAAATTAAAATACGATGGATCCTTTTAAGAAAAAAAAAATCTGTGAAAATAATGGAAAATATTTGCTATTTGCTAATATTTCGCTAATTTAAATTCAATAAAACTGTAATTTTCTGACCACACATTCTAAAGAAAAATTAAAAGACTGTTCATAAAAAATGATTTTTGATCCTTTTTTTGTTTTTAAGAAAAATACATTCAACATGTCAGTCACTATTTTTTTTCTGTGATTTTACAAGATATTGAATGTAATTTTCCAAAACAGGAAGAATTCATAAAATGATCAGAATATCAGAATAATTTTTTTTAATTGACTGTTTTTCAAGCCTTAATATGCAGAATGTTTCTTTAAAATAACAACAAAAATCTGTGGAAAAATGCTTTTATTTAAATAGAGTGAAAATAGTATGATTTTATTGTCAAATAAACATTATGTACAGTTTTAGCCTGTTTTTTGTTTTTTTTAATACATGTTGAATGTAAGTGTGCATGTAAAAAATTTTTCTGTGATTTTACTAAATGTTAAATGTAATTTTACAAAAAGGGAAAATGTGTAAAATTATCAGACTAACAGTTTTTAAAAATCATTTCCTATTTTTCAATCCTTAATATGCATAATTTTTCTTTCAAATAACAACAGAAAAATGTAAAAAATAATCTGCATTTTTGTCTGATTTAACAGTGAAAACAGTGTCATGTTGTCGTCAAATGTTGTAAAACAAGAAATCACTTTTTTTTAAAAATACAGATTGTTTATTCGGACATTATGTACAGTGTTGGCCTGTTTTTATTTATTTTATTTTTTTTATTATTATTTATTATCTCTAACTGAACAAAACCGGGGAAATCTGCAAATTAATAATAAACTGTTCAGACAAAATGAAGTTAAAAACTACTTCTAAATATTATTTAATCCAGTGTAAGGCCTTCTGACAGTGATCGGTATCCACATGGTTTCCTTCCTGACTTCGGAGGACAAAGTTATGTTGATTCTGAAAGAGATTTACAAGTTTAACTCCGTGCATCTATTTCTATGATCCATGAAGTCCTAATGGAGACACTTTCTTTAATAAATGTGGCCCTGTCCTTCCAGTGAGGCTATAGCTAATATACTGATGTGTAACTGATGTAATTCTTCAAGCCTCTTTGTGCTTCCAACTCATCCATACGTTGGTGGGAGGAACATCAGCAGCATGTTAATGAAAATAACGGCCTGACATCTTTTGTATCTCAATCTCCATCCATCTCTAGCTGACTCCCAAGTGCTGCCAGTAATATATTCACCCCTCTGTAACCTCCTTCTCCCCTGGCACACCTCATTTACTATCATTTTGATCACAAAGTCAGCTCCAGCGATACATGTGGAGAACGGGGGGAACATTCACTGAAACCTGCTCCAAAGGCAACAACCACCTTTTCAAAAGCACAGCTGCCAGCTGACAAGCTGCCATGTCAGCGTGTCACTTTTCTTTTCTGGTTTTTTTTTTTTTTTATATTCCATGTGTGCGCTATCATCCAGAAGGATCAAACCAAAGTCTCGCTGATAAATTTCTCTTGCTAGGGATTGGTTGTAATGGGATTTAACACGGTAAACTAGAACACAAGTGAGTTCCAGCATCTCCATTCGGTGTGGCTTACTTTTCAAGCATGATTTGCCAGCTTTGATGGCTTTCCAGGGCATGCAGGAGAACATACATGTGTGATAGCACTTGAACATGCTGCTTCCTGGCACTCAGCGCTGCACTGCTCGCTCTCCTCCTCTGATTTGGCTTCCCTCATCTGAAAAACACCTGCAGACTGGGCGTCCAGCTGCTGTTCGTTCATGTGTTCGGAATCGAATCAGCACATCTCCCAAAATGCTGAACCATTCTTTTAAGGACCAATTAAATGTTTTAAACTAAATATATGTCATTAACAGGGTATATCATGCATAATGCCAGGTGTGGATTCTTATTCTGGGGCTCTACTGGTATATTTTTGCATAATGTGGACTACAATAACTATATTTTTGCTCTGAAATAGGGTTCTCTCTTTTTTTTTTTAGCTTGTGTCTTAAAGCCTGCCCTGATTTTGAGTTTCCCAGCTTTGGCTGTGGGTGGTATGAATGTAATTTATGTATATGAATGACAGAAAATCATGACATGTTTCCTTTAAAACACGAATTTGCTAAATATTAAACCAGAATGTGCATACCTATTGAATTCTTAGCCTTTATGTTACCTGTCAGTGCAGAAAATCAGCCAATAAAGCAATAAAAGATTTACCATAAACAGTTCATGTCATGTTAATCCATTCTGCATTGTGTTTTTATTCAAATTGCGTCGTGCAAATACCTAAAATTTATACCTGCTGTCACTTTTCCCCCTCTAAAAGCATCAGTTTTACTACATGAAAGACGCCGTCTCTTCTGACATGTTTCCTGTCTGAATCGATGATGTCAAAAACAGCAGTTTCTTCACGTCGCTGTGAGTCTCATAAGAATAACATATTGTCTCTCAGACAACCCTGAGAACTAAAGGGCAAAATCTAACTCAAGCAAACACAACACTGTCAGGAAGGCAGTGGATAGGAATAAAGCTGTCATTTAAAGGTGCAATAAGAAAGATTTTTAACAGAAATATGGCATTAATAGAGCAGAAAACAACTATTCTCCATGTAAGTATAGAAGATTAGAGGGAGCCTTAGTAGAATGCAGTCTAAGTCTGTGTGGGATGAAATGTGAGCTTCTCTGTTTTGACAGCCGGTCCGGCCGACTGACCATGTTAGCTCCTGTTAGTGCAAGTTAGGGCATGTTAGCACATGAGAGTGCCTGTCTTTGAAAGTGTTGGTCCTCATTATGCTCATAAACACACCAAGGCTGACCTTCCATCCTTCTGCTAGTTCAGCTCCCAAAAACCAAAGAATGCAAAAACCAACTACTTTACACTGGAAAAAATGCTCCTCTCAAAACAAGAAAAAAAAAACTTATTTCAAGGAACTTTTACCTTGAAATAAGTGAAAAATATCTGCTGAAATGTCACTTGTTAAGTGAATTTATGTTAAATCGAGTGGGATGAGACATTTTGACTAAAAATAAGACAAATAGACTTGGTAAGATTTAGAGTTTTTGCAGTGCGTTTACCTTATTTCGATAATTTATGTGCATTTGTTTCAGTCCAGCTCAATATGAGAGTTTTGAGGCTCTTTTTTGCTCGTCTTTTTGCACTTGTGTCTTTTTCGCGCCGTTCAAATAGAAACAGAGACAAACAGATTGGAGGAGACACGAGAGATGTTATTACTGAATTTAACGATAGCTTCATATAGACATTCAGTGTGTTTTATGATGCTATCATGGGCTGATGATTGTGTCTGGATTATCTGTTGTTGCAAATAACGCAAATAAACGCAAATGGAGTCGGTGATGTGTGGCTGTTTTAGCGACATCTAGTGGATTGGAAAGGTTGTAAAAAGACAATGTATGAAACAGTATCATGTTTTCAAATCGAAGGTGCTGCTTTGTTCTTAAACTATTGAGTCCCAAACACGAGCCCACATGTAGAAATTCTAATTCTTTTTATGAGTATTGTCACAAAAACGAAAGTAAAAATTGTAATAGCATGCAGCTCATCTACAATCATGTGGCATTAAAGATATTGCAAACGCTCACGCACTACAAACACAGACAGGATGAAATTATAGGGCTGCTCATCTTTTTTAAAATCCAGTTCAGAGCATGAACAATCCATGTTTTCCTCTCTGCAGATAACAGCTTGGCTTGTTGATAAATTTCAGAAAACTTTATTTTCTATTAAAAGTTGTTGGAATTTTTATCTGCGCTGGGAAATGACCGAACACTATAGAAAGCCTAATGGAAAAGACTGAACATCCACAAGAAACCCCTATACATTGTTGTGTTTGCTCCAAATCAAATAGCGCCTCTTTTGCACACAACTCCAAAGTACCTGAGGCAAATCAGTAAGGAGGCTGCGAGATTTCATTAAGTGAAGAGCCCTTGTGGTGACTTTCTTGGAGAGCTGCACTGATCCAACAACCTGTCAGGGCCTTGTAGTCGATTACGGCGGGGATTTCAGAACATTATTATGGGTTCAGGGGTCAAATTGTACACTGCTGATCCGGCCTGTTGGGACTCGCTTTAATCTGGAAGCAGTTTTGAGCTGATTGCATTCCTCCTCATTTATTTTGCACACCACATGAGACCGGGAGGATCATGATCCATACAGAGCACCGAAGGGTGTCTTTTAAAACCCACAGCTATTTATCAAATACTTCTACCAGGGATACATTCCTGTTGGTTAACTTGACTCAGATTTAAATCGTCTTTGTAAAGCATCTTTTGCAGGTTTGTCTCCCAGTCAAATAAAATGCAGAAATATAATTATAGGTAAAGGGTTTTACACACCAGATTTGCATTACTTTTTGTGTATGGCAGTAATTTTGATCTACGTTACGGCATTATTTAACACTTAATCGTTGCGAATGCTAATGGTTTTTGTATCCACTAGAAACACAGAGTGAAAATAAAACTAAAAATCAGATCTGGAGTTACAAAGCACCTAAAAGTTCTCCAACTTTGTTGAACCACCTGTGTTTAGTCTCATAACTAAATAATGTCTCCTGTGTTATTGTATGATTCAGCTCATTTACCTCCAATGGTGCACGCTGGAGTTCAAAGAACCCCTTAAAATTGTGGCTGACATCCGAATAACATAAGTATAAAGCACTAACCCAAACTGTTACTTTCAGCTGAAGATATAAGCAGGTTCTACAAGAGCTGACACAATTTAAGGCTTTTTGATACCATTTCAGCCATGAAAGCATTGCAAATTCCCATTTTGGGAACACAATATTAATATAATATTTGTTAGCTTTGCTTCAGTATGAATCTAAGTCTTGGCTCTGTAAATAAGAAGCAAAACAACAAGACTTGGGTGCATTTACATTACATTATAGTAATAGTAATAGTAACAACAGACTCAGATGACCTGATTTCCTCCAGAGCCTTGGGGTCCCACCTGTGATTCTCTGTCCCCTATAATCTTCAGCCGGGCTTCGGGAGCAGACAAAAGACCTCCACCCCAGGATCTTAAAGTGCACCGATGGATATGTTGCTAAGGAGAAGGGCCTTAAAAGTAACATGAATAAAGTCTCACTCATTCATCACAGAAGGTCACTACAATATGTTGACCTGTTTTTATAACTTGACCCATGTTGGTCGGTGTTTCTTCCTGTTCCCAGTATTTTATTCTGTCTAATTTCACTTCCATGGAGACGGCTTTCCTTTTCTTCCAAGCATCAGAAGAGTCTGACTTATGCTGGGAGCCATAATGAAGGACAGAAAGTTAGTGAATGTAGCACAATCCATGGTGGTGTACAACCAGAGAATGGAAACAAAGCCGTCTGATAGCACCATGATGATGTATTCATCCACTCTGCTCGTCAACTAGTTCCACATAACCAGTTCAGACGTAACAGTGAAATGATGTAGGTTGATGACGTCGTAAACCGAGGACCCCTTGTATTGGATACTGAGGGTTCTTTTGTTGTTAAAACTGTTGTTTCTTCTCTTGATGGTAGCCACAAACCACTTTTTATCACCAGTGATGATTGTCAACATGAAGGTTAGATCATCCAGTGACGGTAACAGAATGTGACATTTTCTTCTCTGCTCCAGTTTGAACTCCGCACAGAAATCACAATCACAAAAACATGCAAAACATAACCTCTAGTGCTGATAATGTAGTGTCACGTGTTATGAAGTGCTGCACATACACCACAAACAGTTTTTTTATTTAAATCACATCTCATTTGCTGTCAAACAACATCAACAATCCTTCTCCAAATCCACTCTCTACCTTTAATATAACGTGCCTTTCTGAAACGTCAGATTCCTACATACTGCACTCTCTTTGAACGCCGGTATAATGATCAACATTGCTGCCAATTAATTCCCAAAGCACACTTTGATCAATCTGCACTTATAACTGCTTTAAAAACAGCAAAAAAAAAATTACATTCTGTGATCAGTGTTATGATTTATCCGGACAATTTTCATGCTGCGGTGAAACATGGTTCGTAGTAATCAAACATCTGTATATTTGATTTATAATCGACCAAATGGACTGAAGGTCTGATATCACCCCGTTAGGGATGAATAGCAGTTGTATAATGGCAGAAATCCCAGTTCTGTATCAGCATCAGAACTTCATCACCTGCCAGTCAAAGCTAATATTCCTGCCAGATAGCCCTTCCTCTCAGACTAAAGCAAACAGAGCCTTTTTGGTTGGAACCGACCTGTCAAACAGTCATCATCCAGACCCAGTTTGGGTCATATTAAGAAAATCTCACTCATGCTCATTTTAAATCTGCCTTGTTCCTCAATGGAAAACACCACGTCTGTCTATAAGCTGCGTAACAAAGCCACAAACTGATAATGATGTGACACTGCACCCAGGTATTTCTGAGGTAATCATCAAAGACAGAGGTCACGCTCAGCTGTCAGACCTTCCCGTATCAAAGAGCTGTAACTTCTTTTTAGATTTAAAATTTTGTAATAACATTATCTGAGGGTTGGATTTTTTTTTCCTTTTAAGTTCTTCAGTTGGGCTGGCAGCAGGTGTGTCGTCTCCGGTTACAGAGTTCAGAGGGAAGTTGCACACCGCCGAACATCAAAAAGACAAAAAAAAAAAGAGTGACGGAAAATAATTTCATGCGACTTACTCACCCATCCTACGCTTCTGATGCTGTTTGGCAGATATAAGCGGCTGACAAGCACTGAAATAAAACATCTTGAGGAATGTCATTCTCCCTCTGCAGGTCTGGTTTTCTGTATTAACAGGTAGATATTGATAAAATCAGAAGTCTGTCCTCGGCATTTTACCCCAGCGTGCTGCATGCCACCTTGACTTTTATTGTCTAAGGATAAAAACTGAGAAAAATATTGATCAGTGAAGGCCTTGTTTTGTTGAAAAAGACTGCACTACATTATTGTATGTCTCCATGTACAGCTGGAATGTGTCAAGGACCTTTTATGAAGTTCTGATGGAAACAGCTGAAGGATCGATTTAGTTTTTCCTGTCTGTGGGGAAAATGAAAAAAGACCAGAAAATGGCTAACAATTTCTTCTTCTGCTAATTCCCCCTGAAAACTAGGCAGAGGCAGAATCCAACTAGCGATAAGCAGCCTGTTGTAAGCTGCAGTTTGGACTCGTGTTGCCAGACAGGTTCCTTTCTTTTTTCTTTTTTAAAATTTTATACAGCATCCTAGAAGACACTGAGTTTGTTCAAAGTGCTTTACCGGCAAAGGTAGAAATAAAATAAAATAGATAAATTAAACAAGCTAAAACAACATACAGCAGAATAACATCAAATGAAATGAATTGAATACATCTAAATCAGTACAGACAAGTTGAATTAAGTGCATGCGGATTTTCTAGAATAATCAAAATTGACTGACTACAACAGTGGGGAAAAAACAAATGGTGACAAAATAAAAGCATGTAAAAGATAAAGCATGCAGTAAATTGGAAAAGAAATGAATTTATTCCAAGTGAATAAAAGTGCACACAAGTTTAATAAAAGTACAGGCAGCTAAGACCAGTCTTTATAATAAAACTGATTACTTAAAAGCAGTGGAAGAAAGAACCGTCTTCAGCTTCAAAATGGCTCCATTTGGGGCAAATCTTAGTTCTAAAGGGAGGTTGTTCCATCAGCGGGCAGCATAAAGACTAAATGTCACTCCTCTGGGCTTCATGTGAACTCCAGGTGCCACTAACTGACCGGTCCCTGCAGACCTTCCAGGCTTGTATTCAGCAAACACATCTCTCATATATTTTGGTCCCCGGCCATTCAGACGAGGCCACACACTCAGCTAAAGCACAGTAGCCTTTTATGTCCATGAAAATATTGTGAGAGGTCCATTTTTCTTTCTCTCTTTCCCTTTTTTCCTGAAACCCACTTGCACAGATCGATATCTCAATTTTAACGCTAACCACCACGTAAAACATGAAAGATCAGTTGTGATTCCTGAGCAGGGGAACCGCTGTGGGTCAGCAGGTACAAAGAGTCCATTAAGAGAACGCTCGGCCTTCTTAAGACCGGGAAGGACGTTAGTAAATCAACAGGGACCACCAGAAGTACCCCAGCGGGATGTTAAACTGCACTTCTGACATCCAGTATTTGGTAATCAAGAAGCCACATTGACAGCGATGAAACTACTCAGCATGACTGAATCAGGGTGATCTGATAAAGATAATGGTTTGACTTTCAGATAAATTGTGTCATTTAGCAGATAAATGCACAACATTTGTTCTTTGTCTTTGTTGTTTTTACATCAACTAAACACAATTGTGATCGGTTTTGACAATACAGGAGGTCCTCGGTTTACGACGTCATCAACCTACATCATTTCACTGTTACGTCAGAACTGGTTACGTGGAACTAGTTGATGAGCGGAGCGGATGAATACGTCGTCACGTGGTGCTATCAGACGGCTTTGTTTCCATTCTCTGGTTGTACTCCACCTTGGATTGTGCTACATTCACTAACTTTTTGTCCTTCATTATGGCTCCCAGCGTAAGTCAGACTCTTCTGATGCTTGGAAGAAAAGGAAAGCATCTCCATGGAAGTGAAATTAGATAGAATAAAACGCTGGGAACAGGAAGAAACACCGACCAACATGGGTCAAGTTGTAAAAACAGGTCAACATATTGTAGTGACCCTCTGTGATGAATGAGTGAGACTTTATCTGCTTCTCTGCTGGTTTATTGAATACAAAAAGTTGCAAAATGACCAGAAACAGACTGCAAATGCCCACAGAAAGGCACAAAATGACAACAAAAAGACCCATAATGCCCACAAAACAGTCTGAAAATGATCAAAAAAGAAGCAAAATAAGCACGAAGACACACAAAACAACCACAAAAAGACACAACATGACCACAAAAACACACAAAATGACTCAGTGAGACAGACAATTATCATATAAAGACACAAAATGACGAGCGACACAAAATAACTGCAAAAAATTGCAAAATGACCACAAAAAGACCTCAAATTTTTACAAACAGACTAAAACGGTCACAAAAATGTACAAAATAACCACAAACCTAAAATGTCCACAAAACGGACTGAAAATGACCAAAAACAAAGCAAAATGAGCACAGAGGGTTCTACTGTGGGCCGTAGCCAACACCAGAATAACTAGAAAAACCCCATAACTTAGCTCCAGAATTAGCTGCCATTCCCAGCTCTCTCTACTGCTGACTCTCAGCCAATCAGAGGTGAGCTAACTAAACATGGCACGTTCACTGACATTAGGTAAATCTGGAACTGAACAATAAACATTGAAACCTCAACATCAATAACAATATCCCTTATTTCAGAAACCACCACTGCTATGTGTCTGTCTGGAATCAATGTCCCCCTTTCTCCTGAGCAGAGAAGCTGAGCATCATTTGGTGACTCTGCTGTTTGAAAGGAGCACTGTCGTAGTCAATACCAATTATCCAGCTCGTCTTACAGAACCACCACCTCCGTTTAAAACTTTCACAATAATATCAGAGCTAAAATAACTGTTTGTGAGGTCAGCCTTGAGTTGAAATGGTTCCAGGGAGTCATATAGTATGTACAATTAATCATGTGATCATATAAGTGTGTGATTCAGATTTCAGATTGTAATTCTGCCACAGAAAAAGAGACCAAACACATGATAGAAAGTCACACTGCAGTTTCTGTCTACGCTCAGTCTTGATTCTTGATTTGACGTCGTCAGCTCAGATCAGCTAAAAGCAAGGCATGGTGTATGTATTTATTTTTTATTTACTTACTATTTATAGCCCCAGCAGAGAGCCTGAACACACAGCGAACGACCGCCTGAATCCTGATTGCATGGAACTGGTTCCCAAACACGACAACACAAACGTTTGCGGTGACAACAGTCACCAACTGTGATGTTACAGCTCTCACACAGTGATTGCCAAATTTACCAATTTTGCCTATTTTAGAACAGAATTGCTATTTTTTTTTCTCCATCCTGAATTTCACACTGAAGGTATGTGCAAATGTTCTCTTCTATGAGTCAGAGAATCAGTGCTTTCTATTTTTTTTTTATTTTTAAAACATGCTAATTGGGAGGGTTGAGGTCAACAATGTTTTATTAAAATCAATAAAGTAATAGAATAACTATACCAACCTGTCCTTAAATATTAAAGAGGGGATGAATATATAATATACTTTAGAAAAAATAGATTTTCAGCTCGGTCCTTCTAACCATCCATCCATCCATCCATCCATCATCTATACACCGCTTAATCCTCACTAGGGTCATGGGGGGGCTGGAGTCTATCCCAGCTGACTCAGGTGAAGGCAGGGGACACCCTAGACAGGTCACCAGTCTGTCACAGGGCTACATACAGAGACAAACAATCAATTCAATTTCAATTCAATTCAATTCAATTTTATTTATATAGCGCCAATTACAGTCAAATTGTCTCGAGACGCTTTACAGAACCCATATGCCTGACCCCCAGAGCAAGCCAAAAGGCGACAGTGGCAAGGAAAACACCCTTTTAACAGGGAAAAAAACCTCGAGCAGAACCCGGCTCTAATGTGGGGGGACCCATCTGCCTGCTGGCCGGGCGGGTTGAGAGGGACAGAAGAAGTAGAGAGGTAGAGATAGAGGGGTAGAGATAGAGATAGAGGGATACAGATAGAGGGGTAGAGATAGAGAGGTGGGGGGGTGGGACACAAGGACCATAAAACACAGCCACACATCTGAAGCATCCAGCATCCAGCTCTGGGACCAGGGACACTCGGAGAAAGGACACAGAAAGAAACAGTGTGAATGTAATGCAATAATGGTATATATAGTAAATACATAGGTAGTTAGAGAAGGGCTCAGTGCATCCAGAGAGGTTCCCCAGCAGCCTAGGCCTATAGCAGCATAACTAGGGGCAAACTAAAGGGACGTCAAGAGGGGAAGTCAGTTGTGCAAATGAAAACACCAGCTCACCCCGTCAGGGTCACCCAGTCAGCCCTAACTATAAGCTTTGTCGAAAAGGAAGGTTTTAAGCCTGGTCTTAAAAATAGAGAGGGTGTCCGCCTCCCGAACCCAAACTGGGAGCTGGTTCCACAGGAGAGGAGCTGATAACTGAAGGCTCTGCCTCCCATTCTACTTTTAGAGATTCTAGGAACAACAAGTAAGCCTGCAGTCTGAGAGCGAAGAGTTCTGCTAGGGTAATATGGTACTATCAGGTCTTTAAGATATGACGGAGATTGGTTGTTAAGAGCTTTATATGTCAGAAGAAGGATTTTGAATTCTATTCTAGATTTAACAGGGAGCCAATGAAGAGAAACCAATATAGGAGAAATATGATCTCTCTTGCTAACTCCCGTCAGTACTCTGGATGCAGCGTTTTGGATCAGCTGTAGATGTTTCAGAGAGCTATTGGGACAACCTGATAATAAGGAATCACTCTCACATTCACACCTACGGGCAATTTAGAATGATCAATTAACCTCAGCATATTTTTGGACTGTGGGAGGAAGCCGGAGTACCCGGAGAAAAGCCACGCATGCACAGGGAGAACATGCAAACTCCATGCAGAAAGATCCCGGGAAAGCCGGGACGCAAACCAGGGACCTTCTTGCTGCAAGGTGAAAGTACTAACCACTACACCACTGTGCAGCCCTCCTTCTAACCATCCTTGCATAAATCCATGTAGTGATTGGGTGATTATAATGAAGTGGTATCATTAACTTTTATGATTTTGTGAATTTATACCCCGTCTTGTTGAAAACAAACATTTTATTCTATAAAGAGAAAAATAAATGCACTTCTTACTTCCCCTCATCCACCAAAAAAATATGAAAAACCCAGATATGAATCTTTTTAAGGTTCTCATCATGTCCTCTGTCCGTTCTTGCATCAAGAGCTCTGAGTTAAACCAACCTGTAGTAGTTTGAAGAAAAAAAAATGAATCTTTCTTTTTTTTTCAACACAAATTACTTAAAAGCATTTTTTTTTCAAAATGCTAAAACTCTCTGGCAATTTGGGGAGAATAGTGCCCTTTTTACCTTGTTCCCAAGAGAACATGCATGCAATTACTTGAAATATTGTGAAATCACGATGAAAAACCACACATAGCCATAGATGAAACAAAAAAATATATCTATAAAAAAAAAAGAAAAGACTAAGTGAACCAGAGGGATTAGGCTCACATTTGGTTGACTAATATGAATATTTATCATGTGAGAAAATGGTACTTTTTATAACATTCCTTTAAATATCAGTTCCCTATTAAACCATGGGATGAGATAATTGATCCAGGTAATAAATTAAAGCTGAAGTACAGTTTATACTCATAAGGAAACCCCCTGAATCACCTGCAGTGTGATTTAAAGACTGTAGTCATGTATGTGAAGACTTCATTATAGTGATTTCTGTGTTTTCTGTCATAGCAGGAGGTATGTTGGCATCAAAAATATTGAAGGAGGAGAGTGGTGCTTTGAACACCGTGAACCTCACGCTACCCCTGGCTCTTTTCGAGGGGAGGTGACTATCGCTTGGTTTGTCAGCCTCCGATCCTGCCAAGCGCTCGACAGACCAAAGGTATGGACGGTTCACAAACAGAATTTTTAAATCTGGCCTGCATCAAAGGGCTGAATAGGAAATCACAATCAACTGGAGAGAATGTCAATGAACTGCATAATCCGCAGCTATTGGAGGAGACAACGGGAGAAGGTCCAGGGAAAGCAAGACAAAATTTGAATTATTCTTAGTTTGTCACCAAAAAGTAAATGAATTAAAACATTTTTTACTCATTAAATGTACTATATTTTATGAATGCTATCTCTATGCAAAGGCTGCACAATATATTGTTGTACTTATGCAATAACCTAATCGAAGGAGGTAATCTACATGAAAAATCCATCTGATAGAGCATCTTTTACTCCGATTTAAGTGTTCTTGGATGCACTGAGGGTTTTTTTAAACCTAATTTACAAGACAAAGAGTTTGTTGACCAGCAGGCTTCACATGTGCACAGAAAAGGGAACAAGAAACAGGAGAGAAATACTAAAAAGAAAGATTTAGTTGGAACAAAACTCCCATAATATGAGTTATAGGACTACACAAAAAATTAAGTATTAATCACAGTCAAAATTTGGCTTCCTACTATTCAATAAACATGACTGACATTTAAAATATGTGCTCCAGTTGGTTTCGACTGGAGACTAGAATCTTCTCTGTGCACTAGCGCCTAGCTAGCTTCTAGCATAGCCTGCAGGTGAGGCATTTAGGGAACATCGGTGAATTGCAGTGTCTATTGATATGTGATACATTTTAGTGACAGTCTTATTTTTAATTTACCTCCAAGACAAGTCTGAATTCAAATGCAAAGATCTAAATATTAGCATGAATGTAGCACTGAAGGGACATCAGTGCTCAGTTTATTTAAATTAGCATAAAAAAGCTATATTTTGTCTTTAAGATCAACAAATAATTGTGATAAATAAGCTCATCATGCTCTCAGAATTGATCAAAATAATTGTGATGATCATTTTCTCCACAGTCTTGCAGCCCTAGTCAATAATATGGAAAGATTCCCGCTGCAGAAAGGATGACGTTGACCAAAAGCTGTCTGTTTGTTGGAGGAATCTTTCTAAATGAGATCATTTAAATAATGGTGAATGCAAACCTGACCCAAATGCCATCCGATGCAAAAACAAACAAAAAAATATTGTTTTGAGTAATGTTGCACCAAATGAGAAAGGTTCCAAATGCTTCACAATCCAAAAAAGGTTTTATTGATAAATCATTTTTAATCAGAATCGGAATTAATTTTATTGTCATTGCATTAAAAATATGACACAACTGGAGCACTTCTCCAGTAAAGTGTTTCAGTCAGCACATCCGAACCAGAAAACACACACAAAACCACAATAGAGACACACAATCAGTCACACGTAATAATAAATTAAGGTACCATGCATTCATATATGATAATTTGAAACCATTTAATGCTGATTTTGTTTTGGGATAAAAGCTTTTCCTGTTATTTTATGTAAATACACTATCCAACACAATTGCACCAATATATAATGATTAAGACTTTCCAAATAAGATTAGTCAAGTCATCTGGTGACAATTCCTATAATTTTTATTTTATTTATATATATATATATATATATATATATATATATATATATATATATATATATATATATATATATATATATATATCACAGAAAAACTAATTATTTGTGTTTTACAATGTTTTCCACAGCCTGACTATTTCAGTAAAACTCCCATCCAGCAGCTCTGATTCAGCCGCTGTGTCTCCGGTTTGACCTGCTACTAAAGGGCCATCAGACCGACAGGAGTCCGACATGCTGTCAGCAGCGTTTCCAGGTGATGTTCCAGTACTCAACCAGTAACCGGCCATAAAAGCTGTGGAACTGATACATTCAGAAGGTAGGTGAACACAAGCATGCCAGGTCAAGCTGCTCCAGGTGGAGTCCAGCTCCAGATGGATCATCTTTATCAGATCACTGGATCGAGGACGACGTGCACAAGAGAGCACTGCAGCTGCCTCAGTGGGCCTGAAAAAGAAAGAAAAAGACCCCCCACAATCTGGGAACTAAACTTCTAGAAGCACACTAGTCTGCTGTTAGAGCAGCTCTTCAAAATAAAATACTCTGCTATTCTTTTATAGTTTGAGTAACTGACTGGAGTTAATGCTTTTCTTTGATATAGACTGCAGCTGTAAACTGGAAAAGGCTCTTTCTTTCTTTTTAAAGAAAAAAGTCTCAGTGTTATGGGGTTATAAATGTGCACTTGGACTTTAACACACCATCACTCCTATGACCCTTCTTCCTCTGTTCCTCTCATGCTGTTGGCTCACTTACTTATTTTATCCTGTCTGTGTTTTCAATCTAGACAAAATGCACAAAGATAAATGTCATCACTCATCTTTACTAACTGCTTCTTTACATAACTGTTTACATTTAATCAGTTCTTGTCAGATTAAACCCAGACTATGGCGTTCTCGTCTCAGCTTGCACCCCGCCTCGTACAGCTGCAGCATCCACCTTTTCTAAATTAGGTGTGGCAGAAGAGCGCAAGATGAAAGCCGACTGTGAAAGTTTTTGTCAAAAGCAACACCCAGCAGTGCTGAGAATAACAAGAAAAAAAAAACAAATTTGTGTTTAGTAAGTGACTGTGGGATAGAAGGTGATACAGCTGCTTGTGAAAATAGACGAGTAAAAACAGACTTTCAGCTCAGTTAGTAGCAGTGCTGCAGCTGTGGAGGAGCTCAGTGGAGCAGCTTCTGTAGATCACAGCGGTGCTGCAGCCTGCATGGTGGATGGCTGAAGATGGAGCTGTGTGCATTTTACTGATTACTGCTATGTGAAACGTCATGTTTGGACATTAAGATCTGTTTTTTAAATAGTCCTTAGTTAGACTTTTATGACTCTGTGGTTACATGTTAATAGAAGGCAGCTTAAAGAACCCACTTGATGCACATTTATGGGTTCATAATTTTATTTTTTGGTAAACTAGAACATGTCTACATGATTTAATGGTCAACTAACACTGTTTTTCCACTGTAACAGGTTTTTGTAGTTTTAAGGTAATATTACTGTAAAAGATAAGATAGATAAGATAGCGAAATAAGAGAATAAGAAATAAGATAGAAAATGACCAAATATCTACTGTAGAACCTGTTTACAGTAAGTTGCTGTAGATCTGCAATGCATCATGGGTAAAATTCACTGAGAGGATAAATATACAGTCAATAAATTTTTACTGTAAATCACATTACAGTAATTTTGAGCGGGAATTTTCAGCATAATATTTTGCATTGTTCCCAACAAACATTTTCTTAATCCTCACACAAAGGAGGAGGAGCCGCCATCTTAATATCCTCCTGAACTTTAAAGGTTTGTGGTCGCCTGTTTTATTCCAAAGTTGTTTCCTGGACCTCACTAGTCAAGATTCTACTTTTTTGTAAGTGACTCCAGCAGGTAACTCACTTCATTATTTTGTAATTTTACGTTAAATTGAAGTAGTTTGGTCCGGTAACGGCCGGTGTGTCCAACGGTAACTGAGAGAGAAAAGAGATCCGCTCTCCTTAGCTAGTCAGTGTCCTGGACTTTAGTAAACTAGTTGCTGATAGTTCTCTAACCCTTTTACATTGTTGATAATGTTGAATGGATAATGGACATATACATACATACTTTTAGCTCCTGTCTCTTTAAGGTCTCCCTCCTGAAAAAGCCAGTCTGTCCTGATTATTCAGCTGGCCAACAAAAACAAGATTTTTTATTTAATTGAATGTTATGGAATGTACCTTTCTGTATTTTTGTGTTCTTGCATAATAAGGTCATCCACAGGCTTTAAACGGTGCAGGATTTGAACAAAGGTTAGGCGCTGTATCTGGTCCAGATTTGGAATGAAGGTGGGGTTGTAAACGCTCACAGGGTCTAAGAATTGGACTAATTCCTGGATAGATTTCTGGGGTGCCGATGAAATCTCAATATGAGGGATAACCTCCTTAAACAGTGTTCATTTTTGACAGTTTGGTGAATATTTTTGCAAAACTTCTGTCACTGTAATAGGAAATGCTCTTTTAAGATGCATTTTACATTGAATTTTTTGCACAAAGTTATTTTTTTAATGTTGAACACAATCTTTTTAGTTTTTCCCCATATGGTTAAAGTTAGTTACTAGCATAACTCCAGATCTATCAGTAAAGGGATGTAGCCGTCACAGAAGCAGCTCGAATGAGGAAATGATGATAAAACTGTGATTAATCTGCTCTTTCTTTTGACTAGTCGCTATGCAGGCATTATGTAAATGTCTTCCGTGTGTTAGTATGCACTGATCAATAGGTAAACTTAAAGAACCTGTGAAAGTTTCAATCTGATCGAATTAAATACAGCATTAGTTTCGTTATTTATTAGATATACCTCATATATCTTACATTTCCAGTCTTTGTCAACTGCTGATTGCATTTTTTGCAGTTTAAATTTGAAATCGATTAATTGTTTTGCCCTAGCTGCTGTTATGCAAATAAGTTACACGGTGATGTAGATAAGTAATGAAAATGGATGTTAATGATTGGTTGGTCATTTAATAATAAGCATCAATAATTTAATGAATGCGAAGAGATGAAACTTTTAGCAGGAAAATGAATAGTTGTGTGTGTTATTTCAGTTTGATTTCCGTAGATGGGTGAGGTGGCTTTCCGTGTTTGTGTAGCTAAGAACGCTGTGAAGGTTTAGCTACCGATGCACCACCATGACAGAGACTTCTGTAGCTGTTAATGTCCTCTTATCATTGATCATGACCTGAGTTGTACAAGTTAGCAGCTCTGTGCATCAAATTAAAATAATTTTCAGGTTTCTATGATGACAGACATTGAAGAACTGCTCGAGCTAATTGATTAACAATTGCTCGATAACACATGGTTCAAAATATCTGAAATTTGCTAAATAAATGAGCTGATTATGCCACAAACTATGTCAGCATATTGGAATTCTATTGTATTTAATACATTTTAATGATTTGTTAATTATTGATTAATAAAATGGAGAGCGATTGGTGAAAAAAAATCATGTTTCTGAATTTTAAGTGTCGATATTAGGCATGTAGGAACTAGCGTTATCTTTGGGAGAGAATAACTCTCCTTACTGTGGATTTTGGGCTTTGTATATTTGCAGACATTTTGCATGCACAAAAAAAAAATCTTATATATAACACACTGATGGAAGGAGAAAAATCTAAAAAGCGTAATATGGATCCTTTAAATCCTCTAACCCCACCCCAGAACCTTTGTATGGCAAACCCTGAGGCACAGAATTAACAAGCATCACTAAACACAGACCAGCATCTGCCTTTGTTTTGGTTTCAACACATTAGTGGATTATAAATGCACAGCACCATTAAATAAATATGAAAGTTAACACGCACATGTTTACTTATTAAAACAAAACAGGCACGAATGAAAATTAGTCCAAGAAGTCCAATTAACAGCTGTCTGCGGTAAACATACCAACGTTGCATTTCTGTGATTGTGTTTTCACGCTTATCCAGCTGGCATCTGGTTTGTTAATTAATAGGAATAACACAGGCTGTTTATGTAAATGTAACATATAGGAATGATGTCTACATCTCACCTTAATTCAGTCTCCTGTGCCTATCCCTTCCCTTCCCAGTTCCTCACCTCTCTTAGCCATCACCTCCATCCTTCTCTTCTCCTTCCTTGCCTCCTTCGCTTTCATTTCAGGAGCCACGGGGGGATGATGAAGCTATAAAGTCTCCTTGAGATGTCACTCCCCCAGCCTGAGCCTCACACTGAGGGTTCCTCTCTCCAAAATCTCCTGGCCTATGCCCGTCATCAATCCCCATCCAAACCTCTGTTCATCCTTTGGTGCTTGACCCTCATTTCTCTCCACTCTTCTTATCTCGTTCACCAAACCCCCCCTGAACTCTTCCAGCCTCAGATGATAAGCAAAACTGCGGTGGCACAGACTTCATTAGAAATTGCCAGAGTGGTGATACAGTTTTGATCAGGGATAGCAACACAGGTAATAGTAAACATGTTGGGTTTTTTTGAATAGCTCGGGCAAACACCTGATCAAATCTGAATAAGTGCTCACATTAACAGCTGTTCTGACCTGGGCGTGGAGATACACCTATCAGTCACATCATTAAAACCAGCTGCGTAATACTGCAGAGGGCTCCTCCATGCCAACTAAACAGCTCTGACCCACTGGGGCATGAACAAGGGGCCTCTGGGGGCATCCTGTGGTGTCTGGCAGCGAGATGTTGACAGCAGATTTTGTGGGTCCTTTGGGTCTCAGGCTGGGGCTTCCAGGAATTTGGCTTGTTCGAAAACTTCCTGCAGATGCTCAACTGGATTAATATCCGGGGAGCCCAGAGGCCATGCCAATTTTTGTGAATGTTCTGAAGAAACATTTTTAACATTTCTTTTTTCCACCAAAAAATTTTCAAAGATTTCCCAAAAATGTTGAAAATGTGGACATCAGAAGTTTCACTGTGAAAATATACTTTTTCCCACATTTTCAAACTTTAAAACGGGTCAGTTTTCACCTGCAGGACGGCACGACGGTTAAAATAGGGATGCCCCAGTCAAGTTTCATTGCCCCAATCCAATCCAAATCGTTTAATACTTTGTCCTAAGCCAATACTATTTTCCAAGATAAGACAACCTGTAAGTACATTAAAGTTATTCAAATCAATCCATTGTATTTGCTTGACAAGTGAATCCCTCTGCACCGGGGTGTTGCCTTAAACCTTGGTAGAGAACTGTAGTGTGGAAAGGGTAGCATGGCCCCACATGACCCAAAAACCAGTGAAGACTTCTCTGCATGCATGTTCAGAGCGTGTACATTAGCTGTAGTACCTGATCGTACCACTAGATGGAGCCTCCTACTTTTTAATACTGCAGTGACCAAAGGAGACAGACATTCGGACAACTGGCAGTTTTGTGTTGGCAAGCAGAGAGCACTGAGAGAGTTTAGCTATCAGTGGGCACCATGACAGAGATTTCTATGACACCTAATGTCCTCTAAGCCAGAGTTTATGTTTTTTATTTAAGTGTCCCGGCACAACTTCTGCTCATCCTTTGTATCATCTGTGTGACGGTGGAAATAAACAAAGAATTGGGTTTAGAGACACCAATGTTTGCTTTCTGATCAGTCTGAAATATCATTATGATAATTTCCTGATTTGTTTTCCAGAAGAAAAGAAACTACCTTGACTACCACTAGTAACTTAACGTCTGTAAAACATGAATAAACAAAAGGGTAACAACAAAGTTTTCTGTTAGAGTCTGTGTTCTTCTAAGTTTAACTCCAAGATTTTAAATACTTTCATTTACTGCAAATGAATATCTACTCCAAATGTCTCACTAATAATCATTATCAGCCTTAAAAACCCACAAAACACCCCTCTATACTCAACCACACTTAGTACAGTCCGGTTCCCCCTTCTATAAATCTGCTTGGAATCTTCCACTTCCTGTTTGTCAAAGTGGCCTTCTACCTGGACAGGTTTTGTTGGAGCTCATGCAACTAACATTTCAGGTAACTGCACTTTAATATGGATGGATGACACTGAATTAGAGTCTGTTTTAATGAGACTGAGTTAAGATGTGTAGCTCTGTCATTAAATAGGAAATTATTTCTCAGAATTCACAGAGAAAAGTCTGAAATGTTTGCTAGGTTAGCATCCCACATGTTCTTTGGCTCAGCTAAAGCTAACTCTCTCCAACTTCTGGATCTCTTGAGTTGCTTGTTGTTAAAATATCTTGCTAGAGATGCTGAAGCTCAGAAAGTCTGAGATGTTTGTTCAAAATTAGCTCATTCTCAAGTCTGATCTGAACTGTCCTCTTTTGTTTGAACTTTCCCTAAACTTAGGAGTTAATGACAGAGCAGCACATCCAGACTCAGTCTCATTTATGTAGAGATTAAACTTCAGTGTCATTCATTGATGTTAAAGTGCAGTTTTTCAAATGTTTGTTGCACATGCTCCTGACCAAAGCAGTCCAGGTGGAAGACGATGTGAAGAGAAAGCTCCAGAGGATGAATATCACACATTTACGTTGGAAATAAATGTCCTTTAATTAGACATTGTCATGCAGAAGTTGGATTTCCCTTTAAAGATGTTCAAATCTTTGAATGTTTTGTTGATGTTGGTTTCTAAATGTTTTCTGACACTCGGCCTCAAAGATTAAAACCTTCTACGGCTCACAAGCTGCAACAATTCACACATTATCAACTATATTTCTGACTAAACTAAGATAAAAAGTGAAAAACTGCCTGATTCCTGCATCATGAATGTAAATCTTTTTGGTTTTTATGACAGTAAACTGAATATATTTGGGTTGTGGACAAAACAAAACGTTTGTCATCTTTGGGAAACACTGATCAACATTTTCCACCATTTTATGACATTTTTTCAACCAACACAAGAAATTAATTACTGGAGAAAACAATAAGCAGATTAATCGACAAAGAAATGTATTTTCCAACATATATGGCTGAATTACTCCAACATTACAAGATACATACAGTTTTAAAACATGACAAAGTAAAAGATTCTTATTTTCTCTGTCCTTTATTTTCTTGACTAATCCAATTTATTATTTGGTTTTTAAGAGACTAATGGACAATTAAAATCAGTTTCTCCACTAAAACTAATAAACATGAGGTCAAATAGAAGGAACAGTTTTAAATACTGCAGTCCCATGATGACAAGAATAAAGTTTGTCAACAAAAACTAAATCTGCTGGTCCTAATAAATGATAATAAAGTGTGATACTAAAGGTTTGTGGTGCTAAAAATCTCAACGATATCAAGGTGAACATCTGGATGGAGGTTGATAAAAGTTGACCTCCCTTCATTTCTCTGGAGCGACTCCATGGATTTTATGGATGGTGGTTAAAGACCTGCTCTTCTAGTTGTCTTCCTTCTCGTCGCTGTAAAAAGTCAGTCCATCCTGACCGACTTCAACACCTCTTCATGACAACTTGTTCTGCCTCCGACCTCGTGGAAACTCGGGAAAACCTGTCGAGACTCAGATTTTCGAAAAACTCGTCGGGCGGGGGAAGGTGTGGTGGGTGGTGGGGGGAGGTGGGGGAGTAGAGGGGGGAGGCCGCCACCCACCTCCCCGCCTACTCTCCGCCCTGACTCCACCCAGACTCCGCCTTGGCTCCGCCCATGTGGTCACTTCAGGAACTACGATGTCAAAGGGACGACGAATTTATCTCTTTGTAACTGATCTGTAGCTCAGTGAGTTAAGGATTTGCCTATGGAGCTGCAGGTCGCTGGTTCAAGACCAGACCATTCTTACAGTTTTTGAAAATCCTGACAAAGACAAACAAAGAAAAAGGCCAGTGGCGGGTCTTGAACCTACGACCTTCCGGTCCGTAGTCTGTCTTCTTTTCCCCTGAGCTACTCGCTCAGATACTAATTCTTCTTTTTTTTGCGCATTTATCATCTATTTTTTTCCATTTACAAGTTTTTTTTTTTCAACTCGACCGTTTTTCTCAGGAGGTTGGACTTCAGCCTTTGTGCTGGAGGGTGGAACCTTCAGTTCCAAGACTTTCCAAAACCTCCACACCTCCCGAGTCCTCAGGACCTGAGCTTTCAGACAGTCTGAGGGCTGAAATTTTCTAAGTTCCTGAGTAATTCTCTGTTAGTTTGAACCTTCAGACAGTCTGAGGGCTGAAATTTTCTAAGTTCCTGAGTAGTTCTCTGTTAGTTTGAACCTTCAGACAGTCTGAGGACTGAAATTTTCTAAGTCCCACAGTAGATCTCTGTCAGATTTAACTTTCAGACAGTCCAAGGACTGATATCTTCTAAGTTCCTGAGTAGTTCTCTGTTAGTTTGAACCTTTCCACAGTCCGAGGACTGAAGTTTTAAAAGTTTCTCAGTACTTCTCTGTTAGTTTGAACTTTCAGAAGCCTTAAAACTTGTGACCATGAGTCATGATTTCACATTTAGATCATCCGAGTTCTTCTCAGACCTTCACCTGTGGGTTTTTTAGAAATCCTGAACAAACTTTGATTCTCTTCACTGAACAGTAAAGTTTGTGGAGATCAGAAGGTAACATTAGTTTGATCAATGCCTTCAACTACTAGTAGACTTTATCTGGAAGCAGTTTTCTGAAATGAGTTCTTAGTAAATCTGTCCACAATCAAACCAAGAACATAGAAAGAGGAAATGTTTGAAGAAACAACTTGATGTTTTCATTTCAGACTAGAAAGCGCTTTCAGACCTTTATCTGTTTTTGCTCTTTTTGATCGTTTGTCTTTTCTGTTTAATTTGATCTTCTAAATTCTAACTGGTGTCTTTTTAAATGTTTTGTCTTTAGTTTAATTCTTCTTAAATGTTTAGTTTTGCTCTTTTCTCACATTTTATTTCTTTTCTAATGTCTTATTTGATTTCTAAATGGTTTGTCTTTTTAATGTTTAATTGTTGCGTTTTCAAATGTTTTATCAACTTTTCTACATTTTATGTTTAAAAATTTTCCTGTTCTTTCCCAATGTTTAATTTTTGGATCAAATATTTGTTAAGATTTTACTTTTTAAAGGTTTTATCATCTTTCAATGTTTAATTTTCTTATTAAATGCTTCATTGTATTTTTATTGTTTAATTTCCTATTTGATGTTTAAATGTCTAAGATTTCATTTTCAAATTCAATGTTTAATTTTTGAATTAAATGTTTTGTCTTTTTTTAATGTTTAATATTCTGTTTAATTGTATTTTTTAAGGTTGAATTACTGAAAATATTTTGTCTTCATTGGTTAATATTCTATTGTTAATTGTTTTTAATTTATTCATTTTGTAATTAAATGCTGTGTATTTTTTAATGTTTAATTATCTAAATAATATTTCATCTTTCATATTAGTATTCATAATTAACTGGATTTTTCAATGTTTTATTTATTTAGTGTTTAATTTAATTAGATTAGCTGTATTAAATTCTTTATTTGTTTTATTATATTTAATTGATTTCTTAATGTAATTTATTTTTAATCAGATTTTTTCTTTCAAGATTTTAACCCCAACCTTAAAAATAAAACCTTAAACCACAATGAAAAAAACTTCTGTTGAGTCACAATCATGAGTTAGTGAATTATTCAGTTTATCAAATAAACTTTATTTGTCTCAAACCTTTCACACAGATGACAAACTTATACAAGTAAAGAGAAAAAAAACTGTGCTAAAACTATGATTAAACTCAAAAACATACTAAAAAAAGGTGTGTGTGTGTATATATATATATATATATATATATATATATATATATGTGTATATATATATGTATATATATATATATATATATATATATATATATATATATATATATATATATATATATATATATATATATATATATATATATGTAAAAACATAAATAATTTAGCATCGTAAAAAAACGTGTCCAGGGGATGGAGGGAGTTTACTGAAGTCTTCTTGGGCTCACATGGTAAATCATTTAAAATATAAACTTGATATTCAGTTTAAGGAAACTGCAGAGCAACAGAAGAACCAACAATATCTCCTGTTTTCTCCTTTAATGAGTCGACTCTTGTGCTTTCAGACCAAAGAACTACAGACTCTTCACAATCTGCTCAAACTCTTGGTACAGGACCTCACCACACGGGTCAAGAAGGTTTCCTTCTCATTTCTACTCTGAAGCTCACCTTCTCCTGCTCAAACTGCTGACAAATGTTTCTGCTGCTCTAAAGTCTGATCTCCAGAACTTCCTAAAAACTCTCAAAGTCTCTTCTGCTGCAGGTTGCTTTGTAGAACTGTTCTAGAAAACCTCACTAAACCACATGGAGGGGCCTCAAGATAGTCGTCCAAATGAAACCATACAAAAACCAAACTAGCACAACCCAAACACTAAAGTCTCCTGCAGTCTACCAGAGAACCTCTGAGAACAGAGAATCAGGACAGGAACTCTTACCTTCTGGACAACCAACGTAGGTTCACCAACAGGAACACAGAATGTGTCTGACCAAAAACCTCTGAAGACTCACTACAGCCAAGATAAAGACACAACTCACCTGCACCAAATCCACTAATCACTGCACACATTAGCACCATGTGCTAACTGTGGCTAAAGAACCACATTTACCAAGACAACTATCCAGTACAAAGCCCTAAAAAACACCAAGAAACACATTAAAGATGATTTTACTGCTGGAAGCTGCAAGCCAACGCCTAAAGAACAAACTAAAGCAATGGAACCAAATCCGGTTCACTGGTGAAGGGAAACAGAGGAAATGTTTGTCTGCAGCTAAATAAAGCAGGAAGACACTGAGCTGCTCAGGTGTTCCTGATAACACCAAGCAGCCACCTGGACAGCCAATAGGAACACAGCTTCCTGGAAGTCCAGAGGGCTGGCTTAGTGAAGGAAATTTAATTTAAAGTTGAAGCAGAAAGTTAACAAAGAAAGTTGAAAACCACCTTCTGATACCTGAAATCTCTGAGTTTTCACACAAAGAACACCTGAACATGTCAAACTGGTTCCATAGTAGAACCCTCATTGTAATCTGGGTAATAATCCAGGTTCCTCATTCCTCATCACAAAACAAACCAACCAGTTAGATTCACTGACGGACCCATAAACATTTCATTCCTGAAAGTTTAAAGCAATAAACTGCATGTCTTACCATCAGCAGGAGGAAAATCTGATGTTCTTCCAAAGATCTCCACAACAAACAGCTGAACAGGGACGGCAGGTCAAAGATGTTTTTTTTCCAGAAAGAATAAAGCTTTACCATTAGTCCTCATACCAACATGTACCTCAGATCTAACGTTAATGTTCTAGTTGTCAGTAATCAGCTTTAATTTGACACTAAAACAGACTCTGATAGTTTTAAATGACATCAGTTTCATTAATTTGTTGAAAATTGTCTCATTTGTTGTTGTGATGTTGCTGCTGATTCATTAAAACCAGATGATCCGTGTTGAAGACACATTTAGTTCTAGTATCAGAAGAATAAGAAGGAAAATGGAAGTTTAGTTCTGCTATGTCAAAGATTTCAGGAATAAAATAACTAAATGAGTCTTTATGCCTCAAACTTTATTTTACAATAATGAAATAATGAAATAATCACAGAAAATCAAAATAGAAATGGAAGAGAAAACCTGAGAGAATAATTTCCTGAGAAGTCTGTAAAGGAAAAGCAGCTTTTTATCCTGAAAGATCAGAATCAGCTCCAACATCTGCATCTGACAGCATCAAGTCAACCAGAAAGAAAAGAAGAAAATGACTTCTTTCTGATCACATCTGTTCCGCTGCTCACAGGCTGCTGCTGCTCACATTCTTCACATTTATTGTCCACTTTTAAAAGTTCAGCAGACAGGTGCTCTGCTTTGGAGTGTGACGATGTCGTCGGTGATGTGGAGAGTGAAGTTTCCGTTTCAGCCACAGCGTGCTTTAGGGCAGCCGGGTCGGACTTGATGTTTGAAATACTGACCGACAGCTCAGATTTAACTGTCTGTAGTTCCGTTTTGATGGATGTTAAACTTTCACTCAAAGCCGCCAGGAGCTGGGTCTTTAAAATAACCGCCGTCTCGTTACAGAGTGAAAGTAGCAGTTCCTCCTGAAGGTCAGAGATTGCAGCATCTGAGGGCCTCTTCAAAAGAAGACATAGTTGATGAAGGCGTTCTGGAGCAGGACCAGAAAGACCACTACCAAGCAGCCTTGAGATCTTAGGCAGCGTCTCCCTCAGGTGGGTGTCAACAGTGTTCACAGTCAGGTCTGTGGTAATCCCGTCAAAAAACAAAACAGAAAAAAATCTAGATTATAAATCAACATGTAACCAAAGCACTCTGTGTATAACATCATACGATACTATGCTGTGGATAAAATCATGGTATAGGATGTCCCGCAAAAAAAATCTCAGTATAGCCTTCAGTTCAAAATACGTCATAGTTTAGTATACTTTTCAAGAATGCTATAGTATATCCTGTCATTCTAACAACATCGTAGTATAGCATGTCGATAAAAAAACACCATAGGTTAGTATGCAATTCAAAAAACGCAAAATGATAGCATGTTGCCTAAAAATGTCATATATGATATGTGGTTCAAAAAGTATCAGTAGAGTATATTGTCAAAAGAAAGTCATAGATTGTTGTTCAAAAAACCATCATAGTATATGTCATCTAAAAAATGCCATACAATAATATTTCGCTAAAATAGTCAAAGTATAGTATTTTTTTTCAACTGAACAAAAAAAGTTATATGTTGCTAAAAGAACCAACAAAAAACAAAAAAAAATGTCATTGTATAATTTGTCTTTCAAGATTCGTCATAGTATAGCCTTTGGTCAAAAAAGGTCATCGTATAACATGTCGCCCAAAAAATGTCATCATGTCGCTCAAAAAACGTCATAGTAGAGCCTTTGGTCCAAAAAACGTCATAGTATAACGTGTCGCTCAAAAAACATCATAGTATAGCATGTGGCCCAAAAAAAAACCCAGTCCAAACGCTGATTTCCAGAGGTTAGACGAGTATTTATTTGAAAGAGTAAGTTTCCAAATACGCAGCATGTGAAGGGGTTTAGAGCAAATGGATTCTACTAAAATAAAAATAAATCAACAGAACCAAAAGCAAACTTCACGTTGAAATCGATGGACATTATTTCTAGGAACAAAGTAAAAGATCATCAATACAAAAAAAAAAACTCTTCCTGTTCATCTAGTAGTAACAGAGATGATCTCTGGAAGGCATTCATCTGGATGCGTTGTTGTTTTAAAATGTTTGCTCAAAGTAAACAGTATGGATGTAGCTTGAGCCATTCCTGAGATGTCAGTGCATTATCCTGCTGGGTGAAGCCGTTTCCACCTGGGACTATTGCTGCCTCATGGGGGAGAGGTGTGCTTGGTCTGGAATAATATTTAGCTGGGCAGTACCTTCCACATGAATTCCTCTGCCCAAGGTTTGCCAGCAGAACATTTCGTTATAACGAGGTGATCAATGTTCTCCATTCAACCTGTCAGTGGTTTTAAAGTTGATCCGTCCATTCATTTATTGCCGCTCATTGAGTCTTGACGACTTTAACACACCGCAGCATTATCAAGATTTCATTCATATAAAATGTTGATGTTGGAATATTATTACAGATGAGAACGTTCTTTTTTATGGCTACAGATTCAGTCTCCACTTTAAATCGTGCTGGTTAAATCACCGTCTATAATATTTATCTGCTCACATCACCGTGTAACTCCTCTTGTCCCCAGATGATGGGATGGCGGTTACTTTACTGTCCGGGGAATCAAAAATCTGCAGACAGAAGAGAGTTAGGATAGGATAGGATAAAAGAAGCACTGATTGTGGAACCCTTCATATGTGACTGACAATATTAGCATGCAACAGCCTCTAGTTTTCCCAGACAGCTGTAGAGGAACAGACCAGTGGGAGCCCAGCAGCACTACCTTCCCCATCACTGCACCACCTCACTCAGCGGCCCTGCTGTCTCTACCAGTGTGTGTTTGGCTCACTGGGTTCCACCCTTTGAGCTGTGTGTGTGTGTGTGTGTGTGTGTGTGTGTGTGTCTGTGTGTGTGTGCTTGTAAATATAAATGTTGTGAGGACTCGAAATTGAATACACAGTCTCGTCCTGGGGAGTCACGAATTCATGGGGACAAAAATCACGTCCCCACAAAGGTGAAGCATTAAAACATGTAGCAGAGGCGCAGACAAATGTCTGCTGTGAATATGAGCGCAAGTCTTAGAAGTGACCATATCCGGTAAAATGTGCGTGAAAGTGTGTGTCCTACAGCGCCCCCAAAAAATATGCAGCCCAGTACTGCAGGCTGGGGGGCGGGGCTTCGTCATACACACTCTTTGATGATGCAATTGAGCTCCCCGTTCACCCGCACTACAGGGGGCGGGGCTTCGTCGTGCACGCACGGCGTTTTTGTAAATGAGCAGATGACAGGTTCACAGACTGACCTTCTGTCAGCGGAAGCCCGGTTAAAAAAACAAAACAAAAAAAACCCAAACAAACAAACAAACAAAAAAAAAAACACGGAGGAGCTGCAGAGAAGAGCCGGATTCACCGGATTGAGTCACAGCCAAGGATGAAGTATGTGTTGTCTCGTTATTTTTTTTATAATAATCAGACGAGGCGTGTTGGCTGGTCTTGGCTTTTAATGCGGGCAGCTTCAACATCAACAATACAGTGCCCCCGGTTGCTATGCACACTTCCTGTATGTGGCATGCTGGGTAATTGAGTTCTTGTGTTACAACACTTAATAGCATCACATCTTTCCCCCATGAAGAAAATATTTTTTTGGTTTTGACCCATAAAAATAAAGCCCTGCCAAAGTGCCATTTTTTTCCAAACATAGGTTTGAATTATAAAAAAAATACTTTTCAATCTGTAACCAAACTTTTCTTTACTTTTTTTTTTTTAAGTTTTACCTTCTTCTGTGGTAAACTAATAAAGTGCAAACCATTCATATTAACATTTTGTTTCTTTCCTTCCTTTTTTTTCTTTTTTTAATTCTGAACTTAACATTAAAACATTTTTAGCAACTTTCAATCAACCTCTTTGGAGGCTGAACATGTCTCTTAGGTCTAGACAGTTTCTCAACATGTGGTGACTTTAGTCCAGCAGCTCTTGGTGATGCACATGCTGCAGTCAGACCAGAGTCAGTGTTATAAGGTTCGACATTTGGTAGTTGTGTAGACTCAGCTGTATCCTGTTGAGTCATCTCCTGAGCTGTAGTGTCCTTTTCAGTTGGCTGTAGTTGAAGATCAGTGCGGTTCCTTCTCAGTACCAATCCGTTGTCTGTCTGGATCCTGTAGGAGCGTGGAGCAACTTCTTCCTCAACTCGACCTTGTTGTCTCCAAGTGCCTGTAGAAATGTCTCTCAGACGCACAACATCTCCAGATTTTAGTGAAGGAAGGGGTTTTGCTGTACGATCATACAGTGTCTTTTGTTTTACTTTTTGTTCCTCCTTTGTTTTTCTGACTTTGTATGCGCTTTTAGGCATCAGCAGTTCCTCATTAACAGGTAGGTTGGAGCGAATGCGCCTACCCATTAGCATTTGTGCTGGTGAGAGTCCATTCTCTAGAGGTGCACTTCGGTAGATCAGTAAACTTTTCTGAAAGTCCTCTCTGTCCTTTGCTTTTTTCATTAGGTTTTTTTACTGTTTTCACAGAGCTTTCTGCCAAGCCATTGGACTTTGGATAAAGTGGGCTGGATGTTAGGTGTTTAAATCCCCATTCTTTGGCAAAGGCAGCAAACTCAGAACTTGAAAACTGAGGTCCATTGTCTGAAAACAGTTCACACGGGACACCGTGTCTAGCAAAGACAGTCTTGAGATAGCTTATGACTGCTTTACTTGATATAGTCTGCAGTGATCCAACTTCAGGATAGTTTGAAAAGTAGTCAGTGACCACTATATAACTCTTTCCATCAAAATCAAATAGATCAGTACCAACCTTGTAGTAAGGTCTGTGGGGCACCGGATGAGTCATCAGCGGCTCAGCTTGTTGTTTGGGTCTGTAGGTACGACATAGTTCACATGAAGCTGTTGTCTGGCTGATATGTTGATTGATTCTAGGCCAGTACATCACCTCTCTCGCTCTGCCTTTACACTTGACTTCACCCAGGTGACCTTCGTGTATCCTTCGAAGCATTTGTTTACGTAGTGAAGATGGAATCACAAATTTGCTTCCCTGTAACACTATGTCATCCACCACAGTGAGCTCTGCTCTGCAGTTCCAGTAGTCTTGTATTTTCACTGGGCAGTCCTTTTTGTTTTCGGGACATCCTTTTTGTATTGTGCTTTTGAGTTCTTTCATTGTCTCATCTGCATTTGTCTCTCTCCGTATTTGTTCTGTTCTGTCAGCAGTAACTGGCAAAGATGTCACTATCATGTCCACATATGCCTGTATTTCTGCACTTTTCTCGCTGTCCTCATGTTCTCCCTTATCCACTGCTCTAGACAAGGTGTCAGCTGTGTACATGTACTTCCCTTGAGTATATATCATGTGCACATCATATTTTTGCAGTCTGATTAACATGCGCTGTATACGAACTGGACAGTCATTCAGAGGTTTGGACATGATGGACACCAAAGGTTTGTGGTCAGTTTCCACCTTAAAAGTTTGACCATAGACATATTGATGGAAACGTTCACATGCATACAAGCTGGCTAACAGTTCCTTCTCGATTTGAGCATACCTGGATTCGGCGCTAGTCAACGCTCTGGATGCATAAGCCACTGGTAGCCACTGCTCATCATATCGCTGCAGCAGCACAGCTCCCAGGCCATACTGTGATGCATCTGCTGAAATCCTGGTGCTTTTTTCTGGGTCGTAGAACTTTAATACCGGTTCTTGTGTGAGGATCTCTTTCAATTTCAGAAAACATTGTTCTTGCTCATGGGACCAGATCCATTCATTCTTTTGTTCGAGAAGACTCCTGAGAGGTGCTGAGATTGTTGACAGCTGTGGGACAAACTTAGCAAGGTAGGTGACCATCCCTAAGAAGCGTCTGACCTCATCTTTATTGCTTGGCCTTTCCATGTTGTTGATCGCTGATGTTTTTTTCGGGTCTGGCTTCACCCCTTCTTCACTGACAACATCTCCCACAAAAGTAAGTGTTTTCACTCCGAACTCACATTTATCTTTGTTAAGTTTCAGATTCACTTCTCTAGTCTTGTCGAGTACTTGTCTCAGTCTAACATCATGTTCTTCTCGAGTAGTCCCCCAGACTATAATGTCATCCATCATTGTCTCTACTCCTGGTATGTGCTCAAAAATCATGTGAATAGTCTTGTGGTAGACTTCAGGTGCTGACAAGATCCCGTATGGCAGACGAAGAAACCTGTACCTTCCTTCAGGTGTGTTAAACGTACACAGCTTTGAGCTCTCCTCATCAAGCCTCAGCTGCCAGAAACCTGATGAAGCGTCAAGCTTACTAAACCATTTAGCTCCAGCAAACTGTGCCATTATTTCCTCTCTGGTTGGTAACTTGAAATGTTCTCTCTGGATTGCTTTGTTCAAGTCTCTAGGATCTAAACATGTTCTCAGAGCACCTGTTTTCTTTTGCAGAACAACTAGTGAGCTGACCCATTCGGTTGGCTCATCGATTTTCTTGATAACCTCTAATTTTTCCATGCGCGCTAGTTCCTCTTTCAGTTTTTCACGCAACGCAAATGGAATCTTTCTGCAAGGATGCACAACAGGAGGGACACTTTTATCCACATGTATTTTGTGTATCCCCGGGAGACATCCTAGTCCTTTGAAACAGTCTTTATACTCGTCCATGAGTGAGTCTTGATCATTTGCAACATTTGGTGATTTCACTACAAACACTCTTTTGACTAGATTGAGCTTTGCACATGCACTGAGTCCTAGGATTGGTTGTACACACATATCCACAATCAGTAGTTTTGCTCTTATCTGTCGGCCTTTGTGTCTGAAGGTTGCTATACATCCACCTTTAACAGGAACACGTTCTCCAGTGTATCCAGTCACTTTTGTTTTTACAGGACTGATTTTGCTTTTCACAGTCAGTTTTGTAGTCTTCCCACGATAGCAGATTTACATGGGCACCTGTGTCTAACTTGAATGGAATTATTGTCTCATTCACTTCAATTGGAACAATCCATTCCTCTTTTTCAGTTGTACAATACTGCACCACGTCCACAATAAACTCGTCGTCATTCTCTTCTTGCTCATCTATTGTATGAACTTTCTGTTTTGACGGTGCTTTACAGCATTTGGCATAATGATTGCCCTTTCCACAGTTGTTGCAGGATTTTCCAAAGGCAGGACACGTTTTTGGTTTGTGGCTGCCTCCACATTTACCACATTTGAACTCTTTAGATTTTTCTTTTTGTTTGGTAAATGTTTTCTTTGTCCTTCCTTTTTTCTGTATTGAGTGAACTGTTGTTTCACCTCTCCGGAGCTCTTTTGCTTGCGCTCGAGTGGTTTCTGCTGCTCTGCACATGCTGACACACTTATCTAATGTAAGTCCAGTCTCTCTGAGCAGTCTTTCTCTAAGTGTATTATCCACTGTGCCACAAACAATTCTGTCTCTGACAAGGGAGTCTCTCAGCGTGTCAAATTCACATGTTTTACTTAGTGTATGAAGCTCTGCCAGGTATTGATCAAAAGGTACTCCTTGCTTTTGGTCAAGGGTGAAGAACTTGTACCTTTCAAAGGTCACGTTCTGACTTGGCACAAAGTATTCCTCAAACTTTGTCATTAACTGTGCTAAAGTCAGATTAGCTTCATCCATCTGAAAGCTGTTATAAATGTCCAAAGCATCTTCTCCAATAACATGCAAAAAGATGTGAGCTTTCAGTTTTTCATCATTACCTCCTGCTCCACTTGCAGCAAGATAAATATTGAATCTCTGTTTGAAACGTTTCCAGTTATCAGCAAGGTTACCGGTCAGTTGCATAGAAGTAGGTGGGCTTAGCTTGTCCATGACTGCACCTCGGGGTATCGGGATTTCCACAGCCCTATGTTGTTGCTGGTTGTCCTCTATTTCAGGCACGAGATCGTCTTCTAATTGTTCAATCTGTCTTTCATTCCCCGTTTCACTTCCACTGCCGCTCTTAGCCATCCCAAAGTCAGTTAGCATGTTGCTATTTTAGCACTTTTCACTCACGCATTTGTAGACTTGACTTTTGCCTTTCTTTTATTTTATCTCTCGTGGCTCTCTCGTGGCTCATCTTTTTGTTGTAACTGCTCACGACCACTTCTGACACCATGTGTTGTCTCGTTATTTTTTTATAATAATCAGACGAGGCGTGTTGGCTGGTCTTGGCTTTTAATGTGGGCAGCTTCAACATCATCAATACAGTCCCCCCGGTTGCTATGCACACTTCCTGTATGTGGCATGCTGGGTAATTGAGTTCTTGTGTTACAACACTTAATAGCATCACAAAGTAGGTGAGTAACTTTGCTGGGGTGCTTTATGTTAAATTTACTGAGAAACATCATGTGATTTATGTGGATTTAACATGAGTTTGGTGCTATACACGGTTACTTTGTTAGCTCCGTAGTCATATTTGGGTAAGCTAACGTTATAGTCGCTAAATCGCAATAAGCTAATGCTAGTTATACTAGTTATACACGTGTCTCTGTAAGATACTTGTTTTGTGTGGTTAACCATACTTCATGTCTTTGTTAAATACTTAGATTCGTGTTACTGTGTCATTTACACATCGTTTATTTTTAAAATTAATAGTGCTACGCAGGATTATGTATGCAATACGTGAGTTTGCTGTTAGACGGGCTGCGTTGTTAGCTCAACGATTGTCTGTGGAAGCTAACGCGGCTAAGAGCTAATTACCATACTTTGTTAGCTAAACAGCTATAAGCTAACACTAGTTACATGAGGTATGCACCGTTTCTCCATAAATTATTTGTTTTGTGCGGACAGCTGCACTTCATATCTTTGTTAAACTCTTGCATGTGTGCTGTGATGTCTATTACATATGTGATGCTGCACAAGATTATGTATGCAGCCAGTGATGTGTAAAAGGCAGTTAAAGAGAAACAACTGTTCTGCTTCACATGAAGTAAGACAAAAATAAGACTATCAGTGTAAATTAAATAATGAATGGTAGTTTACCTATGTGGTAGTGCAGTCACATTTGATCAAAAAGCAGAGCTGATTCATCAGTAACCTGATTAAAAGGAAAATAATTGTCAGCTATTCTGCAATATGAATAATTGAATTACATTTCTGGTTCCTGCTTCTTAAATGTGAGAATTTTATTTTTTTTGAGTGTTATATTACTGTAAATTGAAAATCTTTGGTTGGTCTGACAAAACAAGACATTTAATCATGTCACAATGGCTCTGAGAAACTGTAAGGGCATTTAAATACATAAAAATATATGTTTTGTGACATTTTATAGAAGTTTTTAAGCATCAGTTAACACTTTTGGGCAGAAACAGACAAATTTTAGGTGTGCGTTATGGAGTCTGGCTGGTATCATGGAGAAAGTTTAAATTTTTTTATGTTTTTATTTCCCTAGACCTGAAAATGCCTCAAAAAGCAAATCATGTGTCAACTGAAGAGAGTGATGTTTCCGAAGCAAAAGTTGAGACACATAAGACCGATGATGTTCCCAGTCAGAAGAGGAAAGGCAAGTCATGGAAGAAACAGCGCTGCCAAACTGAAGCTGCATCACTGGACAAACAAGTAAACATGGGAACCTGTTTTAATTGTGACATACAATACCAGTCAAAAATTTTAGAACTCCCCAATTTTTCCAGTTTTCTGCATGTTAATGTCTCATTGTACTCTGAAATGAAAGCATAGAACAAACAAACAAACCAAGTTTTAAAAAATCTAGTTAGAAACCAAAATGTATTCTAAACTTTTGAAGCTTCTTGAAGCTGTTGTCCTGTGAGCTCCTATCACCAAACTGTTGACTCTCACAAACTTGTCTTCTGAATCTATAGTAGCTTTGGGTCTTCCAGACCTCTTCCTGTCAGAATTCCCCTCAGTTTCTGAGCCTTTTGATGGTGAAGAAAACTGGACTCACTTACACCTTGACTTTGCAATTTCTCTGTAGGAAAGACTTGCATTTTAAGTGTTATGATGGTCTGTCTCTCTTATATTGTTAATTGCCCTTTCCTTACCATTTTTATAGCAACACTCTACTTTCTGCAGTACAATACTGTTCAAATAATGCTTTGGAGGGTATGGTGCCACGGTGTGTTCCAACACTACTTTATGCAGACAGAGGGGGTTGGAAGTAATCTAGAAAAGTTGGGACTTCTGTAGGATTTTGCAGCACTAACTTTCAAAGCTTGATCAACCTCTATTGCTGCAGAACAGCTTGAAGTTGTTAACCCATTTCTGTTCCCTGAAAAAGGCCTTTTTGTATAATTCTGAAATGTACATTATTTTTCAGTTTTGGGTAACTTTTTTTTTTAACCTTTGGCAGTTCACCACTTACCTTTGGACCATTGCAAGTTATTCATTGGACTTGAACTACTTGAATTTCAGAGAAAAATTGGGGTGATCTAAAACTTTTGACCGATAGTGTAACTTCTGCTCAGACAAGAACTTGCAAACACTTCAGTCCATCCTCTGATTTGCATCAGACACTTTGGCTGACCCTCACAAAGCAATCTAGGGGACCTCACTTTGTTACAGAAAATATCTATTTAGTTGTTAGCATGACACAAATGGTGCATGATGCAAAAAGAGTGACTAAATTTAATACTAATACGTCGTCCCCTCAAAGTAAGTTATATCAAGACTCATGTGTGTGTGAACACTCAGAAGAGAAAAATTGTCATTTTGTCCCCACAAATGTGACATAATGTACAAGTTACACACATCCCCACAATGTTAGATATGGTTAAGGAAGTGTGTGAGGTGTGCAGTGCAGCAGAATCTTAACACAAGTCTTTCAATCTGCAGGAGACTGGAAATGGTGCATCGACAGACACGCCATGTGATGAGACTCTTGATGTTGCCAGACACAAAATGAAAGGCAAGTCACGGAAGAAACGGGTCCCCAAAACTGGATCTGCATCAGTGGACAAACAGGTAAATATGACAATCACAAGGTGACATTCTTCAGGTGACATGTTTGATTGACAGGACAGAGCAAATAACAAATCCAGATGCATCTAATAAGGAACATATGTTATTCAGTGTCTGAGGTTTTCTTATTAGACATGTATTTGTTGTTCAACATCAGGCATTTCCTTATCAGACGTGTGCCTTCATTATTAAGTGTTTGACGTTTCTTTATTTGTGTGCAGTCACATTTATGTGTTCTGACACTTCGTTATTAGAAGGTAGCACACATAATCATCCATAGGAATCTTTTTTTAAATCCTAATTTCAGAAGCTGCATTTACAATACAAATACTGTTTTTTAGCACCAGACAGGCTACACACTAATGCACTTTCCACTACAACCTTTTGACAAAGAATGCTCAGTTAATATATGGACTATAATAGATGGTCTTGAAATAGCTTTTGTGTAACAGACACAAATATTTTTTCAGAAAGAGTATGAAGGGCTATGCTGTTTCTTACACTGTTTATTGGTTAGAATTTTTACCAATTTTGCTAACAAAACCTAGTGGGGAAAAAATGTACATTAATTGTCCTTGTTCAGAGTTTTTTACCATGTTAAGTGACAAACTGCCTTGCTACCATTCTTTTGTGTAAACTGTTCTTCAGTGCAGTGAAGTCTTTAGTCACTTTTTTGAAAACATTTTCTGTATTTAATACAGCTTCAGGGAGTGTTCCAGTCTGATCTCTCCAAACACTTCTCCTCTCTCCTGAGAGGAGAAGTGTTTGACGGGGAGTAGCTTGTGTAAATCCAGCTTCTCGGGTTTTCAGCCAACACACGGCTGATCCTGGATCACTTTGTGTCGCCCCCTTCAATCTGGAGAAAGACACACCGGCCCACATCTAGGAACCTGATTGGCTAATAGCTAAATCCCAAATGCATCCCTCACTGCAAACCTCTGCAGGCAGGACGTCTCTAATCTGGTAGTCACACTATGTTACTGTTATTTGTATTATTGAACAGCAGTAGATAGGTGTTGGCCCAGCTGATCAAGACAGATAAGTTTTCAATAGAAATGTCTCCTTCCCCTTGTATATGAGGAAACTTCTTTCTTACTGGAAATCTTCCTGTGTAATGGACCGCTGACACTGAATGGCATACCTCGTATTCTTTCATTTGTGACACTAAATTAAGCTTGTAATTTGGCAATACAGTAGGTCTTGACCAGTCGAGATTTATTTATTCATGCATCTAACAGCTGAGTCAGTGTGTTCTGAAGTCAAGTGCAGCAACTGAATGAACAAATGACATTATAATTCTTGGATCTGCACTTTTAATGTGGCTAAAAATAAGGCTAGACTTACATCATCCTCTGAAAAATCCCTTAGCAACAACAATAATAGCATATACCAGAGGGAAAAACATGGAAAGTAACAGAATTTATGGTTACATAAACATACTACAGGCATTTCAGTTAGAAGATGCTGCGATAAACACATCTACTGTTTCTAAAATTATGCTAAATTCAGAATGTTATGCAGGAAACCAAAGTACACATATGTTCAGGTAACACGATCCTCTTTCTTCCTGAATGGTTTATTCCCAGTTGGGTCAGTCGGTACAGTACAGTCTGTTAGCTTGTTTTTATCTTTTAATTCCTTTTGGGACCAGTCAGTTGAGACTGAACTGTGGACTGCAGCAGTGAAATGAATCATACACCTTGTGTGCAAATCAGATTTGTCTTGTCTTTATACCTGCAAAAGACTGTAGTGTATAACCAGGAGGTCCACATTAGGGGGCAGATTACTAAACTAGAAGAGTCACTGTGCTCATTTGTTGTTGTATTTTAAATAATATTGTCACATTAGTATGTTTTTTGAGAAAATGCACACACAGAGTCTCCAGCAACTCTAACCCCGAACCAGAGAACTATAGAATAAAATAGAGTTCACCCATTTAACCCTCCTGTTGTCCTCATTTACAGGCACCAAAAAATATTGTTTCCTTGTCTAAAAAAATCCAAAAATTCAGCAAAAATGTTCCCAAATTTCTGAAAATTTGCGAAACATTCAGGAAGAAAATTCCAATAATTCCTGAAAAGTTTCCCTTAAAAGTTTCATTTAAAAAAAATCAACCAAATTTGATGGGAAAATTCTTGCAAATATTTTCAAAAAATAAGTAAAAATCTTCCAAAAAAATCCTAAAAATATCTAAGGTGATTCCATACATATCAGCAAAACTTCTATTTTCTTTAAGAGCATTCACAAAAAAATAAACCAAAATTCAGCGAAATTTGCTGGATTTTGGTTGATTTTTCTGTCAATGTTCTTAAGAAACATTTTTAGCATTTCCTTTTTTCCACCAAAAAATGTTCAAAAATTTCCCAAAAATGTTGAAAATGTGGACATCAGAAGTTTCACTGTGAAAATATTTTTTTCCCACATTTTCAAACTTTAAAACAGTTTTAGTATCTTCAGCAAAACATATATTCATTTCACCCTCTCTTTCCAAGCACATAAAAAAGGTGGTCATCATTTAATAGCTAACCAGCCTCCCGAGATTTCCTTTATGAGGGAGGGGAGCGATGGTGAATTAATAACCAGACCTCCAGAGGTCAGTTATCTTATCAAGAATAGCCACTTTAATGTGATGGAGGAGTTTCATGACCCTGGGAGCTGAGATGTTGCTTGGAAATTAGTCATAGACAAGGGGTCAGAACAACAGTGACCCGAACCTTTGTAGGCCAGGGAGAGGAGCTCAATAGCAAATCTCCTGATTACTGAACCTACACCAAGCATGAAGGAATGGCATGAGGTCAGCACCTCGTGGACCCACCGCCTGTAAGACTGGATGCTAGAGTTGGGTGCTCCAACTCGACGGCAAAGCTGGGTAATGGCATCGTCTGCAGGGCCCAGTAGTTCCCAAGTTATGGGATTAGACTTCAGCTATCGGATCTGATCAAATCTTGAAATCTCCTTGTTATTCAGAAGGAAAATATGATTCTGAAATCAGATCACATTAGGAATCCAGTCATGGTTTTGATGCCCTCAATATGCAGCAGAGGTCCTAAAAATCTGGAATATCCTAATTCCAGAAGAAGGAAACCGTAGTAAAACTTAAAATCTGTCAAATAATTCAGCATTTGTATCGTGTACTACATATACGTTTATATACAATATATTTAGCAAAGGATTGTTTAACCATTACAGCGACAAAGTAGATATTAGACGACCTATTAAGCCTTTCAGTACCGTGAATAAATAAATAAATAAAGATAGAACAATCTCCCCAAACAGCTGTCACTATCGCTATACATTAAATACAACTGGTCATCGAGTCAAAGCCTGGTCTCTGGATGTCCTTTATTTTGTTAACTATTGGGACTTTATAGTAATTTAAAATGTGTCCAAACTATTCAAATTTGTGCCAATAATGTATATTTATTTGTATTTGTTTATTTTGGAGCCACTGTTTGTTGTTTCCCCGTGTTGGCTCTTCTGCCTGCTGTTCCTTCCAAAGCTAGTAGCCGACATTCAATATATAGTCCCATTTAGAGCCATGATAATCTGGATTTGGTAATCTTGAAAACCAATCCATTATTGTTTTACAGAAGTAAGATGGATTACATGTTTCTGCAGAACAAAAACATGGGATTTCCAAATCTGGCTCAGTCTGATGCAGATTAAACTGTTTGAACGACTGGGTCCAGGTATTGAAAACTGGTTTAAAGAGCATGAAATATCATATATATATGTAAAAATACATCTATAGATATAGTCAACATGGCGCCATAGGCAGGATGTAAGTGTGAGTCTCTGTAAAAATAGATTTTGCAGAGTTATTCCTGTTACATGAATGATGTGTAATGATGCTTTTTCTTTTTCATAATGACTAGTAGGTGTTGATGAAGGTTTGATAGCAGTATACTCACTTTTAGATGAGTTCTACGAGTGTTAGTGGGCTAATAAATGCAGCCTTTTTGCGAGATGAAAGCATTTATAAGTTCTGTGTACTGACTATCTTTATTTCATGATTTATGTTGTTTAGGGAGTTGACTTTGGACCCGAGGCCACACGCACAGCACTCACAGTTTTTGTGTCTTGTGAATATCAACCAGGTACGGAGATGCACATGTGTAAGTGTGTTTGACTGCTCCTATTTCTGTCCTAGTCCCTACAGGATAACTCCCCAGTCGGCAGCCGTCTTGGCAACGCCCCCGGGCAGTTTTTCGAGCTAACAACACCAGGTTTCTGTTCTAAATGAACGGGGAGAGAGAGACATAATTGCAATTTTAATCGTCACTGGGACGTCGAAACTGCATGTCTAGAATCAGCCCTCGAATCCGCAAGAGAGCACATAAAGTTTGGTGACTTTGCCTCAAAATAAGATGAAAAAATGGTGCTACATGAAGTGTAAGAGTTTCCCAGAGGTCACATTCACAAGATAGCCGCTGGGCGGTCCGCAAACACACCTGTAACTCCATCCCATTAAACAGTAAAAGGCTGCAGCTTGTTTGACATGCACATGCCCTGTTTTAATTCAGATATTTTTAATGGATTCAATCATTAACAGCAGTTAATGGTTTAACAATCAGTCACTAGCATCCCTAATTGAAATATTTATGTAATTCATTATACATGGTTCTACGGGTCATTTAGTTTAATGAATGTGTCATTGTTATGTTGGTTGTTTATGATATGTGATAGTGCTTTGAAGTCACCCACATCGTTTTTGTGTCCTGTGAATATCAAACAGGAGGTGCTGGTAAAGAGTACTGACCCAACGTTATCTTCCTGACCTTTTATTCCAACCTCAGCGCACCAGGCAGGCCGGCATTCACTTCAATAGAGACTAAACTGTCTCTTTTAATGGAGTTGCCCAAGGTTCGGGTTTTCTCTGGCTGAAGAGTGCTGGGAGGGCAACGGGGAACGCTTTATCAAAAAAGCACTGGGTTGAAGCTCATGGTTTTATTTATATCGCAGCAGCACCATTCTAGCTGCTGTTACATATTAGACAAGCATCACCTTTATGGTGATCATTTCTGTGACGTATACAACTTGGGATAGTCAGACACGACCAAAACAAACTTCTCTTTCGTTTGCGCTATTACCAGGGAGTCCCACCTTTAGCACTGATTAGTTGAAAAGGAACAACAGTTAGGTCAATATATAATTGTGGGACTTTTTGTATCATAGTTGACATTTTTGCTGTTTTCAGACCTAAAATCAACATGACCACCTAAAACCAAACATCACATGGTATTTTTAAAGGAAGATTCTTCAAAATATTATATAAACAATTGAGTAAAATTGAAATGTAAAGTTATTTCTAAAGATATTGACGTAAACCTGTTGACTACTTTATATTAAATAACTCAGAAAGCCTTGGAGTCTGGCCAGTCTTTTCTTCAGGAGGAAATGACATCATGTGGAGCAGGTCATGTGATCTGGAATTAACACACTTCCTGGAGAGGTGTTTTTGGAATGGGGAACTTAGTGGAAAGGGATTTCTCAGACACAGATACAACTTGTTATTTTGTGCTATAAAATAACACAAATGACCACAAAAAAACACAAAATGACTCAATGAGACAAAATTACCATATAAAGATACAAAATGACAAGACACACAAAAAACAACAAAAAAATTGCAAAATGACTACAAAAAGACCTAAAATTATCACAAACACACTGAAAACTGCCACGAAAATGCACAAAATGACCACAAAAATGCACAAAATGACCACAAAACAAACTGAAAATGACCAAAAAATAAACCAAATGAGCAGGTTATGTGATCTGGAATTAACATACTTCCTGGAAAGGTGTTTCTGTAATGGGGAATTTAGTTGAAAATGATTTAATTTGTTATTTTCCATATAAAATTTGATATATTGCCAAAAAAGAAATATCTATCATGATTATTTCAATGTAATAAAAAGAACACAATCCAAACTATTTCTGAATCAGCTCATTTTATTATTGTTTAGCTCATTAGAAGGTGGTTGGTATTAAATTCAGATGTTTATTTAGTAACATTTTAGTGATATCCATTCATTTTTTATTAATAAGTGATTGTTTCCATGATAAATAATTATGGAATTTGTAAAGACATGATCATAACGAACATAAAAACATTAATATTTTTTACTTTTAATAAAAATGTATGCAGATACATCCCATGGACTTCAGAAGTCCCACAATTATAGATTGACCCAGTGAGAATTTCTGAAAACTTTGAACCAGATCTGCTCCAGAGGTGGATCACTCTGACAAAACACACTAGGTGCAGCTGCATGTAGTCACATATGTTCACTCCTCATGGGGAATTGTTGATAAAGAAGATGATGGCGCTGAAGAAAACGCCATATGGATACTCATCCCATTAGGGTTTTCATTGGGGAACAACGTGTCGCGTATATGTCTTTTTCAGACAGCTTCGTGTAACAGATGCAACACAAGTGCAGTCGAGGTAATTACATTAATGGTGGCGGCATTTCATGTAGTTCTGCCGATTTATAGATCTCTGCATTGAGCACACTGGCTTCCTGGCATGGTTTACTGGGGGGTTTGGGAGGAATGGAATGGATGATCTTAACTCTCGTGTCATCCTGCAGGTCAAATTGACCCGTTTTAAAGTTTGAAAATGTGGGGAAAAAAATATATTTTCACAGTGAAACTTCTGATGTCCACATTTTCAACATTTTTGGGAAATCTCTGAACATTTTTTGGTGGAAAAAAATGTTAAATATGTTTCTGAAGAACATTCACAAAAAAATCTACCAAAATCCAGCGAATTTTGCTGGATTTTTGTTGATTTTTATGTGAATGTTCTTGAAGGAAATGTTAGAAGTTGAGAAATCTTTGAACATTTCTTGGTGGAAAAAAATAAATGTTAAAAATGTTTCTTAAGAACATTCACAAAAAAAAATCAATGATTTTAATGTGAATGTTAGAAGTTTTACTGATATATATGGAATCACTTTAGATATTTTTAGGATTTTTTTTGGGAAGATTTTTACTCATTTTTTGAAAATATTTACAAGAATTTTCTCGCCAAATTTAGGGGAATTTTTAAAAATAGAACTTTTAAGGGAAACGTTCCAGGAATTATTGGAATTTTCTTCCTGAAGGTTTTGCAAATTTTCATAAATTTGGGGAATTTTTTTGCTGAATTTTTGGATTTTTTTCAGACAAGGAAACAATATTTTTTGGTGCCCATAAATGAAGACAACAGAAGGGTTAAATAGTATTTAGTCATTGGATTTCTGTGTTCTGTTGTGCATTTTCCATGATATAAAGATCCGATATATGGTGGTTTGTGTGCAGGATTGTGTTCTGCAAAGTCTTGGGATGCTGGATCCAGACTAGGGCTGCATGATAATGGACACGGCTGACATCGCCATGTTTTGTTTTTCTGTAAAATACATAGCAATATGAAAGAAATAGCTTCATAAATTCCATAGGGGTATCAATGAGCAACTGCAAGCTGCAGTGTGCAGCCAGACCTCTGCAGCCTGGTCCACTGGTTCAGCAGCAGCTTTCATCATTCTCACCACATTTTCTGTTGTTGTACAGACTTGATGTCGTCCTGAGCAGCTAACGCTTCTCTCATCCCCGTTGAGATGTTCTCCCCATCATGTATGACAATGTGTGAAAAACACCATTTGCAAACAGAGACATCTCAGTTGGAAGTTCTCATTAATTACGTGGATGGTCCTACTTATGTAGAGCTCCGCTGTCTGAATGGACTTCCAGTTTCAGCTGCATAATACGCCACCTTTGACTTGTTTTTTTCAACTTGTCTCTTGCATCTTTCATGCAGCTCTACGGATAGGATCTTGATAAAAAATATTACATGCTACTTTTTAGAACCCTGCTTGCTAACTGTTTTAATTAGTGTCATGTCTTTTGTGAGGTGAAAAGTTGTCACATCTGTCATTACTCTCAGCTGTCTGGAATATTTCTCATAAGGTGTAACACTGACAAAGACATCCGAAATCATTTTTGACTTTGAATGGCATTAAGATCTGACTTTGTCCTCACAGTTCAGAGCTTTGTGGAGCTGATTTAAATGGTCAAAATAATCATCAGTCATGTTGCCTCATGTGGTGGCAGCAATTACAAGACAGAGAAGCCATTTTTGGTCAACGTCATCTTTTGTAGAGCTGAAATATTTCACTACAAATGATGTATTTCTTCACATACAGAGTCTGCTGACCATCAAACTCTGTCCTTCAGATTAAGTAAAGAATAATAATAATGATTCAGTGTATCCATGAACCTTTAAATGGGAGTAAATGGTGTTTTTCTAGTCTCTTTTAGCTGTGGAAAATTAGAACTGAGGGAGTTTGCTTTTGGTAGCTTCCTGTACTATTGCACATACTGCAATGTGGATGCTAAAACAATATACTGGGCCACATAATCCAGGCTTCCCTCTGTGGTGGGCTTTAAGCAACAAAAACACTTCTGTATCACAGTTTTCATGAGATACTCTGCTATGTGACGGCTCAAATCACTGCAAACCTTTTCTGCATTAAACCAGACCAAGATATTTCTCTAATCTTAACCAGATCGTGACTAAACTTTACCAAAGACACGTAAAAACAGCATGCTTAGCTGGCTTAGGGAACTCCATGTATGGGTCATGCCATTAACCCTCCTGTTGTCCTCATTTACGGGCACCAAAAAATATTGTTTCCTTGTCTGAAAAAAATTCAGCAAAAAAAATTGCAAAACCTTCAAGTAGAAAATTCCAATAATTCCTGAAAAGTTTCCCTTAAACGTTTTATTTTTAAAAAATCCCCCAAATTTGGCAAGAAAATTCTTGTAAATATTTTCAAAACATGAGTAAAAATCTTCCCAAAAAATCCTAAAAATATCTAAAGTGATTCCATATGTATCAGTAAAACTTCTAATATTTTCTTTAAGAACATTCACATTAAAATCATTGATTTTTTTTTGTGAATGTTCTTAAGAAACATTTTTAACATTTATTTTTTTCCACCAAGAAATGTTCAAAGATTTCTCAAAAATATTGAAAATGTGGACATCAGAAATTTCACTGTGAAAATATATGTTTTCCCCACATTTTCAAACTTTAAAACGGGTCAATTTTGACCCGCAGGACGACACGAGGGTTAAGAGCTTCTGCACCGTGTTTTTCAAAACAGATGAGCCAGACTGTGTACCAAGCATCACACTGATTAGCCACAATGAGAATGCAAACGCCTCGGTGCAAGAAACGAGAAGTTATGCGTCAGCTCTTTATTGTCTCAAGGACACTGGAAGGGTGGTGGGGATATCTGCTGTGTGCTGTGGACTCGGCTAATGACCATGCCCCAGGGTATTTGTCGGGGGCAGCATGTGGGGTTTTGGGGGTTCGGCTCGGCTGGTGATGTGCCTTGTCAATGGCTCTTTTGGTGATTTTTCTGGACAGAATCCTGCAGCAGTGGAGGGTGTCTGCTAACAGTGGCTCCGGGATTGCATCATTTCTTTTTGCAGATGATGAGGCTCTGTTCTGTGACACCGGGCAGCAGTGAGTCACACATGAAGGAGTTCAAGTATCTGGTGCTCATGAGTGAAGATGAGGTGGAATGTGAGAGCGGTAGATTGGATTGGTGCCGTTAACGAGGACACCGTAGCAGAGTGTTGTGCTGAAACCAGGATCCAAAGTGATTTATTTAAATCAAGTGTCTTTCTGTTCATCATTTATATTTGAAATGTATATTGCATAACATTACATTAGAATTATGCCGAAGGTAGCATAATAAAATAATCACTGAGCTATTATTTAATGCCTGTATGTTGATTTTGAGGGCGCACAGGAAAAAAATCAGATAAATTGACAAGCAAAATGTGAAAATAGCTTCTAGTTATCACTGTTTGCTGAACTTTCTGCAGTTTTCACAGCCTAAACTACCAGAGCTGCAGCTTTGTATTCATGAGTGAAGGCTGAGGTTTACGGGGTGACAGTCTGATATGTGCATATTTGAGAACGTTAGAAACAATCAAATATTTGTAGGATATTGAAATTAATGACACTTTTTTGGTTAATAAGGCTGCCAATTATAGTCTTAGCCTCTCGGCATGTTTTTGTATGTGCCTGTTGTAAATGGCTCTCTGCGTTTTAAAGTAGTATCTTCAGTAAATACTCCATTATCTTTCTTTAATGGACTGTTTTAGGAGATTTTTGTGCCACATTTTATGCTGTGTTTTCTCAGTCTGACTGAGATCATTTAACCCTGCTGTTGTCCTCATTTACAGGCACCAAAAAATATTGTTTCCTTGTCTGAAAAAAATTCAGCAAAAAATTGCCCAAATTTCTGAAAATTTGCAAAACCTTCAGGAAGAAAATTCCAATAATTCCTTAAAGTCTTATTTTAAAAGATCCCCCAAATTTGGCAAGAAAATTCTAGTAAATATTTTTAAAAAATGAGTAAAAATCTTCCAAAAAAAAAAAAATCCTAAAAATATCTAAAATGATTCCACATATATATATCAGTAAAACTTCTAATATTTTCTTCAAGAACATTCACATAAAAATCAACCAAAATCCAGCGAAATTTGCTGGATTTTGCTGATTTTTTTGTGAATGTTCTTAAAGAAGCATTTTTAACATTTCTTTATTTACACCAAAAAATTTTCAAAGATTTCCCAAAAATGTTAAAAATTTAGACATCCGAAGTTTTCACTGTGAAAATATATTTTTTTCCCCACATTTTCAAACTTTAAAACGGGTCAGTTTGACCCACAGGATGACAAAAGGGTTAAAGATACAACAAAATGACACACTTTGTTATTGTAGACCTTGTCTGCACTAATATGAACTTATTCACCTTATATGGGCCTTCCATCCACATGCAAGCAGCATTTTAGGTCCCTCAAACTGAGATTCTTTCATCAAACAACAACAATGGTGGAAATAGGGTTCATTTTTTCACTTCCTCTCATCCCCCCTTCCCCTCATCCCTCCTCTCACCCAACCAGTGGAGACAGATGGCCGCCTTCCCTGGGCCTGGTTCTGTCGGAGATCTTTTGTATTTGTGAACCTGTTGACCTGTGAGGTAGAATTTCCACTAAACAAAGGTATGCAGTTGTACCAGGCAAACTGTATGCGTCACGTCACCATGAAAAAACAACACGAATACAGTTTATGATGCAGAAAATTCATAAATACATTTTTATGCTCAGTTCATTTTACAACAGCTGCTACTGCAGCTAATAGAACACAGATTATAAAACGTATTAATCTGTTCATATTTAATCACAAAGAATATTCAGTCAGTGACATTATTTCTCTTCTATTTGACCAACTACATTGACGTCTTTGGTGTCACTGAGTTCTAGAGCTTTAATGTGGAAAAATAAATATATTTACTTACATGATTAACAATCTTCTACTAGCATTCATCTCTTGCATCATTTGCAGTAACGGTGTATTGTTTTACCATCATATGATGCACCAGAAGCCATGTTTTATATGTTTTATATGAGAGCGCTTAGAGCCTGGTGAAGAAAACCTGATTAAGTTGAAAACCATCTCATGATATCCATTGTTTCTGATCCGAGTTTAAGTTTTGAGCCAGCTAACACAAAGAAAGCTTGGATTTGTTAAACTTGCTTTGTAGTACGACCCTCTTTACATTTAGCTAGCTCTAGCAGTCTGTTGCCGTTTCCAGTATGACCTGGTCTGCAGCGTTTGTAGTTTAAAGTCAGCAGAAAAAGTGAAATCACAGAATAGCATTCAATTTTTGATGTATTTTTGATGTCAAGTTGCCCTTCATGGTTGTGAGATCATTGTTTTCGTGTGTATGGAGATTTTCTGTAAAGCAATCCTTGTGTGGATTTAATAGTTTTAAATGGACAGGGGAAGATATCTGTCTTTAAAAACATCCTTATTAGTGTGTTCAATGTCTTACTGCAGAAGAAGTGGCGCTAACTTAGATTTTTTGGAGTGAAAAAGACCAGCTAACATCTCTGTAAAGATACCGATCCCTTGATTCTTTATTTTTTCAGTTCTGATTGAGAAAAGTGCAGCTGCAGACTCATGTGAGGGGTCGATGAGGAACCTCGAGGCCCCAGAACTCCTCCATCCGGCCCTGCTGCTATGAACTACTGCCTACTACAGGTGGGTGAATTAATCAATGCCGTTTATAAAATGCCCAGAATACTACAAAAAGCCATCCCATCATGTTTTCCCATCCACACACATGCACCCAAACCTCCCTCTCCACTCCACCACCCCTGCAGCACAACACAGGATTAAAAACATAGTGTTTTTTTCTCTCTCTCTGCCTCAGTGTATCCAAACAACTGTGCCATAAAACACTCGTCCATCACGAGTGACACGATTTATCAAAAGCCGTGCGCTTCAGATGGTTGTGGTAAACAGTGCCTTCCTTCCAGCATCTCATTAGATCCCGCTGTAGCCCAGCTATAGGTGAAGCAGCCTCTCTCTGCCATACTGAAGCAGGTGTCCAACATGGCGAACGCTGGCAGCGGCTCTCCCGCGACTATTCTCTTTTTATTCCTGTTTCCAGCGGCTCTACACAAAGGTAGGACTTTCCCCCTCGTGTCTTAACGCGATGCGCACTTTCCTGGCACATTTGCGTGCATGTACATGTGTAAAGAGTGCAGTTATTTCAGCTGCGTGCTGGGCAAAATCAGAGGTGAACGTGCGCGGCGGAGCGTTTGGATGATGTTTGTTGAGCAAGTGCAGAAAACCCGTCGGTAAAGTTGAAGCGGCGGCTGGAAAAAGGCTCATTTCTGCGTGTTTGTGTCCAAACGGGCGTTACGCATCCGATGCCCGACTAAATGCATCACTTTGGTCCGCTCACCATGAGGCTATAGGCGAAAACCGCGCCGCCTCTACACAGCTGCAACTCTTAATTGCAGGGAATGCTGTTGTGCGTGCTCTTTTGTGGCCCCGGACGCACACGGACATGCATTTTCAACGCTTAAATTGCTGTTTGCTCGCTCGGTCCGCTTGCTTGGTTACTTTTGTGGCGTTAACGGAGCCCGGGCTGCTGTAAATCAGTGAAAACAGCGGCGCGTTAAAGTGGAATATGCAGCAGCACCGACAACGTGCAGCTCGAGGAACCGCTGCACCAAACTCCATTCAAAACTCCCCCAATTTAACTCGACGACGCCAAAAGTCCAATATTCGTAATTATTTTTAAGATGTTGACCTCGTTTCAGTAACGGGGTATCTTTTAGTTGAATTCGGCGCACAAATAGATCACAAATGTTAAGTTATTCTGCGTTTAATCTCAGTTTTTGAGAGCCCCTCCACTATCGGCTATCCCACCGAACGCGGTCGGGAGTCTATAGGAGCGGCGAGCGGAACCGTTATAAAAGTTGACATTTCACTGAATCAAGTGCACGTCTGTGTTGTGGATGTGCGCCGAAATGAGCAGCACACCGGAGGGGTTCACGCTGCGTCTTTACGGACCGTCTCCAACGCGTTAATTCTCCTCCGTAAACAAGAGCAGATGAATCTGAGGCTGAAATCCTGAGTTCGCAGTTGCGCTCCGGGGTTGTGTTTTTCGTGATACCGGGGCTGGATTTGCAGAAATAAATCCGTCAAAGGTCTGGTTCTGGGTGTAGTAATCTGAGTCAGATGCTTTCATGGAGCGGGTTTGATACAGATGAAGGTGGAAAAATTGCGACACACGTTTTGTTTTTGGGGTTTTTAACCGGAGGATGGATGCTGAGCCATGAGTGTGCAGGAACACTTTCCCATATTTACCAGGATGGGATGAAGTGCGGTGTTGTGAGCTGTCAGTGTGAACAGACAGCCCTGCGTTCAGTCGTGAACTAGAAGTAGGGATATTCCACGCTCGGATCGAGGTTATTTCTCCGTGCGCATTGATACGCTGGAGATGGAGTGGATCTTTGCCCCTTCCTCCCCTGTTTAGCCACATCGAGTCAATTATGTAATGAATGATTCGCTCACAAGTTAAGGTTACGCAGTGCCATCCTGCTCTCCGTGAGAACAAACCCTGAACCTTTAGCTCCGACGCTGCGTCCGAGCCTCTAATGGTGACAAACGGGGAGGCAGATGTCGACATTTGTTACATTGTGGATTATCCAGCAGGCTTAATCCAGTTTTAGCCATTAAAATGGACGCACATTCATCATATTTCTCCCCCTCTATACAAGAACGTTATGCACAACAAAGTGGCACCAGACTCTGCTGCGTGTTTTGCTGCTTTACCTTCATGGAAATGGCTCCACTGATTTTAAACAAAGCTCAGGGCACACAAAGCATATCAATTATTCACCTCCAGCTGCATACTGTACAGCTCACACACATTACTGGTTGTTTTCCCCCCTTCATCAATACAAAGAACAGAAGAATAATAAAAGCAGGAGTTGGAACTATGGGAGTTAAAACTGCAGTGGAGCTAAGAAAAGGCTGCATTCAGTAATTTCACCCCAAACTCCAAGTTACATTTTGGCACAAAGAATCCACTCAAATCACACAAAGTGCTCCAAAAGAAATGGATTCAGGACAAAAGCATCTTCACAATATTTAACTATCTTCTTGTATCTTCTATTTACACCCCCAACATGTGACTTCTCCACCCTTCCTTTGAAACCTGCTCTTATTTTAAAATGACATTTTATTGTGCTAATTAGTTCACATTTACCAGCTGAACTGCATTATCACCACGGCAACAACACAGATGTATTAAAATGTATGTTTCTGTATCTTAAGTCTGCAAATTGTCTCAAACTGCAGTGTGGCTCCTGCAAATAATCCAACGCTGAATTAGTTGTGACATTTTGCATCTCGGTTGTTTTACCGAACTCTGTTTGACTTCTTGATTTATACATTTCTACTGACTGATGGTAATAACACTAATAATCATGAAACTTCTAGAGATTAACCCTCCTGTTGTCTTCATTTATGGGCACCAAAAAATATAGTTTCCTTGTCTGAAAAAAAATAGAAAATTAAGCAAAAAAATTCCCCAAATTTCTGAAAATTTGCAAAACCTTCAGGAAGAAAATTCCAATAATTCCTTAAAAGTTTTGCTTAGAAGTTTTTTTTTTTAATCCCCAAGATTTAACAGGAAAATTCTTGTAAATATTTTCAAAAAATGAGCAAAAATCTTCAAAAAAAATCCTAAAAATATCTAAAGTGATTCCATATATATCAGTAAAACTTCTAATATTTTCTTTAAGAACATTCACATAAAAATCAACCAAAATCCAGTGAAATTCGCTGGATTTTGGTTGATTTTTTTTTTGTGAATGTTCTTGAAAATTTTTAACATTTCTTTTTTTCCACCAAAAATGTTCAAAGATTTCCCAAAAATATTGAAAATGTGGACATCAGAAGTTTCACTGTGAAAATATATTTTTCCCCCACATTTTCAAACTTTAAAACGGGTCAATTTTGACCCGCAGGATGACAGGAGGGTTAAAGTGCCTGGCAGGCATGCATGGTGGTGTGTTATTAAAAGGTGTGTTATTTCATCATCCTCATGCAGTGTCTCCACAGTTGTAGTGCATATAGTTGCTTTAACACCAGGGCTTCCAGGTGTAGCTGCAGAATGCTAACGCAGCACGCTCGGACCGTCGGCCTGCTGAGACTTGAAAACCTGGTTGGGCAAAATGAGTTGTACTGAGCGACCTTTCTCCTCGTCATTTCTGTCTGGTTGTGTAACCGTGAGGCGGTGCAGGTGAGGGCAGGAGCTGTTATGAAATGCAGAACCTCACATTACCTCAGTCTTTACATGGTCCGTGTGTTTGAGCTGGGTTACTGATTACATTTGGGTGAGAGAATCAGTGGAGTCTGATGTGTAAGTGTATGTTTTGATGGACATTGTGAAATTCAAATAGCTTGTTTTCTGCTCGCCACACTCCCTTCATACAACTCCTAAGTAGATCCAATTGGAACTTATTGCTTTGTCACAGTAGAACGTGTTCAGTTAATCCAACCGGTGTTGTTGTCACACCTCTTCTTTACTGATAGGCAGCATACAGAACATCTTAGCTGAAGGATTAATATGAAATGTAAATCCTGAATTAATGCTAAACTGAAAGTATGATTTATTTTCTGGCCATTCCTGCTTTGTTGGCCTGCGTTCATATTCCTTTATTTGCTGCTACATTACAGATGATATGTAAGCTGAAGAGAGCACCAACTGCCGTCTATACTGCCGCCTCACTGAGATGAGTGACGGATCAGAACATCGAGGATAATATAGAAAATATGACTTAATCAGAGAAAAGCATTTTTAACCATTTGAACCGCGAGCAGTTTCTGGGTGGATTTTGTTTTTGTCGCACCTTACCAAGTCGCCGGAGGCTAATTATTTACTGAAACATAAAGTCCTGCACCTCTGTGGAAACAGCACAGTCATGGCTAGAAGTAGAGAGAACTCAGAAATGCCTTTTGTGCGTCATAGCAAAGTTTTAGTGTCATAAGTGATAAAAAAGAGAAAAAGTAAGCTTTTTTTGGACTATGTTGGGAAAAAAAATAAATTGCCCACAGGTGTTGCCAATACAGGAAAAATGGTAGTTTGAAAAAAAAAAAAAAGTCTGGAATCACGTAGAAATGTCCTTATTTTAAAAGAAAAGCATTTTTTCCCAATGAAGATAACACTAAATGAATGATAAATCCAGTGTAGACATTGTTAATGTGGTAAATGACTATTGTAGCTGGAAACAGCTGATTTTTAATGGAATATCTCCATAGAGGTACAGAGGAACATTTCCAGCAACCATCACTCCTGTGTTCTAATGCTACATTGTGTTAGCTAATGGTGTTGAAAGGCTCATTGATGATTAGAAAACCCTTGTGCAGTTATGTTAGCACATGGAGAAAAGTGTGAATTTTCATGGAAAACATGGAATTATCTGGGAGACCCCAAACATTTGAATGGTGGTGTATTTGTTTCCATACTCGTCTCTCCTGTGTTATGTGGAAACACAGCCTGCAGTTCAGCTGAGAAACAAACTCAAGGCTTTTAGAAACTATAGTCCACCAACTTGGCACTGACGTTTCATTGGCTGTGTCCTTTTTTTAAAATACGTTTTAAGGTGTAAATATAAAGATACAACAAAGAGAAGGTCACCAAATTCAGGCACTATATTGGATGTGGTGCAGTTTATTTCATCCAATGGCTGTTTTTGTAACTCATAAATATGCTGCTAATCTTGTCAGTTTTAAAAATTCATTTTAGTTAGCTCTAAATTAAAAAAATGTTTCATCTACAAGGTATACAAACCAATGAAAAAGCCTAAAGAAACGTCATCACAGTGCAAATCCCTGCTCTGGTGTTCAGATTCAATACGTACAGACCTGGTCTCTTAAGAGTACTTATTAAACATGTCTTTTATACTCTTCTTGGCAGTATAATATAATATTAATTGGATGAAAGGAGCCATGTACCGTTCATGCTGACTGTTTTAGCTTTACTGCCTGGACTGTGCACCTTTCAGGGAGGTGAAAAAACTTAATGTTTCATCTAGTTGATCCTGATTTAGTTCAGATTTTTGTTTTTAATCATAATTTATTCAGGAAAAATTATTTTATAGCTACTATTTTAGCTCACCCCCCCCCCCCCCCCCCAAGATGAGGAATTAAAATAGTTTTGGTGTCTGTGCCAGACCAAAATACTGGAGACGTCGTTATCTCAACCTGCATCTCCTTAACTGGCTGTGAAGCGTCTCTTACTGGCATATTGGACGATATAGGGGCTGCTGGTGCTCATAGAGCTTCACTGGACTTCTGCAATAATCCAAATGGTGGACTGGAGTGACAAACATAATTAACTCTGGTTTATTTTTTATCTTCAACGTGAACCGGGCTCTTCGTTTCTGAAGCCAACCCTCCACCGGTTGAGTCCCTCAGCGGGGTTCTGGCTCCGAGTCAAGCCAGTAGCAGCCCCAGTGATGGAAAACAGGTGTGGAAATGGACTTGTTCCCCCGTCTGCAGCCTCCAGCTGTAATGAAGAACAATGGCTTTATTCCTGGCGGGAGGGGACCCCCAGTGACCCCCTCCCTCCCACCGCCTCCTCCTGTTGCCCCCGCCGGGCCACAGCGAGCCACCAGATGACTGGGCCGGGGCGCATCTGGCCTCCGTGCACTTAGTGTAATCAGAGAAAGAAAAAAGGTTTATGGCTTACTTGTTAACGAGCCGCCAACTGATGGGGGTGTCAAGTCAGCGCTCCGTGATTCCCAAATCTCCCGAGAGGCCGGGGCGAAGGGTGAGGGGCGGGAGGTGGGGTATTTACAGGGGGTGGGCAGCAATCTGCCACTCTGACAGCAGCCGACTGGTTTAGCTATCGACCGCCCTGTACAGTTTTACAACCTTTCTGTAAAGCAGGCGAGATGAGTCAAATTGAAGAGATTTCTTTTTTGAAAATATTTATGCTCATATTTCCATAACGCCGATGCACTAAAAACTGGAGCTTTTTTCCCCAAACGTCACTCAGAGGAGTTTTTCGTGGCTGAGGCCTCCAGCGAGTGCAGAGTAAACTAGTTTAAGCAGATCACACGGAGAACACTGCGACGTGGCGGTTAATTTAATCAGGGATTAAAGGGGAAACATGTCATATACATGCTACTTCTTCCACTTTCTGTCACGACTGCCTTCACTTTGCACACAGAAATCACCTTGCTGAGCTAGCAGACTGAAAACAGCAACACAGTGTTTTCTCAGCCTCAGCTTGGAAGGAAAAGTTGTGTTCAAGACTGTGGTGGTTTATAGATCTAGAGCCAGAGGCAAAAAGTCAGGATGTCTCGGCTGCTGGTCAGTTGTTTTTGATGATTTTCTTTACAGTTCTGTAGTCTAAAGTGCTAGTTTTTCATTGTTTGGCCCATATTTTTATAGCACACATGTGTTGCTTAATGTGTGCAGATATGAAAACTTACTTTTACTGAATATAACACATAGAAAGATGCTTAACAGGATTTAGAAACGGTGTCACAGTTTGTCCAGGACTTTCTGCAGCACATATAGCAGAGTATGTAGAATAGCTGAGCCGTCACTTCATGGTAACTAATTTATGAAAAAGGTTTCTGGAAACTTAAAACAGAACAACCTCATTATTTTCTATTTTCCATTTAAGTCTAATGCATGCATTAGAGCTGCAACAGTTATTTGAATAATCGATTAGTTGTCCGGTATTTAATTAAAACACAAAAAACATGTTGTTAATTTGTGTTTTTAATGGGGGGAAAAAAAGTCCAAATTCTCTGATTCAGGTTCACATTTTCTTGTTTTTTTTGAGATGAATATCTTTTGATTTTAGACAAAACAAGACATTTGTCATCTTGGACTTTTGCAGTTTAGTGACATTTTTCAGTTTCTTTTGACATTTTCCAACCAAACCACCAATGGATTAATCAAGCAAATTGTCAACAGATTCATCGATAATGAAACTAATTGTTAGTTGCAGCCCAAGTGATCATGTCATTGTTTTTCTGCCATAGTTGGTTATTTTACATGAGCCATTTTTGCATTTTATTTCTTCTCCTCGCTGGTTTAAAGTGGGCAGGGTGGACTTGGCAGATAATTGATGCTTCTGTGTAACAGAAACCAGAGTTTGAAGTGTTAAACTCAGGAAATTCTACCTTTTTAAAATTGATAAAAAGGCACCATTTTCTCACCTGGACTTAACACATTGCTATGCCTGCTCTTAACCCGATGGTGCAGTGGCATAAAATACAAATCTACACGTATACTGAGCAAAATAGAAGTGTGTAAATCATGCCCTAATTAGTTTTATATCACATTTTCAAACTAAACTATGAAATTGATGCTGCTTTAACAAGCTTGAATGATGCTCGACCTCAATCGATTCTGATATTAGACACAACCACAGCTAATAAATCAGTGACTAGTATATAAAGAGTATTGGCCAACACATCATTTTTGCTTTTTTTTATGCCGTAAAATTAGTATTGGTCCTAAAAATGTGGTGCTGGTGGAGCTTTCTTTACCAGCATTTGTTTTAAACTTGACTTTAACCCAGATGTGGCTTTTCTCTGGAGTTGTGTGTCGTATGTTCTGCACAGAGCAGGTTGAGTTCTGTGCGTTTCTGGCTGCTCAGGTGATAAATGTGCTGGATGAGCGTTTAGGACTGCAATCTGTACCGGCCTGTTTCAGTAACTGTTTTGATATTTTCCTGCGTGGCTACAGACGCCGTGACCGAGGTCCGCCCTGCAGAACAACACGTCTGTGATTGTGTTCTGATAAAATCACACATCAGCTCAAACAAGTGAGAATAATTTCCAGCTCCGATGCCATTCAGAGAGCTCTCACTTCCTTCCTCTGACAGTTTCCCCTTCCTCTCTCCAGCGTCTTCCATTCAGAGAGAAATGAGCCTGTTAATGTTTTGAACCTCTGCTAAATAAAGTCAGTGCAGCTGTCATCTCTGAGCAGGATTGACTTCTCTTTTTCGTGTTTTTTAGTCGTCACTCGCTGCTTTCCTCTGTCTGCCTGTGTTACAGCCTCGCCACGGCTCGATTGTAGCTGTCAGACGTACAGTGAATGACTGTGCTGCGCTACGTCACGCATATAAACACATGCTACACTGCAAGAACGCAGACAGTCCAGCCGGCTGACAGCTTGCTGGTTGTCGTATGGCTGCTGCTAAACAACCAAATGCACCCATCATCACACACTTTGAATTTCCCCTACCTGTGCTGTAAGGCTGCTGTCTGCCTTATTTAAAGGGAATTTCCCTTTAGTCTGCAGCAACTCGTGACCTGTTGGATGGAGGTCAGGTGAACATTCCACTTTTAGTAAAACAGTCTCAGCTGCTTCTACTGTTTGGGATCGTTGTCTGGAGGCGTTACTGAGTATGCAAGTATACGCCCTTACAGATGCAGCCTGATGCATGCTGGAATCAATAGATGCTACATTTAGTTTCCTGTACTATCTACACTACAGATCAAAAGTTTTGGGTCCTCCAGACAATTCCATGTTTTCCATGAAAGCTCCTACTTTTATTCATGTGCTAACATAACTGCACAAGGGTTTTCTAACCATCAATGAGCCTTTCAACACCATTAGCTAACACAATGTAGCATTAGAACACAGGAGTGATGGTTGCTGGAAATGTTCCTCTGTACCCCTATGGAGATATTCCATTAAAAATCAGCTGTTTCCAGCTACAATAGTCATTCACCACATTAACAATGATTCATTTAATGTTATCTTCATTGAAAAAAAAAACCTACTTTTCTTTCAAAAATAAGGACATTTCTTAGTGACTTTTGAACAGTAGTGTAAATAACTAGCCCACTTGTTAGTTTGTTCATTCATTTGATTTATTTCAGACACGTCACAGTATCATAAAGGCAAAAGAGAAAATAAATCCACAATACAGAACAACCAAACCAAATCCCAAACCCAAAATAATGACTGAAAATGATTAGGATGAAGTTTAATTTATTGACTTTTATCTGTACATGACGTATCTTATTGTTTCCTGTTTGCATCAAACCGTATATTTTTATACATCTTTACAAACTCCAGAACACATTTGCCACTAAACTGTCATTAAACATTATTAATTTGATCAACATTTGTGCAATACTTCTGTCACTGAAGTACGAAATGCACTTTTAAGGTGCAGTTTTGCATTTAATTTTTTGCACAAAGTTGCTTTTGTCATGTTGAATACCAAAAAAAAAAGCATTTTGATCCCCATTTTTCCCCCTGTGGTTGTTGTCCACACTGTTATATTGTAGTTTTCTAGTTATACTCACTTTGACACGAGTTTACCCCACATATGGAGCAGTTCACGGCAGCATCATCTTCACTGTCTGTTATATACAGCTTTGTCTGTCACTCTTCTGACTCTTCTCTCCTCCCTGTCTTCTCACTTATATGATCTTCCAGGAAAAACACGATTTGTAAAACCGCAGCATTTTAGCTGGAAGTCGTCAGTAACAAAGTGGACAGCAAGGCTTATGTGGAGCTCCGTTGTGTCTCTGGACAACAAGGCCATTGTAGCTGCATAATATTGCGCTTGTGACAGCTTCTGTTTGAACTATTTGAGCTCTTGGATCATATCTTGAGGATAAATGTTGAATGCCATTCCTCAGGGGAGGGATCATGTGTTCGTTTGTGTCACGTCTTTTATGAGGTGAAAAGTTCCCGCCTCAGTGATTTCCCTCTGATGTTCTTCAGACAGAGAACCTGTTTTTGGTCGACATCTTCATTTCTGCAGCCAAAATGTTTCCATACAGCTGATGATGTGTTTATTATTTTGCAACAAAATCTTCCTTTTACGTGTTGCTGTGCACATGTGGAGCCTGCAGGTGTGTCTGAGAATCCTGAAACTGCAATAAATTAGTACATTTTTCTTCATATCAAGCAGCAGAAATAGTTGTAGCGTTATGTACTTCAGTAAATCAGCCTTACTCTCTCGTACATTCATGATAGTGATGCTAAAACAATATACTGTGCGTTCCTTTATGCATGCAACTAAAGCCGTAAAAAAGAATGACAGTTGCATCAAATGTTCACTTAAATTTCAAAGTTTTTAGTTTGACAGAAAAAATAAATTTAGGTTTTTTTTTGTTTTTTTTTTTTAAAGAAAAAATCAGTTACTACTGACCTTGTTGGGATTTACTCTTTTTTTTTTTTTTTTTTTTTTTAATCTTCAGTTGTGATATGATTTTCTTCACAAAGCACTAAAAAATGTCAGTAATCAAGCATTTTTATTTTGGGCTTGTAACATTTTTAACCTTTTGGATTCATAACCTGCAGCAGTTGTCAGTTATTCTATGATTTGTCTGTTCTTTGGAGCAGAGCAGATGATCCCAGCAACTACTTTGAGTGGTATTATCATTTATTTTTGGCTAGATATTTCTGACTCCCAAAGTTAATTCTTGATTGTTTTGGGGGGTAAGTGTTGGAGTGTTTCTCTGGTGCTACTGTCTGGACAGTGAGAGTTAATTATGGAGCTCCAGTCACCCAGAGCAGCTCTGGGTCTTGTATGTTTGACATGATACAGAAACAACAGCTCCTGCAGCCTACAGCTTCCTGTCGGAAGGCATCAAACCGCACGGACGCACCGCCTGGGTTAACTTTAAAACTTGAATGTAAACTCATTAAGTGAGATCGGTGGTTAAACCGCAGCTCGTTTCAATCAGCTAGTCCACTGTTGAGCCAATTTCATCAGCGAGCTGTCAGTGGAAACATCCCAGCTCTGGCATATAAGATCCACCTTTAAAAGAAATAGTGGTTTTTCTTACTCAACTGGAGTTTTTTTTTTTTTGTTATTATTCTCTCTGTGCGAAGAAGCAATATAGGAATAAAAACCTGAAATAAGAACAGTGAAGCTCAGTGAGGACAATCTGACCAAACCCTGACATAATAAAAGGAGAACAAATAGAAACACCCAAAGAACAACAAAAATTACACCATAAAAACCAATACAGCTGATTAAAATTCGATTAAGAAGCCACACTTATGTCTGATTATAAGTTTGGTTTCCTGCTGTTGTGTGTTAACGTTGGAAAGCTGAAGATAAAGGTGGAAATAAATACAGAGAACACAAAGGTGCATTTAATTGCTTTTCTAACAGAATTCAATCTTGGTGCATTTTTTTGCCACATTTGTGTAAAAAGTGTGTGAATATTTGCTTAAATTCTTATTATTTTTGCAGTTGTTAATAATTTAGGTGGCATTAGAGTGGAGCTTCATTTTTCCCTCATCCTTTGTTACAAACCTTCCACACCTTACCAGTTAATATGACATATTTGGTATAATTTGCATTTTCATGTCTGTAATTCCGTCTGTAACATAACAGTTTAGTCAGGTCATAATTTAAAAAACTTAGTCTCTTTGCTCTGTGCTGTCTTCAAAGATGCTGTCTGCATGTTTTACATTAAATGTCAACCAGTTCAGGTGTCTAATATGCACTGATATGAAATCTTTATGTATTTTATTTTACAGAAAAAGATGATTTGGATGATGCAGAAATAGTATCGCATAGTTGTCCAGCAGAGCGGCTCCAACTGCATTATTTTCAATCCTCTCTGCAGCACATGTAGCAGAGTACGGTGTGGAGTCGAGTCGTGTTTTTTTTCACAGTAAACTGCTGTAAAGTTAATAATCAAAACCCTTATTTTCAAGTAACTCTAACATATTGGTTGCACTGTATACATATCTAAAAATGTCACTTTATCTGGATATTTTTGGTCTATAAAAGCCAACATCAGTGGCCTAAATTCAGTATTTATTGAGCTCTGATCTGTCGTGTATATAATGATAAAACTGACCGTCTTAATTAGGTTCATACATACTGTATATCTGATATTGGTCTGATACTCACTCAACTATCTGTTGATCTATTTAGTTAAATTCTGTGCTAGAAAAAGAACTAAGTTTGTATGGAGGGAGCTAACGGCAAAGGGTCAATAGTTTGGAGGTATTTAACGATATTTAACAAGTTCTTCATCTACTCGAAAAGCCAGTGCTTCAGCGGGTGGTGCTGCAAGGTAAAACTTAATCCAGCATCATCTGAAACATCCTGCTAGAGAACAAGCAAAAAAGAGAGTGATTCCAAATAGCTTGTTGAGAGCATTGCAAAGATGCGAGAAACTTCTTAGGGATAGTGCAAGTGCAACAAAAACAAAGATATGGGTTCTTAAAGTCACTGTTCTGGACAAGCAGACACTGGCAGCTGTTGAAAATGCTGGTTTTTACCTTCTGAACATCATGGAAATATGAATTTCTGAGACTGTAAAGTGTGCAAAAGTATATCAGAAGAGTTAAGAGATGTATCTGTTATGACCTTTGGTCCAGATATCTGGAACTCATGCGTGTCATTTTGAACAGCACACTGGTTAGACACTAGTTGTATGTCTTTAATGCAGCTCTATTCATTGTTTTATAGTAGAATTTGAATTCTTGTCCATTTTGTTAGACATCAGGTTGATTCCTGTTCATTGTACAGATTCTTTACCAAGTTGTTGGTGCATGATTTTTGATTCTGTTAATAATAAACCTGAATTCATATGTTTAGATTAGTTTAATATTGCTGTACGAAGTTAGGAAAGCAGTGTCAAGTTTCAGAATACAGCTTATTTAACTCTGGAAAGAACTCTGAAGAAGTTTTGATCATTGCAATTATATAATACACAGAAAAGTTTCAAAGTGCTTGAACATTCTCATGGCGGAATGACTGAAACGGTTAGCAGATTTGTAATTTCTAATCTTGTCGACTCATTGCTAAATCGATGAATCATTACATCCATAATGTGCAGTCGTATCAAGGACGACGGCTCTAATAGGAAGGTCTACACTCCACTAAACTAATCCCAACTCCCCAGTGAGCCGTCGCCACTCACAGCGACACGTTTTCCATTCCAGTATTTTTGAATTTACAAAAAGACAATAAGCGGACTTTGATTACTCCTTTCCTCCCGGTCTGAGGCCTTCATCATCCTGCTCGGCTGCAGAGTCGCAGGGAGGCATCGCTCGCTGTAATTGGGCCCATTTTGTCGGCATTCATAGATACAATGCCGGGTTCACCAGTGAATGAATAACGAATCAATGCAGATCATTTGTGCTTTCAAGCAAATAAACAATACAGCTGGTGTTCTGCTGTAATCATTGGAGGGGAAATGAATGCCCTTCTGAGTACAATACAGGTATGCATCAGCGGCAGGAGCGCAGTTGGCTTGAGTGATCCGGGTTCTCCCATCTTTCATTTTACATAACACTCCAGCTTGTATTACATTTCAGTGAATTTGCTCCTGATGAGACCCTCCAGGCTGTTGGCGTCTCCCGTGGAACCGCCGTGCTTGCTTCCCGTCCTTTGTCTCATGTATTGTCACTCTGTCTTGACTGATATTTTCTGCGCTAATGCCAGACAACTGCTGCACAATAACACGTCTCGTTTTCCTCGTGGCCCAGTTGGATGATGTGGAGGAACATTTTACCTGCTGACGAACAATAGGGCCTCCTCGGAGCAGAAATAGTAGATTGTAAAGCTGTGAAGAACCACTTAGTTCTGTTTAGTGTCGCAGTCTGGATCTGTTTTCTCTGAGTAAGAACAGAACCTTCCTGGGTTATTTTGTTTCCCACTTGTCATTATTTGGCATCCTTTGGCTCTGGTTGGTGCACTTAGCGCTAAAATACTTCTGATTGTGAAATTAGTTCATTTTGCTGTTAACCTCGTGACTAATGGTGCTGCTTTCAGTCTCAACACAGAGTAGCTGGATACTGTGCGTCATGTCTGGATTATAGTCAGAAATGTTGTAATAAAGAGACTCAATACTTAATTTAAACTCCAAGCTGTTTCTAGGTCTATTTTTGCCTCTTTTTTACTCACTGTTGGCTCATTTTCCACTGCACAGTCCTGCACCTCTATGGAAACAGGATCACCATAGCTGGAAGTGATTTTAAGATTTATTCTACAAAAAATGAAACAACTTTTTCATTAACATTGTATTGGTATATGTTACCAATACAGGGAAAAAAATGGTGATACTCCCATATCATAGATATTTTATAGTTTACATTCGTTGTCTCCTAATTTCTGTGCAAACACAACCTGCAGTTCAACCCAGTTCAGCAGAAAAGTATCTGAATTTTATTTCCTGTGTATGTTAGTCCTTGTTGAGTCTTTAATGGCCTCACGGTTGCACCAAGAACTGCAGAATAATTTGTTTTTCACAGAATCATCTTCGTGCAAATGGTTGATTTTCGGCAATAAAAAAAAGAATCAAGTAGCATGAAGTGATTTTGATGAAATATAATGATTTAAACCTTAGATTTGGTCAGTGTTTAAGATGAAACAAGTAGTTCAAGGATAGTGGGAAATCTAGCAGTTTTTTCTGGTTTTACAGTTTCTTGCTCCCATAAATGATCTAAAAACAAAAGAAAACATACCTTTCAAAGCTGCTGGTGGGTTTTGGAGTTGATTGGAAGAACCAGGATCATCCAGCTGGTTGTGTTGTTTGAGAGACACGCTTAGAAAAGGTTTGACTGCACAGCAGAAGTAGAATCTATGTGGAAAAGAACACTTCAAACTATTTTTTGAGGCTTAAGATTATCAGTGACCATTGAAATTGTAGTTATTACCTTTTCTCCGTTCATTTAGAGAAGTGCCTGGTGTGGAGTCTCTCCTGTAAGGACTTTGTTTGTATTAAGATAAGATAAGAGAGTCCTTTATTTCTCCCCACGCCAGGGGACATTCACATTGTTACAGCAGCTTATGTAGCAAAAAACATAGCAATAGTAATAAAATAATAACAAAATAGTAGTAATAATATTTACAATATGTACAGGGATGAGAAATGAGGATGAAATAGTGCAGTAGTGACACACTGTAAACAACACAATATAAAGTGGCTTGAAAAAATAAGTTTAAAAAGTGCAAAGATGTAGCAGTGCAAGAATG